>NW_006399911.1:1776274-1783595 GCF_000299155.1 Elephantulus edwardii | reverse complement strand
GGCAGCTGAGCAAAATATCTCAGTCACAAAAGGAGAAATATTGCATAGTGCCACTGTTGTAAAACAGGACTGACATCGGGGTTGTGGGGGGAGACTGAGAAAAATGGGATAAATAATGTATACAGCATTGAAACAGATGAGAGAGACAACTGTTTAAAAGGTATATATGATTAGGTATTATTGTCAAGACAGGAGTACAGAATGAAGGCTGCATAGTGGAGTGGACTTGAGGGGAGGGATTGTATAAGAATGAAAGAATTTTTCTTTTACTTTTCAAAGAGAAGAATGAACTGGAAGGGTGGGGTGGGCCAGGAGAAAAGTGCAACAATGAATAAATTGAAATTAAAAAAAAGAAAAGAAACAAAAAAACCCCTCACTTGTTTGTAGATATATGCAAGTAATTTCAAATAAATGAGTAAAATTTAAAAAAAAAAAAAACGGCGAAGAAGAAAAAGTACAGCCAGAATCTGTCTTCTTTGGGAGCGAGTGTGGTGAGACTTTAGCTCACACACTTTGGTCATGTTATCAGGAGGGTCAATCCCTGGAGAAGTACATCATGCTTGGAAAAGTATCAAAACTCAAATCTACTGCCAGTGGATTCCAGTTTATAGCGACTATAGGTCAGAATTTTATGGAAGATTTCAAGGCTGTAAATCTTTATGGGAACACACTATTCCTTTTTCCCATTGGGCAGTGGTGCATTTGAACTGCTGACCTTTATCAGCCCAACCCTTAGGTCAAGGGCCTTCAGGCCTGCTTCATTGGTAAAGTAGAGGGCTAGCAAAAAAAAGACGAAGAGTCTCAATGAGATGGATTGTCATAGTGGCTCCATGATGGGTTCAAGCACAGCAATGACTGGATGATGTCTGGTTCTGTTGTACACAGGATGGGTCTGAGTCAGGACTGACTTGACAGTACATAACAACAACAAACAACAACAACAAAAGCTTCCATGGTCATTGATTATGGACCCAAGTTAAACAAAATCCTTGACAATGTCAGTTCTTTCCACCATTTGTCACAATATCCATTTGTGAATATCCCTCGCCCCCCATTTATATTGTGGTGTTATGCACACTGAAGCATAACTGGTGTCTGATCTTCATCAGCAAGTGCTTGAAGTCCTTCTCACTTTCAGCAGGCAAGGTTGTGTTATTTTCAAATTGAAAGTTGTGCATGAGTCTTCCTCCAATTCTGATGCTGTGTTCATATATATATATATATACTCCAGCTTCTCTATTATTTGATTATTTGCTTGGAGTACATATTGAATAAGTATAGTGAAAGGCTGCAACTCACACATACACCTTTTTTTAAAAAAACCAACACAAAACTATTCATTATCCTTTGTTCTGTTCCAACAACTCCATTATGGTTTACGTACAATTTTCACATGAGTGCAATGAAATGTTCTTCAATTCCCACACATTGCAATATTATTCATAGTTAGATATGATTCACACAGTCAAAAAGTCTTGCATAGTCAGTGAAAGGTAAGTATCTTTCTGGTGTCCACTGTTTTTAGTCTAGGTCCATCTGATATCAGCAGCGATAGTCCTTATTCCATGTTCTCTTTGAAACACAGAATTTTAGGCTTAATTTATTATCTTCTTTCTATTAATTGGGAAATAAATCATTCGTTTAATACCTTTATTCTTTCTAACAGGTATTTAGTTTTATAAAATTCCTCTTAACTACTGCTTTAGCAGTATGTAATTTCTTTTTATATGCTGCATTTTCATTTTCATTTCATTCATAATACTTCTGAATTTCCTTTTTTTATTTCTCCTTTGACTCATGGGCTATTTTTAAGTTGTTTTTGTTATGTACTGTCACTTGCAACTCATAGTGACCCTATGTACAACAGCCCTAAACCCTGCTCTATCCTGAGGCAACACTATCATCTCTGACATACATATGCTCATTATCCTGGTCACTGAATCAATCCATCTCACTGAGAATCTTCCTCTCATGGACTGTCCTTCCACCCTCCCAAACATAGCATCTCTCTCTAAGGACTGGTATCTCTTCGCAACATGTCCAAAGTATGTCGCATGGAGCTTCAGAATCCTTGCCTCCAAGGAGCAGCCTGGCTTCACTCTCTCCAGGATGAACTTGTTTGTTCTCTTAACAGTCCACGGTATATTCAGTATTCTTCTCCAGCAACACAGCTCAAAGACATCAACTCTCCTTCTATCATCCCTAGTCATCGCCCAGCTCTCTGATGCATAGAAAGTAATTTCAAAGACTATGGCCTAGATCAGATGCACCTTAGTTTCCCAACTGACGCTGTTGCTCTTCAGTACTTTGGAGAGGTCTCTGACAGCAGACTTTCCCAATGCAATACATCTTTTAATTTCCTGGCTGCTGGTACCAAGGGTGTTGATTGTGGAGCCAAGCAAACTGAAGCTCTTCATAATCTCAGTCTCTTCACCCTCTATCATGATGCTGCCAATCAGCCCAGTGGTGAGAATCTTTGTTTTCTTGATGTTGCACTTCAACCTAAATTGAAGGCTGTAGTCCTTATACCCCTCTATAGTAATGAATTATCTTTTAAAAATAATGTAAATGTTGACATGAAATCTTGAACTCAATCTTAGCATAAATGATAGAAATAAGGGAGGTTTCATTGGTTACAAGGTAAATAAGTGTCAAGAACTAACTATTTTTAAGGGCACATTCAAGATTCCTATGTGAAATCCCAGTGAGATGCCAAATAGGCAGCCAGATATATCTGTCTGGAGTCTAAGAGGGAGTTCTGGCTAGACAAAGAACTTTAGGAATTGTCACCTATCAGAATGTGACATAAAATCATGTAACTGAGAAGTTCATTAAGGAGTAAGTGTGGGTGGTGATGAGAAGAGTTGTATGCACTAAGTATAGAGGACTTCAGTTAGGAGTTATTGTTAGGTGCCATTGAGTTGAGTATGACTCATAGTGCTCCTATGAACAACAGATCTGAACCCTGTCCTATCTTGTACCATCCACACAATCTCTGACACACTAGAGCCCATCACTGCAATCACTGTATCAATTCATCTGCTTAAGGGTCTTCCTCTCTTTTGCCAACCCTACAGCTTTCCAAGTGTGATGTCCATTTCCAAGGAATAGCCTCTCCTAGCAACGTGCCCAAAGTATGTGAGATGAAGCTTTATCATCTTAGCTTCCAAGGAGAAATCTGGCTGCACCCTCTCCAAGACATATCTGTTCGTTCTTTTGGCCATTCATGGGATATTCAGTACTCTTCTCCAACACCACAGCTCAAAGTCATCAATTCTTCTGTCATATTTCTTCACTGTCCAGCTCTCATAAGTCAGGAGAGAGGTCAGCAGATGAGGCAGAGAAGGCAGCAGACTCAGTAAGGAAGAGCAATATTTTCCTGGAAACCAGGAAGTGAAAATGTTTTAAGAAGAGGAGTGTTTTAGTTATCCAGTGCTGCTATAACAGAGTGGGCGGCTTATAACACAAGTGGGTGGCTTTTACAAACAAATGTATTTCCTCAACATTGAGAAGGCCACACGTCTGAATTGAGGATGCTGGCTCTAAAGAAAATCTTTCTCTGTCTCTGTTGGCTCTGGAGGAGCTTCCTTGTCTCTCCTGTTTTTCCTGTGACTCACCATCTGTCCTTCCCCAGCTCTGCTTCCTTGCTTGCTTCTTAACCTTTTACATCTCAGAAGAGATTGACTCAAGACATGTCTTATGTTAATAATGTCTCATTAAGATAAAAAAAGTCTCAAATGGGATTATAGCCATAGGTATAGAGGTTAGAACTTGAAACATATATTTTTGGAGAACACATTCCACATAACAGGGATTATTATAAATACCAAAGGCAAATGACAGGTTAGAACAAGTGAGACAGAAATGGTCATGGATTTAGCAACCCAGATGTTGTGGTGAGTTGACAGGGCTCTTTTGTGGGAATTAAGACGGCAAAACCATGGTCAGATGAAGGTTTTAGAGGGAACAAACAGGAAAATATTGCAGACAACAGGTACAGTCATTCGTTATACAGGAGTGTTAGAGTGCTGTTGAAAAGAGAAATGGGAGGTAGCTTGAGTGAAAATTGAGTTAAAGGGAACCCCCCCCAGACCATTTAAACTGTGGAAAGGGATATAGCTTATGTTAGTGGGGTTGAGAGGGAAGCTTTTGGAAATGCAACATCTCTACTTTTACCTTTCTGGGGAAGGTGTTCTTCTCTCTAGAACACACAGCCTTTTCTTTCTAATAAACCATCTTTACCTAAAAAGCAAGCAAGCAAAAAACCGAAACAACAAAAAACAAACAATAGCAAAAACCCCCCTAAAAACATAGTTTTTTTTACGTAGTAGCACATGGGAGAATTAATTATGTGTTTTAAGACCATTAACTTAATTTTGGTTTAGTGTTATTTGAAATGTTCTAATACCTTGGAATTGATAGTCATTCCTAGAATTTTGGCTCATTATGGTCTGTTCTTTTGTTTCATAATAAATCCATCCTTCCCTTCTTTCTCGAGCAAGACATTTTTCTATTTGAGGGTAGAAGCTATCTATCTTACACTCTTTTAACTCACCTCTAGTATTTTTTTTGGCTTGCATATAATAATTCATATACATTGTGTTTTATACACTGCATTATGTGTTTTTTGTTTATGTACAATATTCATATACATTATCACTTCATCTTTTCAGATCCCCATTGAATCTTTCTTATTCCTTCACCTCCCCATCTGCCCTCTAAACTCCGCTATGCGAGTGATTTCACTCTTTCCCCCTTTTCCATCCTCTTCTTCCTTTCCCCATTTGATAGGTTTTATTTCCTTGTCAAACGCCCTTTGACTATGGATAGAAGGGTTGATTTCTGGGTTCTCAATTCTATACCATTGGTCTATGTGTCTGTTATTGTGCCAATACCATGCTGGTTTGGTTATTACGGCTGTGTAGTAGGTTTTGAGATCAGAGAGTGCTATGCCAAGGCTTGGGTCAGGTGCAGTTTAGTCTTGAAACTGACATTCTCCTCAAAGCCACAATGAGAAACCATCTCACTGCAGTATCAGTAGCAAAGTTTAAGAGGACAGCAAGCAATAAATATTGGTGAGGCTTCAAAGAGACTGTTAACTCTCATGAACTGCTGGTGGGATTGTAAAGTGGTACAACCATTCTGGAAGGCAGTTTTGCATTTCCTCAAAAAACTGAACATAGAAATATCATATGACCCACTGCTAGGAATATACCCTGACATGAACTGAGATATGTATACCTATGTTCACAGCTGTGTTATTTACAATAATAAGAAAATGGAAACAGATCAAAAGCCCATTAGGAAACAAATGGATTGAGAAATTATGGTACATTCATACAATGGAATGCTATGCAGCACTAAGGAAAAACAATTTAATAAAATGTCACTTGGGAGAGTCTGTAGGACATTATGCAGAGTGAACTAACAGTCTCATAAATACAAATACTTCATAAAACCAACTATTATTGTAAAAAGTAGAAGGATAATGGAGCAAGATGTGTATATCTTACACTTTTATTTTTTGTAGAGCAGTACCATTAACTTTACAAACTTTGATTAATTTGATTTGTAGAAAATGAAAAGTGATTGTTGTTGCTAATTGCCCTTGAACTGTCTGCAACTCACAAGGACACTATGTATAAAGCAACAAAATGCTGCCTGGCTTGGCACCATCTTCATAATTGTTAGTTTGTTGACTCCATGGTTTCACCTACAGTGTAATGCCTCTCAACACAGGTTGGTAGCACCATATCAGCCTCCATGCAGTTCCATATCAGACAATGCTTTGTTGTGATTCATGATATTTGCATTGGCTAAATTTCAGAATTAGATCATCAGGCCACTGAAGTATCTTGGTCTATCACCTCTTTGTCAGTTTATCATATTGTAGTTACTTGTGTGTTGCAGTGATACTAGAAGTTATGCCATTGGTATTTCAAATACGAGTAGGGTAACCTCCGGTGGCCAAGTTTTAGTGGAGCACCCCTATTAAGATAGACAACATCATGATAGATGGAAAAAAGATTGAAGTTGTCAAAGATTTCATCGGACTTATATCTACAATCAATGTCCTTGATACCAGCAGTTAAGCAATTAAAAGACATGTTGCATTGGGAAGAAACTGCCATCAAGGACTTTGTCAAAGTGGTAAAGAGTAATGATGCCATTTAAAGGTTAAAGTGCACCTTAAGCTATGGTCTTTCCAGTTACTTCCTATCCATCTGAAAGTTCTCCAGTTTATAAGGATGATAGAAGATCAATCAGTGGCTTTGAATCGTGATGTTGTAGAAGAGTATTGAATACCTTATGGACTGCCAAAAGAACAAACAATATGCCTTGGAGAAAGTGTAACTAATGTGCTCCTTAGAGGCAAGGGTTGGCAAACTTTGTTTCACATACTTTGAACATGTAGCCATGAAGGGCCAGTTCTTGGAAAAAAAAATGTTGGAAAAAGGTGGAAGGTCAGTAAAGGAGAGGAAGACTCTCAACAAAATGGATTGACACAGTAACTGTAACAATGGACTCATGTATGTCAAAGTTGATGAGGACAGCACAGTCAAGGTTCAAATTTGCTGTTTATAGGATCAATATGAGTTGAAGACACTTTATCATCAACAGCAACTACAGTAAAAGTAATTAAAAAAAAAAAACAAACCACTACCATACATTTAGACTCATGGTTACCTTATGTATGTCTAAGCAAAACTGTGGTTTCAGCGGCCCTGCTTTTCTGTCATAGATCACCAGATCTTTCATCCAAGAAACACTGGTGGATTTGAACACACACCTTTGGATTAATAAGCAAACTCTGGTGGTCCAGCAGGCAAAGAACTGTGATAGCAAACAAAGGCAGGTGGTTTCAATCAATCAGCTTCTCTAAGGAAGAAAGACGGGCAATCTCTTTCTGTATGATTCACGTGGTCAGGAAACCCACTGGAGCGTCAGCTGTGCATCAGTTCTCACTCGACCACAACGAATTTTTTGGGTAGATTTTTGTTGTTGTTGATGTTGAGCCCTAAACCAACAGCACCTAACAACAAGAAGAATATCTTGAATACTTGAATCGTTTGCTTAAAATACCCGTGAAATGGAGAGATAATAAACTCTTACATTAATAACCTAAGTTAGCAGCCAGGAAATTAAAAGATGTATTGCGATGGGAAAGTCTGCTGTTAGGGACCTCTCCAAAGTACTGAAGAGCAACGGTGTCACTCTGGAGACTAAGGTGCGTCTGATACAGGCCACGGTCTTTGCTATCACTTGTCATGCATCAGAGAGTTGGACAATGACCAAGGAGGATAGGAGAATTGATGCCTTT
>NW_006399911.1:1774843-1776174 GCF_000299155.1 Elephantulus edwardii | reverse complement strand
TTTGGCCAATTACATTAATCTCAAATAATTAGTTTTGGGGATTTTATGACTTTTTCTACTTTCTATTTCATTCATCTCTACTCCATTCTGAGATTACATCAAGGACATTGGAAGAAAACAAAAGACCATTAAAAAACCAGAGAGAAAGAAAAGTCCCACATGGATGTAATAAAAGATTCTGAAACTTACTCTTCAATATAGAGAATCTAAAAGCAAAGGGAGAAATAAAGAAAATGATATTTTCAAAGCTCAGTTAAAGTATTCTAGTGAAATTACAAAGACCTGGAGTTAGAAAACCAAAAAAGCAAGAATACACTCAGCATTTCTCATATGGAAAGAAGTAAGGGGTGGTGGTGGAATTGAAGCCTCAAGTTGAAAAACTTAAGGATTAAAGTACTGGGCAAAATACTGAATAATGCAAGAGACATTAAAAAAAGATGGGAAGAAAACAGAGTGACTGCACCAAAAGGAATTGGTAGATTCTCAACCAACCATTTAAAAGATAGATCAGCTATAGGTTGGTTCTGACTAGATGGCACACAACAACAACATGATAAAGAATTGTTAGTACTGAAGGAAGAAGTCCAAGCTGTACTTATGGCACAAATTAGGACAAAAGCTTCTGGAATTGACTAACTGGAAATCTTCTAACAAACAAATGTAGCAGAAGACCTATTTACTTGTCTATTAAGAAATTTGGAAGAAAGATACCTGGTCAACTGTCTGAACAGAAGAGATCTACAACTGGACTCATTCCAAAAAAGATAATCAAACAGAATGACAAATAATTCATTAACAATATTGTTTGTTGTTGTTGTGTACCATCGAGTCAAAACCAACCCATAGCTGACTCTCTGGAGGGTTTTCAGAGGTAGTTAATCGCATGGGAGGAGATTGTTGACCATCCTTCTGTGGAGCAGCTGGTGACCTCAAACCATGTACCTTCGGGATTGCAGCACAGCTTCTTGCTACTAGGCCATAAGAGGTCCCATTAATAGCATGTTGTTGTTGTTATGTGCCATCGAGTGCCTGTGACATATACCGATCCTATGTATAACAAATAGCCCTAAACCCTGCTCTATTCTGTGCCAATCTTATTGTCTCTGACACACCTACCCCAATTACCCCAGTCACTGAATCAATCCATCTCATCCAGGGTCTTCCTTTCCTGCACTGTCCCTCCACTCTCCCAAGCATGACTTCCCTCTCCAAGAACTGGGTCCCTCCTTGCAGCATGTCCAAAGTATGTCAGACAGAGCTTCGGAATCCTTGCCTCCAAGGAGCAACCTGGCTTCACCCTCTGCAGGATGGACCTGTTTGTTCTCTTAGCA
>NW_006399911.1:1764660-1774166 GCF_000299155.1 Elephantulus edwardii | reverse complement strand
TCTAACTTACTTTGGACATGTTGTAAGGAGGGACCGGTCCTTGGAGAGGGACATCATGCTTGGTAGGGTGGAGGGACAGCGCAGGAGAGGAAGGTCCTCTATGAGGTGGATTGATTCAGTGACTGGCGTAATCGGAATGGGTGTATCAGAGACAGCGCAATTGGCACAGGACAGAGCAGAGTTTAGGGCTCTTGTATATAGGGTCGCTATGAGTCGCAAACGATTCGATGTCACATAACAACAACAAAGCTTACTAAAAGAAATACCAAATATATAACTTTCCTTCTTCAAAAAAGTAGCAGACTTCATAGATGGAAGTAACATAACGGTTAATTGTATTAATGTTCATTAGTATTAATTGTTCCTTAAAACAAAAACAGTTCCATCTCAAATATGAACTTTTGCTTCTTTGCCTAAGTGGGCTTCCCAGTATGAGGAATTAAAAACCTCATGAGATGAGGTTTTATGAAGGTTTATTTCCACCCCCTTCCCAGCGCTCACTGGTACCCTGATATGTACCTACAAAGGAAACAGGTAACTTTACTAGAGAGGTAACATGTCTTCTGAGTACAATATCTGTATAAAAGGATTTGTTTTACATTGTTGTTATTAGGTGATGTCGAGTTAATTTTAACTTAAAGCAAATCCATGTGGTCAGAGCAGAGCTCTCCCACAGGTTTTGCTTGACTTATGGAAGCCGATCTCCAAGTTTTCTCCTGTTGTTATTGCGCTGCTGTTTGTCGTGATTAGGTGTCCTCGGGTTGAGTAGGACTCATCATGACCCTATAAACAACACACCTGAACACTGTCCTGTCCTGTGCCAGCCTCATCATCTCTGACACATTGAGCCTACTGCTACAGTCACTGTGTCAATCT
This sequence comes from Elephantulus edwardii, assembly GCF_000299155.1. Taxonomy (NCBI): domain Eukaryota; kingdom Metazoa; phylum Chordata; class Mammalia; order Macroscelidea; family Macroscelididae; genus Elephantulus; species Elephantulus edwardii. The sequence goes on along the minus strand of NW_006399911.1, from coordinate 1,773,290 downwards.
ATCTTGCTGGAAAGGATACAACCCCGATGCATATCCTTCTCGATATTCTCGCTGTATTCTTTTGATCCTGTTGTTGTCATATACCATCGACTCAGAACTGACTCAGCTGACTCTCCAGTGAAGTTTCAGTGGCAGTAAAATCACATGGAAGGAGACTTCCTTGTTCTCTTACTTTTAGGGTTGTAGTACACCTTCTTATTGCTAATACACAAAAACTCCAAATGGATCCAAACCACCAACCTTTCATTCGTAGCTGAGTGTTCAACATTTCTACCATCAGGGCACCTTTGCTATACATTAGAGAGTGTTGTTGTTAGGTGCTGTTGTGTCAAGTACGACTCATAGTGACCCTACATCAACTGACTTGACTGCTATCCCATTCCATCCTCACAGTCTCTGACACAATGAAGCCCCTTGCTGTAGTGACCATATCAACCCACTTGGTTGAAGGTCTTTCTCTTTTGTGCTGCCCCTCCACCTTCCCAAGTATGACGTCACTCTCCAAGGAATAAGCTTGCCTAGCAACATGCCCCAAGTATGTGAGATGAAGATTCATCTTCTTTGCCTCAAGAAGCACTCTGGCTGTACTTTCTCTAAAACATAACTGTTGTTTTGACAGTCCATAGGAGATTAAGCACTCCTCTCTAACACCACAGCTCAAAGGAATCAATTCTTCTTCATTAGTCATTGTCCATCTCTTAGATATAAAGTGATTGAAGAGACCATGACCTGAATGGGGCTAGATCTGTCAATTTGATTCTTTCCTCTGTTTCACTGACCTTCTGATAATTTGACGTTTGAGGAGTTATTTCTTTGTATAGAACAAAATACAATTGGCACAGCCATCAGCAAGAGATATTTGACTCTTAAATCATGATGAAAAATGTAGACTTCCATGCCAGTTTTATTCCAGAAATGGCTTATCACCAAGGCAATGCCTTGGTTTTAGAATCGGTACCAATACTTTGAATTCTTGCTCTTCCACTGAAAATCTGTACCACTTTGGACAAATTACTTAATTTTCTATAATTCTCATTTGATGATATTTCACAGAACTACTGAGAAACTCAGAATATTTCCCTCTCCCTTAAATTCCCTGGTTCTCTCTTCTGGAACTGGATTGAATGTTTTATTTTGTCCTAAGCATGAAATACAATATATGATTTGTTGTGTTCTTAGATGCCATTGAGTTGACTATGACTTACAGTAACCCTATGAACAAAAGATCAGAATCTCACCCTATCCTGCACCATCCTCAGGATTCTGCCATACTCAAGTCCATTGTTGTAGTCATTTATATCAATTTGCCTTTTCTTTATATCAGTTTATCTTGTTGATGGTCTCTTTCTCTCTCTTTCTCCGACCATCCACCTCTCCTAGCATGATTTCTTTCCTCAGGGATTGGCCCTTCCCAATAACATGACCAAATTATCATATCCCTGGGGACAATTTATGATCTGACAACCATCTTGGTATTTTCTTCTTTTTCAGCCTTTGTAATGATCTTTTGCATTCTTCATGTACAATTTTTTTTTATATCCTCCCAGAACTCATTTAGTCTATGCTCATTGGTGCTCAAGGCCTCAAACCTGTTCCTGAGATGGTTTTGAAATTCGAGTGGGATAGACTTAAGATCAAATTTTGGTTCCCGTGGACTTGATTTAATTTTCCTCAACTTCAGCTTGAACTTGCATATGAGTAGTTGGTGGTCTGTGCCACAATAAGCACCCGGCCTGGTTTTCACTGCTGATATTGAGCTTCTCCACCAAGTCTTTCCACAAATGTAATCGATTTGATTCCTATGCATACCATCAGGTGAGATCCATGTGTATAGACTGCGTTTATGTTTCTTATAAAAGGTATTTGCAATGAAGAAATCATTGAATGTGCAGAACTCTATCATTCTATCTCCATTCGAGATGCTGGGCTGTACGAAGAGGAATGTGGAATCAGGATTGGTGGAAGAATCATCAACAACCTGTGTTATGCAGATGATACAACCCTGCTTGCTGAAACTGAGGAGGACCTGAAGCGCTTGCTGCAGAAGATCAAGGACTGCAGCCTCCTATATGGACAGAAGCTCAAAGTCAAGAAAACAAAGATTCTAACCACTTGGCCAATTGGCAGCATCAGCATGGGTGGTGAAGAGATTGAGATAGTTAACAGTTTTAATTTACTTGGCTCCACAGTCAACACTCTTGTTAACAGCAGTCAGGAAATCAGGAGACGAATTGCACTGGGAAAGTCAGCTGTAAGAGACCTCTCAAGAGTACTGAAGAGCAACTATGTCAGGCTGGAGACTAAGGTGTTCCTGATCTGGGCTATAGTCTTCGCAATTATGTGCTATGCATCAGAGAGTTGGACAGTGAATAGGGTTGATAGAAAGAGAATTGATGCCTTTGAGCTGTAGTGCTGGAGACGAGTGTTGAATATACCATGGACTGCTAGGAGAACAAACAGGTCTGTCCTGGAGAGGGTGAAGCTAGAGTGTTCCCTGGAGTCAAGGATTCTGAAACTTCGTCTGACATATTTTGGGCATGTGGCAAGGAGGGACTGGTCCTTGGAGAGGGACATCATGTTTGGCAGAGTGGCGGGGCGACGAAGGAGAGGAAGACCTTTGATGAGATGGATCGATCCTGTGACTGGAGAGGTGGGAATAAGTGCGTTTGAGATGGCTAGGTTGGTACAGGATAGAACAGCATTTAGCGTTCTTGTACATAGGGTCACTATGAGTCGCAAGCAACTCGATGGCACATAACAACAACAACAACAATTGGGGACAAAAGTTCACCATCCCTGCTTCCAAGGAGCACCCTGGTTGCACTTTGTTCAAAACACATAAACGACATGAAACTGAGCTTTAAGTTTCCTTTCAAACTTGTTTTCAAAATTTTCTGTGATGGGTTCTTTTCCTTGAATTCTTTCACAATAATTACTTGTTCTGTAACATGGTGTTTGTGAAAGACTTCATTTCCAAGTAAAGGCCAGCTTTCCTTCTATTATGATAGGAGAAAGGCTAGCTGTATAAATTGTTTTTAAATTAAAGGAACAAAAACCAAGCAAAACAGCAACATAAAAAGTGTCAAATGCTTTCCTGAATTCAAAAGGCTCCAATATTTGTATTTCTAAAATCTAAAGGCATTCTGTTATTTGCCCTTAGAGGATAACTCTCAGAAGAAAAGAACTAACCACAGAAAGTAGGTAAGAAGAGTAGGTAAGAAGGCTGCTGGAGAGGAAATGGTGAAAAGCTGCAGAAAGAGCTCTTGGCAGGAGGGAGAAAGCAGTGTGACCTCAGCTGCTGTGCAGAAGCTGTCTTACATTGCACTGGGCACCTCCAGACTCAGTGCACCAACCTCCACTGTTGGTTAGGTGTCACCAGGAGCAAGGTCAGGGACAGCCAGGGAATTTGCAAAACAAGTTTAATAGAAAATGCATGCTGATGTGCCCAGATAAATTAACAAGGTGGTGGGGCGGCTGGGGGAGAAAAAGTCAGCTTTGATTATTGTGCATTAGAAATTTTGATTCTTCATTTCCATGAGAATTGTAATTTTGAGAGCAATTCAAGCATGACATTAATCAGCTGTCTGTCGCTCAAGAAAATTTGTCATTTAGTATGTAATATACTAACCAGTGAAATGATCCAAGAAAGAGCGTTTTGTTAACAAGCTCTGTGCCCTAGTTGAGCAACAGACTAGGGGGAGCTTAATTTAGCAATACCAATGTTCTGAACTGAGCTTTCCAGCCCTCATTTGGAACATAGCTTTATATCTCAGTGTTTGTCAAGACCCTCCATGAAAGCGCACACTAGTGGCTGTTAAATTGATTCTCACTCATAGCAACCCCATATGTGCAGAGTACAACTGGGCTCCACAGGATTCTCAAGCCTTTCTTCTGAGATGCCTTCGATGGTCTCAATCTTTCACGTAGAGTCTAGATTTGTCAATTTTATGATTTACTCAGTCTCACTGACATTGTATCCCTTTTGGGGGGGGTTGTTAAGTGCTATCAAGTCAACTATGACTCACAGCAATTCTATGAACAACAGATCTGAGCCATCCTCATCATCTTTGCTATGCTGGAACCCATTGTTGTAGACACTGTGTCAATTCATCTTGTTGAGAGTCTTTCTCTTTTTTGCTGACTCCCCATCTTCCCAAGCACGATGTCTTTTTCCAAGGATTGGCCCCTCCTGGAAACATACCTAAAATATGTGAGATGACATTTCACCATCCTTGCCTCTGGTTGCAATTGCCTCAAGACGTATTTGTCTGTTCTTTTGACAGTCCATGGGATGTATTTCTCTTAACATCACAACTCAAAGGCATTGATCCTTATTCTGCCATCCTTATTCATGACTCAATTTTCAAATGCATAGCAAGTAATCGAGAGACCATGGCTTGGATAAGAGGCATTGTAATCTTTAAACTGACATCATTGCTCTTTAGCTCTTTGGAGAGGTCTTCAACAGCAGATTTTCCCAATGCAACATGTCTTTTAATTTCTCAACTGCTGGTATCAAGGATGGTGATTGTGAATTCAAGTAAGACGAAATTGTTGATAATGTCTATGTTTTCTTGGTCATGATGATCCAGTGGTGAAGATTTTTGTTTTGTTGATGATGAGATTTATTCAGTATTGAAGATTATAATCTTAGATCTTTTGCAATAAGCATTTCAAGTCCTCTTCACTTTTAGCAAGTAAGGTTGTGGGTTGTGTTATCTACATAATGAGTTTCCCTTTAATACTTTGTCACTTCTTCTATAATGTGGTATTTGTGAACCCTCAACAATTTGCATTACCCACATCCAGAAGTTTACCAATAACTTGCTAGACATTAGATGAAGGTCATAAAGTTAGTACATTGTGTTTTCACTGATATCTTTATTTCCAACTGCCTCAGCTAGGTGTTTGCTTTTACAGGACTCTTGTTTGGGGACATTTTACTGTTATCGTGTGCTGTTGAGTTGGAACTGACTCATAGCTGACTCTCTTGCAGGTTTTCAGAGGAAGTAAATTGTGCAGGAGGAGACTGACCATCCTTCTCTCAGAGCAGGTGGTGGTCCCTACGGAAATCTTAGAAGTCTTATTATGTCCATAGCCCCTTCTAGAGGTTTTGTATAAGTTGCTATATTTTGTATAATTTGACTAGCACTGGGTGATTTTAATCTGTGGCCCTCATGCCTGGTTCAAACTGTTTATCTGTTAAACATTCTTCTATGTGGTATAGCACTGGTCTGTGCATTGCCTACAGAGGCAACTCGTGGTTTCTGTGATGCTAAATATTGTGACACTGATGTGCTAAATGTGATAATGGTTACCCATGGTGGACAGTGTTTGCTGGAGCTTCCCAATTAAAACAAGCTTGGAAGAGGATGTGGCATCCACTTCCAAAATGGCTTGCCTCTGTAAACTCTATGAACAGTGCTCAGGTCTTTTGTTCATAGGGTCTCTATGAGTCGACTATGACTTGACAGCATCTAACAACAACAAAACAAATGAGATCGGCGATGGCACCTGGTCTGAAAGTCCCTTCCATTGTTATCAAGTCCTGGCGGATCCTTCATCTGGTTTCCAAGGTTACAAATAGTACGGGAGAAGACTGCTCATCTTGCTCCTGAGGAGCAGCCGGAGGATGTGAACAGCTAGAGAAGTGCACATCAATTTAGAAATTGCCCTGTGACCCTTGAGGAGCTTTGGTCTACCTGAGAGGTGGTGATTGGTTGAGTCTCTCAGATCTCTTGGTACACTTGCATGTAAGGTACACTGTCAGCAGCAGGAAGCAGGATAACATCTGAAAGACTCAGCGGGAGATAGGAGCCATGAGTTACAGAAGACAAACGGTAGAAAGGAGATCAGTAGGAAAGAAGCAGCAGATGACAAAGAAGGAGACAGAATAGCCCTCATCATGGAGGAGTGGAACACAGATGCCTACTGCTGTTGTTGAGGTAACAGTGCTTCCTTTTAGTCAGGATAACAGCATGGGGTCCTGAACAATCTCCTCTCAATGCTTTGTCTGTGAGGCCAGTTGGGCAGGAGCTGAACTTTCCATCCTCCTTACTTTCCCCTACTTCATCCTACTGTAATCCTGCCATTAAGGTAGCAAATCCATGTTGTCAGAGAAACCAAGAGACTAACCAAAGCTTTGCTTGTTTAGCTGCCTGATTCTCTTGAGTGGCTCTCATGAGTGAGGAGCCTATTAAAGCGATGATCTGCCTTCTTCCGTGAAGAGCACATAAAAGCAGGAAAGAGTATTGGGGTGGGGGGAAAGGAGAGCGGCCAGCACCAAAATCAAGGAAAATAATAAGAGATAAGCATAATTAATTTCACAAAATTAGAAGATAAGTCTTAAACTTTATAATAATTTACTGGTTTTTAAATTTTAAACTATGCAAGCAAGTTTCCATAAAATAAGGCGTATTCCTTGTGACAATTGCCAAACTTTTATAATTTGGTTGGGTAATTCTACCACTCTTGAATCCTCCCTCCCCCATTTAACTAATTTTGTTCTAAACAGGGTAAAGTATTACCAGAGGCAGCGAAGATAACCAAGACTTATGTGAGTAGATTGCTACAATCAAAGGTTTATCACAGATTCCATATTTTAAGGACATGCACTGGTAAAATGCTGAGCAAATAATTAGAAAAGCTGTACTGTATGGAAATTGCGCCATCTGGAAATGGATGGCGACTTGCCAACAACTTGCATCATGTAGATGATACAACCTTGCTTGAAGAAAGTGAAGATTTGAAGCACTTACTAAGAAGACCAAAGACTACAGCCTTCAATATGGATTATGTCTCAATGCTAAGAAAACAAAAGTCCTCACCACTGGACCACCAGGAAATATCACAATAGATTTGAAAATATTGAAGTTGTCAATGATTTCATTTTACTTGGATTCACAATCAACACTCATGGTATCAGCAGTCAAGAAATAAAAAGGGAAAATCTTTTTATTACATTGGGAAAATCTGCTGTCAAGGACTTCTCCAAAGTGATAAAGAACAAAGATGTCAGTTTAAAGACTAAGGTACACCTGATCCTCGGTATTTTCAATTGCTTTGTATACACTGGGAAGTTGGACAATGAATATGGATTACAGAAGAGTCAATGGCTGTGAACTGGGGTGTTGAAGAATACTGACTAACCCATGAAGAACAAACAAAACTGTCTTTCAAGAAGTACAGCCTGAGAGCTCCTTCGGGGTAAGAATGGTAAAACTTTATCTCACATACTTTGAGTATGTCATCAGGAGGGGCAAGTCCTGGGGAAAAGACATGCTATTGGAAAAGGTGGAGGATTGGAGAAAGAGAGGAAGGCCCTCATCAAGGCAGATAGTGAAGATGGAGCAAGGTTCATATCTGTCAGAGGGTTGCTATGAGTTGTGCTCAACTTGATGGCACACAGCAACACTGGTAAAATAGAACCCTTTTAAAATTCTCTATACATGTGTAGAGAGCTCTGGTGGCCTATTTGAGCTGCCAATCCAAAGACAGGTGGAAACCAAAGACAGGTAGTTCAAATCTACTGGCTGCTCTAAGGGGGAAAGATGGGCAATATTTCATTTAATTTGCAGCTTCTGAAAACCCAGTGGAGAGTCAGATGTGAGTTGGTTCCAACTCCATATCAATGAGTTGTTTGCTTCTTGTTTTGGAGTTTAAAAAAATGAATGTGTAATAAAAATAGAGCTAAGAAAGAAAACCTATTATCACTTAAAATTCCATTATCCAGAGGTAAACTACTATTGGTTCTTTTCAGACAATGTTCAACCATTTCAGGATGTTGTTTATGATCAAGAACTGAAAGTACTGAAGGCATTGTTGAAAAACAAGGTTCCAGGAGTTGATGGGATATTAATTGAGATACTTCAACAAACAGATGCAACTCTGGAAGTATGCACTCATCTATGTAAAGAAATTTAGGTGATAATTGCCTGGCAAATTGACTGGAGAAAATCCATTATCTGTGGCCATTTCAAAAAGACAATAAAAAGTGGAATGTAGAAATCATTATTCTGCTGAAGATTACTTTTAAAATAATTGCAACCATACACTAATAAGCAACTCAAAAGTTCAAGCTGCATTCAAAGATGATGTGGACAAAGGACAGATATCATTCCTAATGCCTTTAAGATAAATCTTAAACAAAAGCAGAGAATATAAAAAAGGTACTTACTTATGCTTTGTTGACTATGCAAAGACACTTGACTGTGCTTGTCATAACTGATTATGGGTACATTTAAAGCAACCTTACCGCAAAATCTGCATAGATCAGGAGATAGCCATTTGATTACAACAAAGGAATAACCTTAGTTCAAAATGGAAAAAGGTATGTAACAAAAATTTAGCCTGTTATTATATTTAGTCAATCTGTGTGCTTAAGAAATAACTCAACCTATAACCAGGAGCAACAATATCCCTAGTACCAGGCTGGGTTTAGAAGGGGTTGTGGTACTAGGGATATTGTTGCTGATGTTAGATGAATCTTGGCTGAAAGCAGGGAATACCAGAAGAATGTCTATCTGTGTTCCATTGATTATGCAAAGGCATTTGACTGTGTGGATCATAACAAACTGTGGCTGACTCTGAGAAGAATGGGAATCCCAGAACATTTAATTGTGCTAATACGA
>NW_006399911.1:1761680-1762815 GCF_000299155.1 Elephantulus edwardii | reverse complement strand
ATTATTGCTTTTAATTTTTGACTCATGTACTTTTAACTTGTTAGTTAAATTTGTGTCTTCTAGGCTGCAACAGTTCCATGATGCATCTTCAAGGATATGAACATGTATGGCTAAGCACAATTGATAACAGTGCATCTAAATTCCAAAATCAATCTCCACAATAGTCTATGTGTTTCCTATTGCCAAAGGGGGCTTTAGAGTAGTGAGAGAAGATCTTTATCCTGAAACCTACAGTGTCCCTTTTCAGCAGGAAGTAGCTAAGAGAATACGCTGTTCCCTTTTTCTTATGAATGAGGGTGAAGTCTCTTTCAGGGAGGAGTGATAGGGAATGGCAAAGGACACACTGACAAAAGAGATTAACCAGAACTTGTTTTGACAAGCACTGTGGCAATGGGACAATTAAAACAGACTTTCAAGGAATATTCAACCCAAATCCTTCTGATACTATGGAGATTTTTGAAAATATTTCTTGAGTTTATTGTGTTTAATTTGTTTTGTTTTTTTATAAAAGGATGCTCCTCTAGATGATAACATAATTATGATAAAAACAAAAAGGGGAAATATGGGAAGCCAATAGTAAATATTTTTAATAAACTTAATGCTATTTAAAATAAATAAAATGAAAAAAAGAAAAAGAAAAAACTCAAGAAATCAGATAATATTTAATCAGATTATATAGAGGAAGACTGTGATATGCCAATGACAGTAACTTTACTTGCTGAAAGTGAAGATGATTTGAAGAAGTTACTGAAGGTCAAAGAATACAGCTTTCAATATAAATTATAACTAACACAAAGGAAATAAAAATCCCTAAGCCTAGATCAAGCTGCTCTGAAAGAACTGGCAAAAAAAATAAGGCTCCAGGAATTGACGGTATACCAGTTGATATATTTCAACAAACAGATGCTGCCTTAGATGTGCTCACCAAAATCTGGAGGACAACCACCTGGCCAACTGAGTGGAGGAGATGTGTATTTGTTCCCATTCCACAGAAAGGTGATCTGAAAGAGTGCAGAAATTATCAAATAATATCATTAATATCACATGCAAGCAAAATTCTGCTGAAAATTATCTAAAAACGACTGGAGTAACACATCAACAGAGCACTACCAGAAGCGCAGACTTGGTTTAGAAG
>NW_006399911.1:1752270-1760826 GCF_000299155.1 Elephantulus edwardii | reverse complement strand
GATTCTGAGGCTTCATCAGACATACTTTGGACATGTTACAAGGAGGGACCAGTCCTTGGAGACGGACATCATGCTTGGGAGAGTGGAGGGACAGCGCATGAGAGGAAGACCTTCGATGAGATGGATTGAATCAGTGACTGGGGTAACGGAGGTAGGAGTGTTGAAGACAGTGAGATTGGCACAGAAAAGAGCAAGAATTAGGGCTGCTGCACATAGGGTTGCTATGAGTTGCAGGTGACTCGACAGCACCTAACAACAGTGGCAACAACAGATAAAGAAACATCACGATAAATTAAGAAACTGAAGTTGTCAAATAATTCATTCTACTTGGTTCAAAATAATGCTGCCACAGAATCAGCAACAAAGAAATAACATACTGTGTTCAGAAAATTTGTTGAAAAAGATCTTTTTATGATTTTAAAAAGCAAAGATGTCATTCTGATAACTAAAATGCACTTGTCTCAACAAATGGGCTTTGTTGGCTTGCTTATTTTGAACATGACATTAGGAAAAAGCAATGTCTAGAAAAAGACCTCAAGTTTGGTAGACAGTCAATGAAAACAATGAGCTCCTATATTAAGACTATGAGCTCTGGTGACCTGGTCAGTAGGGAGTTGTGCTGCCGTCCCAATGACAGGTGGCTCAAATTCACCACGTGCTCCACAGGAGAAAGATGGACAATCTTCTGCACAATTTACAACCTCTTCAAACCCACCAGGGAAAGGTGGAGGGTGTCAGCTATGAGTAGATTCCAATTTGAACAGATTGTGCAGATGGCTCAGTAAAAAGCAATGTTTCATTTGTCATACCTGAGGTCATAATAATTCAAAGAAGACTGGTATTGGTCTCTCTGTTTAATGAGCAGGATATTAAGATTTAGAACTGTTAGCCTGCTCCATATCTTCAAATCTACCAAGATGATTCTGCCATGGTCTTTCCCATTTGTCTTAGTTTTCTAGTAGAGATACTACAATGGATGACTTTAAAAAACAAGAATTTATTTTCTCATAGTCTAGAAGACCAAAAGTTCAAATTTATTATGTCAGCTATGTTGTTGTTAGGTGCCACTGAGTTGAGTATGACTCATAGTGCCCCTATGAACAGCAGATCTGAACCCTGTGCAATTCTGTGCTATCTTCACACTACCTAACACATAACTCATTGTGGAAGTCACCGTATCAATCCCCCTGGTTGAGGGTCTTCCTCTCTGCTGACTCTCCACCCTTCCCAGCATCATGTCCCTCTGCAAGGAATAGCTCCTCCTAGCAATATGCCCAAAGTATGAGAGGTGAAGCCTCATCATTCTTGCCCCCAAAGAGCACTATTTGTTTGTTCTCTTGGCTGTCCCTGGGATGTTCAGTGCTCTTCTCTAACACAAGTCAAAGGCACCAATTCTTCTTCTGTAATTCTTAATCAATGTCAGCTTTAGGAGGGTTTTACACTCTTTTGGTACCTGAGGGAGGTCCTTGTTTCCTTCTGCATCTGTTGGTGTGGCATTCCTTGGAGATATCCCTATGTCTTGACCTCTTCCTGTGTTGTGGAGGGTAGGGACTTGGGCCCAACTAATGCACTTTCTTGGTGATTCTTCTTGGTGGTATTGAGGTAATCCTTTACTAGTGATACTTCTGTGTTTGCTTTTCTCCCCTTTTATAGCCTGTGGATAACAGGTATTACAGCCATAAGTCAGGAAAATGCCCTTTGCATCTGATCAGGGCTGTAATGGGATTAAAGTTGTTGAACTGAATTAGGAAAGTCTGCTGTCAGGGACCTCTCCAGAGGGCTGAAGTGCAAAGATGTCAGTCTAGAGACTAAGGTGTGCCCAATCTAGGTCACGGTCTTTGCAATTACTTGCTATGCATCAGAGAGCTAGACAAGGACTAAGAATGAGAGAGCTGATGTCTTTGAGTTGTGGTGCTGGAGAAGACTATTGAACATATTATGGACTTCCAAGAGAACAACAGGTTGGTCCTATGGAGGGTGAAGGATGGAGGGAAAATACAGGAGAAGAAGACCCTGAATGAGATGTACTGACACAATAACTGGAGTAATACGGGCAGATGTGTCAGAGACAGTGAGATTGGCTCAGGATTGGACAGGTTTCTGAGCTATTGTACATAGTGTTGCTATGAGTCAAAGGAAATTTGATAGCACACAACAACAACATACTGCCTTTAATCATCTTACAACTGTTTATCTCCTTATGGAGGATCATGACATATACATGTATTTTGGGGGATGCAGGCACAAGTAAATCCATCATACCATTGTTGAACACACTGGTGGCTTTCAAAGAGCTCTATGTCCACCACAACAAGATAAAGGCAAATAATCCAATAGAAAATGGGCACAGGATATGAACAGACACTTCACCAAAGAAGACATTCAGATGGCCAACAAGCACATGAAGAAATGTTCAAAATCCCTAGCTCTAAGAGAGATGCAAATCAAAACAACTATGAGATATCATCTCACCCCAGTCAGAATAGCAAAATTTAACAGAACAGCAAGCAACAAATGCTGGCGGGGTTGGGGAGAAACTGGAACCTTTATTCACTGTTGGTGGGAGTGTAAAATGGTGCAACCACTGTGGAAGGCAGTATGGCGCTTTCTCAAAAAGTTGCAAATAGAGATACCATTTGACCCAGCAATTTCACTACTGGGAATATATCCCAAAGAGACCATAACCGACATCCAAACAGATATGTGCACACCCATGTTTTTTGCGGCTTTGTTCACAAAAACGTTGGAAACAACGTAAGTGCCCATCAACAAATGAATGGATAGAGAAGCTGTGATATATTCACAAAATGGAATACTATGCTGCATTGAAAAACAAGGAACTCATGCAATATTATTCAACATGGGTGACCCTGGAGGACATTATGCTGAGTGAAGTATCTCAGTCACAAAAGGACAAATACTGCATGGTGCCACTGTTGTAAAACAGGACTGACATCGGGGTTGGGAGGAGACTGAGAAAGATGGGATAAATGATGTATACTGCATTGAAACAGATGAGGGAGAAAACTGTTTCAGAGGGATATGTGATTAGGTATTTTTGTCATGACAGGAGTCCAGAGTGAAGGCTGTATAAGGGAGTGAACCTGGGGGGAGGGATTGTAAAACAATGAAAGATTTTTTCTTTTACTATTCCAAGAGGGTAGTGTACTGGGGGGGAGGGTTGGGAGAGGAGAAAAGTGTAACAATGAATGAATGGAAATCCAAAGTTTCTGTAAATTTTCATTGAAATTAATAATAAATTTTTAAAAAACAAAACAAAAACCAAAATAAAGTGCTATATTCAATCATTCTCTTGGTAAAAATATTCTTTAAATTAAAACAGATTAAAATTAAAATTTTACACATTAAGTTTTGAAAACAAAAGCAAATAAAATTGCATAACTTTCCTACTAATATTTAAAAAATTTAATTATAACTTATTCTGATAGATATTGATGAAATTGCTAGGTTGATTATCTCTGAATCTTCTCCTGTGGGCAAACGTCTCTAAACAGAGATATAATGTAGGTCTCAACACTGATTATCTTCACAGAGGACTCGGTGAAGTCTTCATCTTCTAGCAGCTTCTATTCCTTTTCGCATTTAGCCAAGGAAATGCTGCCTGGGAGATAAGAGAGCCTTTGAGTCTTTTCTCCAGTCTCTCTCTCTCCATATATATATATATATACACACACACAAACACACACACATATATATATATAGTAATAAAGAAATGGTGTGTGAAACATCTCTACATTCTTTACATAAGATTCTCTCTGTGCCTATCTCCCACAGTAGGTAAGTGGGAATTTCTCACTTGCAGAAGAGCAAACACCTTTTCTCATAAGAGTTATTTCTAGCAACTGCTAGCTAAGTGTAACCTGAACCCAGCACAATGCTTCTTCTGGAAGCACCATAAGCTCATAAGCCGATAAAGGGTTGACTTTCAAGTTTATTAAATGACAGTAGATATTTTCCAATTTGTCTCACATTAGCTCTGAGAAATGGTCAATTTAACCCAAATTTCCCGTGGATAATGCTCTGATGCACCAATGATGGATGAGACTCTCAGGTAGCTTAGGCCAGCTAGTAGAAGCCCAAGAAATAGAAGGGGACACTCTGACCCCAAAGTCACATGGTTGGCATCCACCAGGTGCTCCTCAGGAGAAGGATGGACAAGCTTCTCCCATATGAACTACTGCCTCTGAAAACTCACTGGCGGGTCAGCTATGGTTGCTACCTACTTGATGGCACACAACCACCACCACCACCACCACCACCACCATAATTTATAGGCATTTAGGTTGTTGGCATCTTTCTGCTATTTTTCTGAGATGAATGTGAATGTGCATACAGCTATTTGTCATGACTCTTGTTTCTGTAGGAGCTACACCTAGGAGTGAGATTGTTGGATCATGTAGTATTTCTATTTCCAACTGTGTAAGGAAGTACTGTATTGCTTTCCACAGAAGTGGTACTATTTTTCAATCAATGGGGTCCCAGTCTCCCCACATAGTTTTTTTAATTGTATTTTTTCTTTTTATGGTTGAAGTGTTGTAATTGCTATATATTTCAGAGATTAGTCCCTTGATTAATATGTAAAATATATTAATATGTCATTTTCTCTTTTAGTCTTCTGAGCACACATGTGTTTAATTATTAGGAAGCCTCAGTCTTCTTGTTTGTGCATTTTTAGTTATGTTTGAGAGTGTATTTATATTATTTATTAGGATCCCTAAGCTTTTTTTATTGGGGATCCTGGGGAGCTCTGATGGCCTAGTGGCAAGAAGTTACACTGCAGTCCCAAAGGCCACCAGCTGTTCTGTGGAAGAAGGATGGGCAATCTCTTCCTGTGCAATTAACTGCCTCTGAAAACCTGCTGGAGGGTCAGCTATGGGTCGGTTCCAACTCTATGGTACACAACAACATGCTTGACCCTAGTTTTCTTTGATAATCTTCTTCGTTTTTTATTTTATGGTCAGGTTGTTTTGTGCTTTTATCAAGAATGGGTGTTGAATCTGGTAAATTTAACCCTTTATTCACTGATTGATATGATTGCACGTTTGGTTCTTTTCCTTAGTTTTTAGTTATGTGGTGAAATAAAGTAATTGTTTTACTAACATGAGTCCTCTTTGAGTCCATTTTTTTTTCTATAGTCTAGGAAAATTTGAGTAGAATTGGTGTCAGCTTTTCTCTGCTTGGGATAATTCACCAATGAAGCCACTGGTCTAGATCTTCCTTTGCTTGGGAGATCTTTTCATGCTGTTTGATTTCTTTTTTACTGTCATTAATTTCCTTTGTGCTGAATCTAATAATGAATTTCCATCAGGTTTCAGAAGCGCTAAATCTTCATGATAGGAGAGTGGGTATGAATGGACAACCTTCTGGTTAATAGCCTGAAACATGATCACAACATCACCATGGCTCTTGCTCTTCTGTGATGTGCATGTTTTAGTCTTATATATCAGTCTGTGTCAATTGAGCTAAAAGTGTACTTCTACAAACAGAATGTTTTCCAAATATATTGGAGTATAGTTCTTCATAAACCCCAAACCAAACTCATTCCTTCTGAGTTGATTTTTGGCTCCTGGTGACCTTCCGTCAGGTTTCCAAGGCTATAAATCTTTCAACATTGGAAAAGATAAGAAGAAAAGTACCTCTTTTTCTCCTGTGAAACAGCTGAACTCAGTCTAAATTTTCTGCTAGTAGTCTAACATGTAATGTACTACAATACCAGACTCCTTAGCAGGCTGCTTTTATTATTTCAGTTAGTTCTGTTGTGAGCTCACTATTTTAATTTTTATTCATGCTTAACACTTCCTATTGATAAATCGTAGAGAAAAGCATGGAGGATGATCCCAGCATGTTCTATAAAATGGGTTTTGATGAGGTCTGAAGGGTATTACCTTCAAGACTCCCAGGCCTGCGGGAACTCTACTGAGAAATAGGGCTCCAGTAATTCGTGAACATGATGGATTTGCAGTAGGTGGCAAGCTACGTGGCACTGTAGGGGGACATAGACATTCCACATCGTCCTCCTTCCAGAAGACCTGCATGCAGCCCCTTGGCCACATCTGGAACCCTGTGTCCCATAATCCCCAGGCTACATCCTACTAAGTGCTGGCCTAAGCCAGTGTAGCAGTGAGCTCCAGGGGTGTGGTGAGGCTGAGGTTGGGCACCTCCGCCAGCCAAGCGCACAGCAGCCACCAGCTGCCAGCAAGTCGGTTATCCCTCCTCCATGTAGCTGTCATACCCTGCTGTCTTTGGAAGCAGAACTCACAGAGCAGTTAAGAGTGGTTAAGACCTAGGGGATCCTCAACCTCATATACTTGGCTGACAGTTCTTTTCTTTGAGCCCTTTAAATATGTTATCTCATTGCTTTCATGCGTGTATGGTTTCTGAAGCCATGTCAGCATGTAATCTTTTTTGGGGAGGGAGGTCTGCTGTGTGGTAAGGCATTGTGCTGCCAACTCAAAGGAGCACAGTTTGAACCCACCAGATGCTCCAAGGAAGAAAAATGCACAATGCGATTTACAGGCTCTGAAACCCACTAGATGTGCAGCTGGGAGTCAGTTCCGACTCAACAGTACATAACAACAATAAGAACAACAATAACCTTACTGGGGATCCCTTGCATGTAGCACATCATTTTTCTCTTGCTGCTTTCAAAATGTTCCCTTTGTCCTTAGTTCTCAGGAATTTGATTATGACATGCCCCAGAGAGTTTCTTTCAGAACTCACCCTGAATGGACTTTACTGCACTTACTTTCTGTTTTAATTTTTTTTAAATAATTTTATTTTATATTGGTTTGCAGACAGAACTTTTACAGTGTTCCACACCTTCCTTCATGCACATCGTGTTTCATACTATCACTTCCACACACTGTGTTTTATAGATTAATTATGTCCATTATTACACAGTCTTTTCAGGTTCTCTCTGGATCTTTCCCATTTCCTTTACTTCCCACTCCAGCCACCAAACTGTGCTACTCTATGATTTTCTCCCTGACCATCCTCAACCCTCTGTTCCTTGGATCCCTATACACATTTTACTAGTTATCCTTCTATTTTTACAATAATGGTTATTTGTCTTTATGAGAGTGAGTTAGTTCACAATGCTGAGTCTCTCTCAAGTTATGTAGTAATATTCTAAATCATTGCTCCTGAATGCTGCATAGTATTCCATCATGTGAATGTACCATAATTTTTCAATCCATTCAATTGTGGTTGGACATCTGGGCTGTTTCCATGTTCTTGTGAATGGTGAATAATGCTGCTATGAACACTGGTATATAAATCTCCATTTGAGTCTCAATTAAAATCTCCTTGAGGTCTGTTTCTAATAGTGGAATGTTGTTGTGTTGAACGGTGAATAATGCTACTATGAACAGTGGTGTATAAATCTCCATTTGAGTCTCAATTCTAATCTCCTTGAGGTATGTTCCTAATAGTGGAATGTTGTTGTGTACTGTAGAGTCAGAACTGATCCATAGCTGACCCTACCCCTGGTGGGTTTTCAGAGACAGTTAATTACACAGAAGGAGGCTGCTCATTCTTCTCCCATGGAGCAGCTGGTGGCCTCGAACAGGATGCCTTCAGGACTGCAACACAGCTTCTTGCCACTAGGCTACCAGAGCTCCCTTACATAGAATTTCTATGTTCAGATTTTTGAGGAAATGTCACACTGTCTTCCAGAGTGTTTGTTCCATTTTACAACCCCACCATCAGTGTACGAGAGTTCCTATCTCTCCACACTCTTTCCAGTATTTACTGCTTGCTGTCCTGTTAAACTTTATCACTGCTACTGGGGCGAGATGGTATCTCATCGTGGTTCTGATTTGCATCTCTTATTGCCAGTGATTTTGAGCATTTCTTCATGTGTCTGGTGGCCATCTGAATGTCTGCCAATGTTGGATGTTTGCCAGACCATCAAATGGTGCTTGCAAAACTGGGCTGTGACCTTCATAAAGCTGAAGCAGGATTCATACCTCACACTATACACAAAAATCAACTCAACGTGGATTGGATCAGAGACCTAGGATTAAAGTTTCAAACCATAAAGTTCATAAGAGACAAGTGGGGCAAAGCTTAGAAGGCCTAGCCCATGGTATAAAGAGACTGACGAATACAGCCAGAAATAAACAATTAGGAGAGGATAAAATTGATGAATGAGACCTTTTAAAGATTAAATCCCTGTGTGCATCAAAAACTTTCCCCAACAAGGCAAAAAGAAAACCTGCTGACTGGCAAAATACATTTGACAATACAATATTTTTATATATGAATGTTACTATTGTTGATTGCCTTCAAGTCGAGCATGACTCATAGTGACCCTATGAACAAAAGGCCTGAAGCCCCTCTACAGATGAATACATCATGATATTTCCTTTGTAAATGCAGATATATAAATTGATATCAAACTTTTAAACTTATTTTCATGCTGAGAAAGGCTATTTGAAAATGCACATTTTAATGCACACCCATGTTTACTGCAGCTTTGTTCACAATAGCAAGGAGTTGGAAACAACCTAAGTGCCCATCAACAAATGAATGGAT
>NW_006399911.1:1712290-1750370 GCF_000299155.1 Elephantulus edwardii | reverse complement strand
AATCAGAACTGGCTTTGACAAGCACTATGGCAATTGGACAATTAAAACAGACTCTCAAGGGCGGGGGGAAAGAGGAATGAACTGGGGAGGAGGGTAGAGAAAATAGTGCAACAATGAATGAATAGAAACCCCAAATCTCTCTAAATGTTCATTAAAATTAATAAAATTTAATTTAAAAAATACACATTTTAGGCTGACAGAGCTAACAATAGATTTAAGTAGGCAAGATGACTGCATTATAGGTTGATACTTACCTGTTAAGAAATATTTTTAAGGGAATTTTAACCAATATTACAATCCCTTGAGTATGAATCATATTATGTTGACGGACAACCCTTCAAGCCATTTTTAAAGCTCTAACTGGAGAACTCTGAATCATATTAAATTGTCCTTGCTTTCTTCAGACAAAGTTCTTAAAACAAAAGTCTACAGAATACTTCTGGGCCTCCACAAGAAAAAGACTGATAACCCAATTACAAAATGAGCAAAAGACATGGGAAGACTTTTCAGAGAGGAAGATATTTGGATGGCCAACAGATGTTACTGTTCTCCTTAAAGGGGAAAAGATCCATGTTTTGCTATGCTTGGGAAATGTTCTATTATTTGTTCAAAGATTCTTTCTGAGCTAACTTTCTTTTTGTTCTGTTAATTCCCATCTAACTGGTGACGTAGTCCATAGTCAGCTGTGCTGCCAGCCTTCAGGCTTCATCTCTCTGGGGGTTAGAACTCACTCAATTCTGTGGGGAAAAGATGGTTAGTGATTCACCAGCCTTGGAAATCTGATGGAGGACATTATGAGTTAAAAGCAATTGGACAGTGAGTTTGAGTTTTTAATGGTGTCCCATGAATCCCTTGCTCTGTGGGAGAAAGATGAATGATTTCCTCTTATGCAATTTATTGCATTGGAAAAACCAACCAGGCGGTCAGCTCTTAGTCATTTTCAACTCCATGGTACATAACACCACCACATAGTTTGTTGTGATTTTATGTACCATTGAGTTGGAACCAACTCATAGCAGAACTTCTGTGTTTTCAGAGGCAGTAAATTGCACAGGAGACTGCCCATCTTTCTCCCAAGGAGCAGCTGGTGGATTCAAACCATGTGCCTTTGGGTTGGCAGTGCAGCTCCGTATGACTAAGCCACCAAAATGCTCTTGGTTTTAGTTACTTTTTCTCCATTCTTTTTTGTTTGCATTTCAGAATAAGCAATTTAACAGCCTGTCTTAAAGTACGCAGGTTCTCTCTCAATTCTACTTTTGTGTCCTTCTGGGTACATACATATAGTTCTTTCCTGTTGCTTTAAGTTCCCAGCATTGTTAATTATTATTACATTTTTAACTTTACTGACATTTTTGTGTTGTTATTATATGGCTTTCCTGATAACCTTTAGATCCTTTTCTGTTTTCCCTTATTTTTTTTAGCATTTCTAGTACTAACATTTTGAAAGTCTGTTTAGTTCTTTTTTTTATTCCTCAGGGATTACTCCTGACCACTTGATTTGTTGTTTATACCATCCTTCTCTGTCTCTTCATATTTTTTTTTTTGTAATTTAGGTTGTTTATTTTTCATTTCAATGAACATCTACAGAGATTTTGGGATTCCATTCATTCATTGTTGCACCTTTCTCCCCGCACAAACTCTTCATATATTTTATAATTGTTGTCTACAGGACATTGTTGTCATGTGCCATTGAGCACCTTCCAGTGGGTTTTCAGAGGGAGTAAATCTCATGAGAGATTGCCAATCTTTCTCCCGCGGAGCAGCTGGTGGGTTTGAATCATGCATCTCTGGGATTGCAGTGCAGTTTCTCACCACTTGGCCACCAGCGTACCCTGTCTATAGGGTTGTTGTTTTTTACCATCCAGTCAGAACTGACCCAAAGCTGACCCTCTAGGGGATTTTCAGAGGCAATTTAATCTCACAGGAGGAGATTGCCCATCCTTCTCCTGTGGGGCAGCTGGTAGATCTGAACTGTATACCTTTGAGATTGCAGTGTAGTTTCTCACCACTAGGCCAAAAGCACTCCCTTGCTGATACGGTTGTTGTTGTTAGGTGCCAATGAGTCAAGTATGACTCATAGCAACCCTATGAACAAATCATCTGAACCCTGGTCAATTCTGAACCATCCTCACACTCCCTGACACATGAGTCCATTGCAGCAGTCACTGTATCAATACATCTGGTTGAGGGTCTTCGCCTCCTTCGCTGACCCTCCACCCTTCCCAACGTCATTTCCTTCTCCAAGAAATAGCCCCTCCTAGCAACATGCCAAAGTATATGAGGCAAAACCTCATCATTCTTGCTTCCAAAGAGTACTCCGGCTGCACCCTCTCCAAGACAGCACCATAGCTCACAGGCATCAATTCTTTTTCTGTTATTCTTATTCATTGTCCAGCTCTCAGATGCATAACAAATGACTGGAAAGCCCATAGTCTGAATCACATGTACCTTAGTCCTTAAATTGACATCATTACTTCTCAATAGTTTGTCTATAGGGTAGTACAATTTGCTTCTAGATCAGGAGACCGTTCCTTTCTCTTAGACTGTCCATGCTTACTGCTTCTTCCTGGTGGTCACAGGGTTTCCCCACCCTCGATATCATCATCCCCTGACAGTTTGCTCAGCACTTTGGCTTGTGTTACTCTAACCTCTTAACAGCAGGAGAGGTATCCACTTCCTAAACACCAGGCCTCTGGAAACTCTATTAACTTTGATAAATGGTGATAGTTATAAAGAGGCTTCAGGCCTTTTATTCATAGGGTCACTATGAGTCATGCTCAACTCGACAGCGATCAGCATCTCTAACCTCACCTCTCTGTCTGTGTTTCTGGGCTGAGGTGAGGCATGGCTGGGGCACCAGTACAGAGTTGCAGCCTTCGCACAGCACTGGACCAAGAACTGGCCTGGGGCACCACACAGGGCCAGGAGGAAAACTACTGTCTCTGCTTAGGTCAGAGGCAATGCTGCAGGTGCTGTGCTGGTCCATACAGGCTCCTGGGTGTGCTGCCCTGTGCTCCCTGCAGGTCCAAGGATGGTGTCCTCATCTACAATCAGACCTGGGGAAGAAGGAAGATTTCTTAGTCTCTGTTCTGGTTTCTGGGTGTGACGTCAGTCACAGGGTCTGTTCAAGTGTGCTGTTCCAGGTCCTGAACTGGTCTGAAACTGGTTCTTCAGGTTTCTGGCTTGGAGTAGGCATGCCAGTAGCATTGAGGAAGTGATTCTTGCCAAGTTGGGCTGGAGTGGGTGAGCTCATGACATCAGGTTGTGTCCAGTATGCCCCAGGGAACTGAAATGAGCCTGGAGCATTTCTGTTGGTGTCTCTCAGGCCAGTTGTTTCCCACATGGGAGCTCAGCTTGCAGGTTTCTGCTGCTTAAGATGACTGGGTTCATCTCTGAGAAGCAGACTCAGCTAAGCCCAGCAGATGGGTTCCTGGGGTGCTATGTGCTTCCAGGACCAACCAGGGTGCTCCCTGGAGGCAAGCATGGTGCAGCATGATGTGACATATGTGGGGCATGTTGTACAAGAGGCAGCAGTCCTTGGAAAAAGACATCATACTTGGAAAAGGAGAGGAAAACCCTCAGCAAGATGAACTGATAAGCTGACAGCAACATGGACTTGATCATGGCACACAGTAGGGCGAGGTTAGTTGTAGGGTTACTATGAATTGTAGTGGGGACTCCGTGATACTTAACAACAACATACTTTGCTTCACTCCCTTGGGCCAACAGAGCACAAACTGTATGTTCTCTGTTCTTGTCTGTGGCATTTGGACCAGCTTTCCTACTGCTAGCCCGAGATCCAGCAGTGTTCACAGGAAGCACCACCCCTGGAGTTCAGGGCTCCTCTCTCCTTTCCTGAGCCCTGCTCTCTCCACTTCTTCTCCGTCCAGATCTGTGCTCCATCCACACTTGTCACTTGGTCTGGGGACTGGTTTCCTAATCTGTTACTGTTTTATGGTTTGTGAATATTGGAAAAACCAAGGATTTAGCATATCTCACGGCCCAACTTGGATGGGCACTCCTTTTTCAATTAAATTAATACTTTCATTTCTGCTTTTCAAAATAAACTATTCAGTCTTCTGGTCAAAGCTGTACATCTTGAAAAACCAAGAAGGCAAAAGTCAAGATTTCTAATCTAGATAAAGAATTATTTGATGCCTGTTAAAAATGTGGATGTAGCTCGTCCCAGAGCAGGTGTACTGGTCAGCAGGACAGGAAGTAGAACTGATAATGGTAAATGAAATTAGAACCTGTGGCTTAGTGGCTAGAAATTGTGCTGCAATCCCAAAGGTACACGGTTTGAATCCACCAGCTGCTCCACTGGAGAAGGATGGGCAATCTCCTCCTGTGAGATTAAACTGACTCTGAAAACCTGCTTGGACAGTCAGCTATGGGTTGGTACTTACATGATGGTACACAACAACAACAAAAAATTACTTTAGAGCTAAGACAGCTGTATGTTGTTGTTAGGTGCTATCGAGCTGAACAGGACTCACAGCGACCCTATGAACAGCAGATCTGAACCCCATCCTATCCTGGTCCATCTTCACACTTTCTGACACACGGAAGACCATTGCAGCAGTCACCGCATCAGTCTACCTGGCTGAGGGTCTTCTCCTTCACTGACCCTCCACCCTTCCCAGCACCATGCTCCTCTTCAAGATATATTTGTTCTTGTTGGATGTTTGGTGCTTTTCTCTAACACCACAGTTCAAAGGCATCAATTCTTTCATCTGTCATGCTTATTCACTGCCCAGATCTCAGATGGTTATCAAGTGACTGGAAAGGCCTGAATCAGACAAACATTTACTCCTCAAACTGACATCATTATTCCCAATAATTGGGAGAGGTACCTAACTGCACTTTCCCAGTGCAGGTGTCTCCTTCTTTCCCGACTGCTGGTACCAAGGGTGTTGACTGTGGAGGAATCCAAGTAAGATGACGTTGTTGACAGTTTCAATTTTTTTCTCCATCTATCATGATGTTGCCTATCAGTCTAGTGGTAAGAATTTTCATTTTCTTGACGTTGAGATGCAATCCAAATTGAAGGCTGTGTTCTTTGATCTTTAGCAACAAGTGCTTTGTTCATGGGCCTTTTATTTAAGAAGTGGATGACCAATACTGCTTCCTAGTCTGTCTGAATCTGGAAGCTCCACTAAAACCTGTCCACCATGGGTAAACCTTGTGGCCCTTGACACACCAGTGGCGTAGCTGTCAGTATTACAGCAACCCACAAGTTATCTCAGTACAGAAAACTCAGGCCCTCGGGCCTGGTGTGAGGCTTGATTTGCTATCATTTATCAACTAGTTTGTTGTGTTCGGAGAGAACGCAAAGGCATGCCCTTCAAATCCACCAATTGGTCTGTGGGAGAAAGATGAGCAGTCTCCTCTCACGTGATTAACTGCCTCTGAAACCTGGTGGAGTCAGCTATGGGTCGGTTCTGACTTATACACAACATCAGGCATAACTGTTGATACTTAGATTAAGATTTGAATTGCCTTTAACGCATTACTTTTTGGATTGACTTTATGTGAAATTATAAATGAGCTTTAGACTTCATGGCCCCCAATAAAGTGTGTGATTCACAATTACACTACCTTATGCCAGGATTCTATGTGTGTAATAAGCCCACACAATACATGTGTATACTCTACCTTTCTCTTATTCTGCTTCCCTGTTGCTTCTATAAATCTTCAGTCAGTGTTTACTGCTATGAAATCTGCAGTTACACCATTTTCCCTCTCCCTTGTTGTATACCTGTTGTATACCATTGAGTTGGATCCGACTGGTGTAAGAGATGCCTCTCCTCCAGTGGAGCATCTGGTGGATTCAAACTGTGCACCTTTGGGATTGCAGCACAGCTTCTTGCCAGTAGGCCGTGAGAGCTCCCTTACACCACTTCTTAACTGACCACTTTTGTTTGTTTTTTATTTTATTAATTTTAATGAACAATTAGATTTTTTCTATTCATTCACTGTTGCATTTTTCTCCCTGCCTACCCCTCCCTCCAAGCTCACTCTTTTCTTTGAAAAGTAATATTCTTTCATTGGTATACAATTCCTCCTCCTCCCTCCCCAAGTACACTCCACTATGCAACCGTCATTCTGGACTCTTGTCATAACCATAATACCCAATCATATGTCACTTTTAAACAGTTCTCTCCCTCATCTGTTTCAATGCAGTATAATTTATCCAGTCTTTCTCAGTCTCACCCAACTTTGTTGTGAGTCCCGTTCTACAACAGTGGCACTATGCACTATTTGTCCTTTTGTGACTGAGATATTTCACTCAGCATAATATCCTCCAGGGTCACCCATTTTGAATAATATTGTATGAGTTCCTTGTTTTTCAATGCAGCATAGTATTCCACTGTGTGAATATACCACAGCTTCTCTATCCATTCATTTGTTGATAGGCACTTAGGTTGTTTCCAACTCTTTGCTATTGTGAACAAAGCCGCAATAAACATGGGTGTGCATATATCTACTTGGGTGGCAGTTATGGTTTCTTTAGGGTATATTCCCAGTAACGGAATTGCTGGGTCAAACGGTGTTTCTATTTGCAACTTTTTGAGAAAGTGCCATACAGCCTTCCATAGTGGTCGCACCATTTTACACTTCCACCAACAGGGAATAAGGGTTCCAGTTTCTCTGCAACCTAACCAGCATTTGTTGTTTGCTGCCATGTTAAATTTTGGTATTTTTACTAGAGATGGTATCTCAGAGCTGTTTTGATTTGCATCTTTCATAGAGGTAGGGATTTTGAACATTTCTTCATGTATTTGTTGGCCATCTGAATGTCTTCTTTGGTGAAGTGTCTGTTCATATCCTATGCCCATTTTTCATTTGGGTTATTTACATTTCTCTTGTTGTGATACTCGAGTATTTTATAAATTCTAGATATAAATCTCTTATCTGACATGTCATTACCAAATGTTTTTCCCCAATCGGTGCCTTCCCTTTTAACTCTGAGAAGTTTTTAGATGTGTACAGGGATTTGATTCTTAGAAGGTTCCATTCATCTATTTTATCCTCTCCTGGATGTAGATTTCTCAGGATGCTTGGAAAACTGTTTATGTTGTGAATTAGGATTTCTAGAGTTCTTCCTAGCTTTTCTTTAATTAAATGTATAGTCCTTGGCTTTAGTCCTAGGTCCATGATCTATTTTGAGTTGGTTTTTGTGGATGGAATGAAGTGTGGATATTGCTTGAGTTTTCTACAGTTTTCCAATTTTGCTAGCACCATTTATTAAAAAAGGCTGTAGTTTCCCCACTTAACTGATTTTACCTATTTGTCAAAAATCAATTGACCATAGGTAGATGGGCTGATTTCTGGATTCTCTATTCTATTCCACTGATCTATGTGTCTGTCATTATACCAGTACCACGCTGTCTAGATCACCACGGCAATGTAGTAGGATTTGAAATCAGGGAGTGAGATGCCTCCTACTGTTTTTCTGTTTTTAAGGAGTGCTTTGCTTATTTGGGGCTTCTTTCCATTCCAAATGAAATTGGAGATTGCCTTTTCCATCTCATTAAAAACGGAAATTGGTATTTATATTGAGATTGCATTGAAGGTGTAAATTGCCTTTGCAGGGGACAGGATTGTGTGATCAGCTGTGAGACCACTTTGGCCTCTCTCTGCCCACAGGGTTTCACGACCGTGACCTTCTGTGAGGAGCAGCCCCTCTGAATGAGTCTAAGCCGCCAACTTTTTGGATAGCTGATGGCTTAACAATTTTGTGTCAGTTTATTCAGCAGAGTCCAATCTAACCAAAGAAGCCTTTATGAAACAGAAAATCTTTCTTGGCTTTGGCCAGAGACAAAAAACCATGAAGACCAAAGGGAAATAAATGCCAAGGAAATGGATTTTTACTGGAGTCTCCACAAAGGAACATAACCCTGAATTTTAGCCTCACACAGGTCAGCAAAAGAGAGGAAGACCCTCAACAAGAGGGACTGACACAGACACTGTAACACTGGGCTTGAACAAGGTGGAGATTGTGACAGTGATGCAGGGCAGTCACAAGGTTGTCCCGAGTGATAGTCATTTCGATGGCACTTAACAAACAACAGCAAGGCTCATGTTGGATTCTCACTTTAAGGACAGTAATGAAGTTTGTGTGAAGCCACCAAATTGGTGATGTTATGTCAGAAATAGAAAACTAATATACATGTGCACACCGACCATTTTAGAAGACAAGTGGCTATTAGAACCTTTATTTTAGTTGGAATACACACATGTGCACAGAGTACTTGATGTTCTGGGTGAGGGGCTAACTCGTGCCTAGTGGGATGCCAGCACAATCCCTGGCCTTCACCTACCACATGCTAGTAGCATTCCCCACAAAAGTCTCCAGACAATGTCCCTTAGGCAAAATCACCCTTGGTGGAGAACTACCAGGCTAGGAAATTGTAAATACTTCTCTAAAACAATTGTTGGAATTTCTTTCAGATCAATGCTTTTCTATTACACATTTTCCTTAAACAATCAGAAGACTGAATGGACATTCTCCATTTCTGGAACAGATGCCTTCTGCCTCTTCTTTGTGGTTTCTGATAGGACTCTGCTTTCAGGCCCCATCATATGTGAGGCACACAGCAATCTACTGTTAGTGACTCTGGAGTGTGGTGGCCAGAGCTTGGGCAGAGGTGGAACCACGCAGCAGTGCAGGAGCCCGGAGCCACAGGGCTGCCCAGAGAGGCCACTACCCACGGGAAGGCACCCCTGTGAATCTCAAGGAGTGAGATGAGGGCGTTGGCTAGTTGTTCAGATGGATCCCCTCCAGATGTACATTACAGAACCATCAGTACTTCAGGCTCTACTTGGCTGGGCCTTACTCAAGTACCATTTTTTCTTATTCTTAGACACTGAGAACACAGCCAGTATTTATCCTTTGCCATGGGGAGGGAAATTCTAATTCTTAGATGAAAACAAGGACAATAGACCTATTAATTTTAATCTAATAAAAGGCAGCTCCAAAGTAAGAAAACATGTGGTAATATTTGTAGATTTGCTTCAAACTCTTTGCTTGATAACAACAATCTCACACTATAATAATACAATGCAAATGAAATTGTATGAAACATAACGTACATAAAAAAATAGAAAATTTTTAAAAAGCAGGACAAAAAAGAAGCGTGCAATCTCCGCCTGTGCGATTTAATATCCTCTGAAAACCTGCTAGAGGGTCAGCTATGGGCTGGTTCTGATTTGATGGTACATAAGAACAACAACATGTGTAATATAAGGAAGGTAAACTTGTTGAACATTCGTATTCCTCATTTGACAAGAAAATTCTAATACATTTCTTTTCACGTGCCTCAAGTACTGTTTTCTGAAGCAGAAAATATACTCCCTGCCACCTATACGCTTCGTGGTATGGGTTTATACACATCTGTGTGTGGAGACAAAAAAAAGGAGCTTAATAATAGATTTTTTGAGTTCTAAAACTCTTGTTTTATTTTTCCAATATAAAAGCAAAACCAAAACTTATTTTAGCAGCTTTGACTTTTTTCCTTTTCCTCAAACAGCCTCAATTACAACCATCGTTGTTTATGGGAAGAACTTACATGTATGTTCTCTCTCATCTTGCTCTATTATGAAAATGAAAATTTTAAAAAATTGACCTCTTAGCACAAGGAAATCTGCACGGCAATTTAAAATAAGTTCATACTTAATAATGGAGATACATAGCTTATAAGTCAAATCCTTAGTGATTTTTCCTGATGACAAGGAACACGCCAGAATTCACATTCTCCTTTAACTGGAGAGAAATGTATACGTGGAACTGCACGGAGCATTTTAACAGGCACTGAAATATGTGTTATTTTAAGGAACTTCTTTAACAAAATGACCGAGAGTAAGATTTATTTTCATTTCTTCAATTTGCCAAAAGAGAAACCAATAGCCAAAAAAAACCTAAACTATACTCATATACACAGTGTCACCATTTTCAGAAGCACTTACAGAAGAAAACTTTTTGTTTCTTTAACTTTTTGACAATACGGTATGCACCACAGTAAAATTCACACACACAAAATTGCATCAGCAGTCGTACAAACATCATGGTTTTACATTTCAATACACAAGAAAAAAAATAGATGTCTTTTTGCCCCACATCCTTTGATGGCTCCCCTTTGCCACCCTGCAGTTGGTTTCCATGCCACTTTCCAAAGATGTTAACTTTCCTAACTGCCCAGTGGCTAGCTTAAAAGCCTTCCCAGATCCAAACTTAAATAATGAGAAATCTGGCATGTCAAAATAACAATCGATAGTTTATTAATGGAGATAGTGAAGTTCACCCACCAGAAGAGGTGTAAAAAACTGCCATGAAAGTGAAAATAAATAAAGCTGTTTTAAAAGCATTTGTATTTTACATCATAGTTCAGAACAAAACACTTAAACATGGATCCACCATTAAAGTTTTAAAGTAATTACTTATACGCAAATGACGACTTTTGGACAAACCTAATGAAAACAAGCTGATTTGGTAAGAGGTGCAGACATTCACGGTCCAGCAGATGGCCCCAGTGCGCCCAGCTGTGATGACATATTGCTGTGTTCTGACATAAGGCACTATGATCTGAATATGCCACACGCTCACCTTATGTCACACGGCCTGCTGCACATGAGCAGGCTCTTGGATATGAAAAGGAAGGGACTCCCAGGGCACAGTGCACTTGTATGACAGACAGCATTTGAAATCTCAGACTAAGGTCTGGAAATAGTCTTCTAATGCAAGCCTGGATCTTCAAGCACATAAAACCTTTTTTTTTTTTTTTTAAATGCTTAGTTTCAACATCACTGGGGGGAAAAAAAACAATACCCATCACTAAACCCTGATATACATTCTTAAATCATTTTACTCTCTTCTGTTGTGGTCAGTGTTGAAGAGTAAAACATGACCTGGAGCTCTGTCCAAGTTCTCCTTCCGTGTGTCACTCGGCTTCTGGCTCCGTCTGTTTGGTACCTGTCAGGCATGAAAAACAAACATTTCTGTGAGTTGGGGATATGGGTGGGCTCAATGAGCAGAGCGAAAAGTCTCTGCACCTGGGGTTTCTGGTGCCTCAGGATGGCACCCTGAGGTGCAAAGGAGGGCGGACGGAGAGGAGGCATCCCCTCATCAGAGCAGTTCATGTTTATCCCTGTTATGTAATGGAATTCTAAGCATGCCATCTAACTAGGACTCTGCTGCTCAAGATTTTAAAAAGAAATATACACGTTTTAGTCAAAGTCAATAGAAGTTTTCTGGCTTCTCACAGTCAGAAAAATGTAAAAAAATAAGGGTTATAATATGCTTAAAGATGTAATTTTAACTAATTTGCATGTCAAGGGATGGCAGTGGGCTGGCAGGGCTATTTTCATACACAGTGGCTTTCCTCCTACTTCCTTATCAGACATTAAAAACCAGCAGATCTTTGAAAGACATTAAACATCTATAAGAATATAGGACTGAAGTACTACACTCTGACCATTAGATTGCATATTCCCTGCATTTGTGTGCAGACATTCAGGCTTACAGTGTTCAAGCACTGGGCAGTAGAGGTTTGGTGACTGCTGAGAGGAGGGAAATGTCCTGGATCAGTAGCCTTCCTGAGAAATGGTGTTCATTAATGCTTCTGATGTTGTGTACTGTCGAGTTGGAACTGACCCATAGCTGACCCTCCAGCAGATTTTCAGAGGCAGTAAATTGCACAGAAGGCCACTATCCATCCTTCTCCAGCACAGCAGCTGGCTGGTGGATTTGAACCACATGCTTTCAGGTTGGCAGCACAGCTCCTTACCACTAAGCTAATATATATATATATATATTTTTTTTTTACCTGATGCTTTTTAAGATAACCTCTCACCGGTCATCCTGTCAGGACTCTCAGGAGGGCTTGCCCTGGGTACAGGTTGTGGGAAGGCACTAAGTTAAATGAGGGAAGAAACTGGTCAAATCCAGACAGCTTTCAGGACTGTTGTTAAATGCTGTTGAGTCGAGTGTGACTCATAGTAACCCCACGAACAAGAGATCTGAACTCTGTCCTATCTGGCGTCATCCTGATCATCCTTGACACATTTGAGTCCATTGCCACAGACACTCCATCAATCCATCTTGTTGAGGGTCTTCCTCTCCTTTGCCATCCCTCTACCTTTCCAAGCATGATGTCCTCCTCCAAGGAATAGCCTCTCTTAACATGATGCCCAAAATATGAAACCTTCATTGTCTTTGTCTACAAGGAGCACTCTGGCTGTAGTGTCTCCAAGGCCTATCTGTCTGTCTGTTCTTCTGGCAGTCCATGGGATATTCAGCACTCTCTTCCAACACCACAACTCAAATGCATCAGTTCCCCTGACATCCTGATTCACTCTCCGGCTCTCAGATGTGTAGCACGTGCCTGGAAAGACTGTAGCTTGAACCAGGCACACTAAAGTCTTTAAACTGACATCACTGAATTTCAGGACTTCAGAGAGGTCGCCGACAGCAGACCTTCCCAATGCTACATGTCTCCTGCTCTCCTGACTGCTGGCACCAAGGGTGTTGACTAGGGATCTTTTAGGTCTAGGGCTATTCAGTTCCCACCACAATGTTTTCACCACATTGTCTCTCATGCACATAAAGTGCATTACTTAATATTGATCCAGAATCCCAAATAGCTCCTGTTTCAAATATTCACTTAAAAAACTAGCTATTAAAGACATTTTTTCTAAATAGTTATATACAGTATTTTATAAAGAAGTCTAATCAACTACCCCTAGTTATCAATATAACACGATCTCTATGGTAACACACTCTCAAGCGCTAACAGTAGGAGTGAGTTCCTCCTGCAGTAGTATGGGCAGGGAGGGATGGGTGACAGTACTTCAGAATAGCAAAACTGGATGGAAATGGGTTTCTTTTTCTTTTAACTTACCTATTTATTAATTTTTGCACTCCTCATCATTGATAACCATTCAAGATTAACTGTGTGTAAAGTTTTCTTTAGCTTTTTGTATTAGTTGCCTTATACCTTGTCTTTTTGTGACTGAACTTAAGTCATTCAGTATAGTTTGTTTTGGTTTCATCCGTTCTGTGCAGTATTTCATCAATTCTTGATCATTTTTGTGATACATAATTCGCCACTGTGTGAATGTATAGTTTCTTTAACCATCTGTCCACTGATGGACACTTGACTTACTTTGGGTGGTAATTTAACCCAGTTCAATCTCCTCATTCTGATGGTCTTGAGGCACCAAGGTACTGGCGAGAGTAACTCATCTGTCCACTCTGAGATAGCAATCCATAAAGAGTCTTGATGAAGACAATCAGGCACTGCTATTCAGCCTGACAGCATCATCCAAAGGCCAAACTATGTGTCCAGTTACAGGCAAAGGGCTGTTTTTCTGAGGTGCCGGCCACCTCTAGAAGAGGGATTTTTTTTTCTCCCCCTATTTAAATGAAGGTGCTGAATAGTTCTGCTGGTTTGGAAGTTTATAAAGGATAATGACAATACAGGCTGGCCTGGCTCCATCTGCTCAGTTCTTTCTGTACGAACCAACCTCTATGTGCCCTGGCTATACACCTCTCCTCACTCACTCACTCCTTCCTGATCTGACAAATCACATTTATGACAATTTTGATACCCTCTCTGGCAGCACCTCTGATGGTCTGGGCTCCACGTGGGCTGTGGCTGGCACTCACCACAGGCCTTTCAAATGATATACCCAGTATACACTGAAGGCCCCTGAGACCAGTGGCCACGTGAGGGACGTGCCCACTCCTGTTCACCTGTGACATGTCATGGTTTGGCTATGGTGGACTTGGGGCAACTATGGAATTGCTCCAGGGCAAGAGAGGATGGGGGATGGTGGGCAAGAGCCAAGGGTGCTGGGGAGGTCGGTGGGAAAGCTGGGAGAAGGGGCAGGGAAAGGGGCTGTTTGGGGCCTGTGGGGCCAGAGTGGACAGATGGGGTGTCCATCCAGGAACAAGAAAGAAAAGACTGCTGGTAACTTCAAGCTCCCTCACATTCTTGCCTCTTACTATTGAACATATGACAATAAAACCCCCATCACCTCTTCTAAGCCTCCTTCCTCCCTCTCTGCAAGCTTAGTGTTTGAGATCCTGAGAGCTTGTTGAAAGTGAATTTATAGGAAAATAGTTTTAGCCACCAATCCTATCTGGTAGTTAATGTAATTTCCATGAAATATTAATAGGGGGGAAAATCTGTTTTGGTCATAAGTTTTATGCACACAAAGCACACAAGGGGTGTGTGTGAAGGTTTCAGTAGGCACAATTAAAAGATATTCTCCTTGTTATTTTCCAGCTAGTGGTCCAAATAAAGTAAAACAGAAGAGATTTTAACTTTTTAGTGAAAAAAGTCACCATGTAACAGCAATAATTCTCAGATTGTTTGGGGTTCTGAATGCATGATGCTCTGGCGTCAGAATACTTTGGGTGAAATTTCCCCCCCACATGTGGAACACTTTAACTTTAGAACCAGTAAGAAACATAAATTGGTTTATGAAGTAACACATGTATGGTTTAATGCTGAAGTGGAAAGGTAAGAAATGAATTTTTGCTATATCTTATTCTACCACCTTCTAGTACCACAAACTTATTTGAAAACTTGGAAATCACCCCTCATACCTGCTGGTGTGAGTATCAGAGCTTGGAGGATGTCAGAAAGGGAAATAATACCCACGATGCTATCTGCCTCGTTGACTACCACGAGCCGATGGACCTGCGAACATGAGCAAAGGAGCCCGTGTGTGAACAAGTCAACAAAACCAGGAAGTTTAAAA
This sequence comes from Elephantulus edwardii, assembly GCF_000299155.1. Lineage (NCBI taxonomy): Eukaryota > Metazoa > Chordata > Mammalia > Macroscelidea > Macroscelididae > Elephantulus > Elephantulus edwardii. Next base: position 1,735,604 of record NW_006399911.1, on the reverse strand, counting down.
ACGGGAAAAAGTTAGAAAATGAATGCATGCCACTGATGAGCAGTCTTCTCTCGTGTGATTTATAGACTCTGAAAATCCACCACAGGGTCAGCTATGAGTTGGTTCTGACTCGCCAGCAACAAGTTATAAGAGTTCGTTAAAATAATAAATATTATTCATTACAAAATCATATTTTGTTACATATAATCTCTATATACTATTCAATTATGAATTTTTAATTAACACGTTGCTGCACACTTTAAAATTGACGACCGTGCTTAGAAACACTTCCCCCCCACCCCGATGTATTACTGTAATTTGCAGCAATGTGTTAATAAATACCCTAAATCAAAGCTCTTGTTCCTCCAGGATTTATGTGAAAATCTGGAAGCATCTGACCAGTTTATGGAATATATAGTTGCTCTCATCACGTATCACACTGACCCTCCAGCAGGTTTTAAGAAGCAGTCAATCAGGAGAGTGTCCATCCTCCTCTCATGGCGCAGCTGGTAGATTCAAACTGCACACCTTCAGTATGGCCACACAATTTCTTACTACTAGACACCAGAGCTCCTTAACAGCTGTCACCAGGACTTACAAATTCAATTCAACATTCACCAATCACCTACTACAGGCCAATAAGTGTGTCATCTTTGGCATGGGAGACACCCCGTTCAGAACGACCTCAGAGTGGCCTCCCTCATCATTTTGTACTTTCTGCAGCATGACTTCCCTCCCCACCACCCGCCTTTTAAAACCAGTAAGGCAGGAGGGTAGGAAAGCGAGAGGAAAGAATGTGATCAAGCCACTTTACCTCAGCTCTCACTATTCTGTCCACAATGGTCTCCAGTGTTTCCAGCTTATTGCACTTCACGACACCTTCAAAATACTGTGACCGGTGCTGCAGGGCCTGGGTCACCGTGATGTCTAGGTTATTGTATGTTTTCTCAGCAGCAAGATTCTGTAACAGAGGAACACAATAGATGAAATCCTTTCCTCCTAAACAACTTCCACTTTACTATTATTTTATATTGATTTGCACATAAAATGTGTTTTTATTGTGTATCATTCATGTACAGTTTCACCCCTTCTTATATTCATATTGTGTTTCAAACTATCACTCACACATTAGCTTGCATACAAAGTTTGTATACATTGTGTCTCACACTATCCCTCATTCACATTGTTTCATACAATCATTCTCATTCATTCTGTTTTATAAAATGAAACACCACTGAGTTATACCTACTATTACCCCAACTTATCAGGTCCCCATTAATTAATTCCATTCCCCACAAACCCATCCCCCAATTATCTCCTTCCATTTCAACAGTGACCAAAATCACTAAGTTTAAGATGATCTGATAAAGAAATACCAAAAATCTTAATATTTATTTTATCACCACCACAAGTTCTTTTCAGCTTACAGTATGCCACACACTGGTATTTCAGTTTGTGAACAGAAATTAGTCTATATTTATATGATATGCCTTCACTGTGAAGAAACATTGTTACTTTTTGATTGCATGTCCTACCAAAGGTTTGTCTCCCATTTTGCCTTTCAGTGCTTACAGCCTGACTGAGTAACTCTTCCGAAATGTGGACTAACATTTACTACACAGGGTGATAAATGTCATAGGGTTGGGCAACCCATGTCACTGGATTCTCCCTGAATCTTACAACCTTCCCAAGGTGGGGTGTGCTGGGAGGGTGTTGGGACTCACACACCATCATATAATCATGAAAGAAGCAACCTAGTTAAGTCCCACAGATCAAGACAGCTTCTCAGGGTCTCAGTAAAAATTCTAGCAATGCATTTTGGTGTCATTAAGTTAAACAGAACAGACTGAACCAAAAAAGGGACTGAGAGATCAATAAAAGAATACTTAATGTTGGGGACAACATTGTAGCACATCTGTTGTTATGCACTGTTGAGATAGAACTGACTTATAGCTCACGCTCCAGGGGCTTTTTGGAGGCTGTAAACTGCGCAGGGAGAGGCCGCCCATTTTCCTCCCATGGGCAAGCTGGTAGATTCGAACCATGTGTCGTGGTGTTGTTAAGTGCAATTCCTTACAAATAAAGCACCAGAGCTCTCCTACAATAATGCTGAGGTCAATATTGTAGCACATCTAGAGTACCAAAACATTAGTCCTCTTTTTTTTTAGAAGTAGTATAAAACTATTTTAAAGATGCAAATTTAAAATTCATGGATAAATTAATGTAGCCATTAACCATAAACTTAGCAGACTTGAACCAAGGACTCACATACAGAACTTTACATAACTCTGTCTCTGCCTTCTCTAGCCAGTGGCCCCAAGCAGTGACCTATGGGCACACACCCAGCAAGCTGGGCACGCTCAGGGCATAGTGTCCAGGCTTGGATGAACAAGATTGCCACAGAGACACAACCACTTACAGTATATACACACGTAGTGGCAGAAAGTATAAATATGCTGAGAAGACCAAGTTCTAAAACGTAGTAACATTTTAGTAACATAGATCATTAAAATCAATAGTATGATTAAAAAAAGTTAGAGTTAGAAATTATTAAATCAGAGAAAAACACAAAACCAGATTAATGATTTAAGTTTCAAAAGACATACTAAGTAAAAAGTTAAATAGATTAAAAAAAATACTTACAATTACATCGAATTTGGAATAAATATCTACAACTTTTCCTAAAAATGAAAATAAATGTTAGAAACAAACCCCAATTCATTTCAAAATCAGTCTTAACGAGGTAACTACCAGGAAATAACCCTGCCAGTACCCAAACCCATTACTGCCAAGTTGATTCCGACTCCTGACCGTGCAGGGCTGACTAGAACCGCCCCGTGAGTCCCAAGCCGTAAATCTCTCAGAAACAGACTCCCGTCCCTTCCTCCTGCAGAGCAGCTGGTGGCTTCAAACTCCTAATTAGTGATTTGTAGTTTAGTCAACGGGCCACCAGGGATTCTTATGCCCCAAAATTAAACATTAATAATAAATAAGGTGAACTTTGTCTATTTTTACTTTTGATCTTTGCCACAAGGGCGAGAAGTGATATGGGTGTGAAACTGTATCTTAATGGAAAATTAAAGAAAAATAAACCGGTTTAAACTGCTTATTATCCTGTGTGCTTTTTGGTGTTCAATTTACCCGTGGGATCTATAGTTTCATTGCCCCCGCTTATCTGATATGGCAGATCATTTAAAAAGAATTTTACCCTAATAAGTTGTTTCTGTTCCACTAGTATGGCCAAACGCACAAACCTGACTCATCCACAACAGGCAAAGCTGATATTCGTCTTTCTACAAATATGTTCAAGGCTTTAATGATAGGAGTGTCTGGATGTATGAAGGCAATGTTGTGGTATGTTCCTATTCCAAGCTCATCCAGGTTCTGCTTCATGAAGGCAGGCTTTGGCATATCAGACATCTAAACAGAAGATAAATGCAAACGTTCTAGAACCAAAACAGACCTTTTAAATGCTCAAATGTCCAGATTTGAGTGAAAAACTATGCACAAGCAAATTAAAGTTAGTCTTCTCTAACAATCTACCTACACGTCTGAATTAATATGAAAAAACCCTGACATTAGGTATCTTTTTTTCCAATCAGTTTGTATACCTATACTTTGTTTAATAGACCAAAGAGTAGCACTGACATGTTAACAGTTTCCCCCTCTTTTTATCTACTTGATAGGAGGTAGAAGTAAATAGCAGGCTTATTTTGTAAATTTAGACCTGGCAGCCACCAAGAATCCTTTCTTCTTAATTATTCACGCTGTCTCTGGTCCTGCTGTCAGTGTTCAGAACCAACATTCTCGCGGCCCTAGTACTCAGCGTGTGTGCTGGTGGCTGTGCGAGCTGCTTGAGCTAGTCCTCATCCACCCCACCTCTACCTCCTGAACGCGCCTCCGCAGGACTCCAACGTCTGTCTACTAGAAACAAACGACAAGCCAGCTCAACAGAATTAGAAGAGTCTCTCTGAAAAAGTAACTTTTCTTTTCATGGGCTGTTTTAACAGGAGGAGGGAGAAGTCAGAAGAGAAAAGTCTAGGATCACATTTGACTATAGCAAAATAAGGTCTACGGTTTCAAAAATCCACCTTTTATAAAGGGTACAGATGATTCCATCCTCCTGGTGTACCTTATAATTATCAGGAAAAGATGAACAATTAGAAGAAACAAAATGTTCAAGTCAAAGAGTTCATCAATATTCAAAGCATGAGAATCCTAGAAATTTAGAGAAAAAAAAAAAAAAAAGAAAGACCTATTAGGTCATCTAGTCCATCTCAGTACAGGACAATTCCCTGTTTACTATACACTCGAAGGGTAATGCTACCTTTTCTCAGGAAACAATCTCCTAAGTCAGTAAAACCCAGGCTCTGAAATGTCTTGCTTAAATTTATTTACTTAAAGTCTCTGTTTGTCTTTGAAAATCTCTAGCTGAGTATTCTGGCATATCTGGAATATTATAATTACCATATTGGCCCAAATCTAAGGCAGTACCTACCGGGCAGAGGAAATTGTAATCGATGAGAAAAAGTAAAGTAGCTTTGCTGAAGGGCTAGCTTTTATGAAGCACAGCAGCAAGCACGGTGTAGGCTTTGGTGTTTGATCTCCTGGGTTTGAAGCTGACCACTGAGCAGCCGTCAGAGTATGGGCTCCATCTGTAACCCAGGTCAGTGCCACCCATGCATGACAGGATTCAAAAGGCCTATGATGCTGGCGGAGATGCCACACGCCTAGGAGTGGTGCAAATGCTGGCTCCATTCCCACCAATTGAGAACTGAACCTCCCCCAGTTTCATCACCTACCAAATGGCATTAATAAACACTATACTTGACAGGGTAGCAGTGAGGACTCGATGTGTCTTGTGCAGGGTTACTGTCTGACATATAAAAAATGCTAAGCAGCAGTTAGCACTCAAGATTATCTTATTTCAGAAGTATTGCTCAGAGGATTAGATGAACTAAAAACCTGGCATGTGGTGAGCCCTCAAATCAATGGCATCTCTACTCCTGCTCTCACTGTGCTCTCTGCCCCCCATCCTCAACTCCCAGCACACACCTGCACAGGACAGAAGTGGGCAGGTCAGCTGAAGGACACTGAGAGTCCAGTCCCCAGGGCTTCTCCCCTAGGCTGGCTGCTTATGAGATGCCACAAGGATTTTGTAAATCACTCTTCTCCTTCCTAGCTTCTTTCTCAGCACCGATTTAAACACAAAAGGCACTATTTACACACTGAAATGTCACAGGACTAGTTTGACAGAAAGGGGTCCCTCCAAGTTCCAGCCCTGTATGCGCCCTGAAGCAGAAGTGGGCCTTGTGCAGCCTCCTGGAGGCAGTGCTGTGGACCCTCCCATCTCAGTGCAGTCTGCCTGCCTTCTCTGGGCTGTGGGGAAGGAACCAGAACACTAATTTGAGGCCAATTTTTAATGCCCAATTCTTTCACAACCAATGTTCAAATGATCTCTCTGGGCCATTAATGAGGCTTCCCACTGGTTCTATTTGACAAATTATTTATAACCTCAAATTTAGAGCATGTAATTAAAAAGGAGAAAACCCCAAAAACTCTCTTGTGAAACTCCCTGTTCATTCTCAGCCTCTTTTTATACTGCCGGCCAAAGAGGTTCTAAGTGTTGCTTGATCATGAAACCGCTTCGTTTCAAAAGCTTGAGAAGACAAGTAAATAGCAATACAGCCCTAGTTTGGACCAACATGGTATCTACCTGCCAAAACTGAACTTGCTTTGGGATCTTCTATCACTGCTGCTATTAAGAATAAGATAGTAAGACATTACTGGAGATGGTAGGTTTTTTTTAACGTTTTTAAATAATACAATACCAATAAAGCATTAGACGGCTTCCCTCCCCCATATGTATTGGTTCAACTTGTTTTATCTAGACAGCAGTATCTTTAATTAGATTGACCTGCAATATGTTTTATTTCTCCTTGTATTTTGGGTGATAAAAGTCTAATTAATTTAAATAAGACAATCCAGAGGGTTTTAAATATTTTGATACTTGCACTGGAAGGTTTTTGACTGGAATCAACTATGAGAAGGTACAATTCGAACTATAAATTGACAAACTGAAGTTTAGAAATGGAGATATCAAAGCTAACAACTTCTCTCCAAGGTAACAGGAGCCAATTTATTTGGAAGTAAATCAGTTAAAGCAAATGCAACTATGATTTTAGAAACACTAAAAACTACTTACAAAAAGCTGGAGAAACTTGAGGATTCTTTTGTGGGTAAGTATATAAAGTGCATTCCCACTGATAGGGTCAATAACTGGCAATCTGTGGATTTTATTTTTGATCAATGAGTATACAGCATCGAAGAGGCTGTGGGAAAAGCCATTAAAGTTGTTAGGAGACTTTAAAGAAAACCCTGGAAAAGTATGGACCACCCCCGCTCTGAATGCATTGTGACTTCTTATTACAAGAATAAAAGGTTGACCAGCTTAAAAGTAGTGTTTGGAAGGTTTTTAAATTGGAGATTTCAACAAATTTTTTTTTAAAAAAGCATGCTCATAAATCTCAAATGCAAGTGTATGTTAGAAATCTCTAGAAGAGCGTATTTTTAATGGCATTTGATCTGAAAAATGGCAGGACCTAAACCCCAGGGACAGCTATCGAGATGGGCAGTGTGCAGGAAGCGAGCGGGAGGCAGGCAGGCACCAAACACGGAGGCAGGGCGGACCCACGGAGTCAGCTCTCCTGTGCTACTCTGGCCTCTGCTCCAACCCCAGGGAGAAGGCTCAGCAGGTTTATCTTCCTATTATGATTTAGAAATAAAAAAAAAACAAACCAAAAACCCAAATATGTTCACAGCCATTCCCAAAACCTTGGACCAAAATGTGCTGTCTAGACAGCTACACGAAGCCAGCTCACTCTTGCAGCTGCCTCTAAAGCAATGTGTGTCCCGTGTGTTTTGATTGTTTAAAAATGATTGTGATAAAATAAGGAGGATAAAAGTTCGTCACTTCAACCATTGTAAGTCTCTAATTCAGTGACATGTTAATTACAATCACAGTGTTGGGCAACCATTACCACATATAAAAATTTTTATCACCCAAACAGAAACTCTGTACCAGTGAAGCAATAACTCCCCTATCCAGCCCCTCTCCTGCCCCTCGGAACCTCCCACGACTTCCTTCTCTGAATTGCCTTGTCTAGGTATTCAATACGAGTGGACTGACACGGTGTCTGTCCCTTGTGTTTAACTTATGAGCATCAGGCTTTCAAGGTTCACTGACTTCATCACACACATCAGGGCTTCATTTTGCTTTATGGTTGAATGATATTCTCCTGTATGTATAGTTGCACATTTTGTTCACCCATTCACCTGCTGATGGGCACTCAAGGTGTTCGTTCCTTCCTTGTGATTACTGTGACTAATGATGCCATGAACACTGGTGCCCAGGCACCTTTAATCTTCAGTGTGTACAGAATCACTGGAGGAGTAGTTTAAAACCTTGCCGCAAGTGACGGTAATACATCGGAAAGAAAAAAAAATGTGTTTCTAAGCACGGTCGTCAATTGAAAAGTGCGTGGCAACGTGCTAAAAACATACTCCTGGACATTACCTTCCAAAGAGACTAATAGCAAAGCCAAGGAATCTGCATTTTAACGGGCTTCCTAGATGGATTCTGCTGCAGGCAATCTGGATTTTCAAAACTCTTCATTAGAACCTTTCCCAGCCCACTAGCAATCATTGGAGCCAACAATCACTATTTTTACTGTTCCTAAATGTATTTAATATGATGGAAAGAGTGACAAGAACTTGTGCCAATTTAGATGGAAAAAATATGATCTATTATTTGTAAATTCTATTATAGTAACAACACAGATAACTCTGAATGAATGAATGTTTTCAAAGGAGAAAAATGACAAGTTTACCTTGCATCTGGAGATATATTCACTAAAGGCTTAAATGTTTCTTGTAAATAAAGCTCTGTATTTACAGAAAGAAAATTTGCCATTAGTAATGTATCTGTTCAATGCAGTTACTAAATATCCTTCAATTGATAGCCAATAGTTAGGATTAAAGACTCAAATAAAAAAATATAATTTACCCAAAACTGTCAGTTTAGTTAAAGTCATACCTATTTTAAAAACTACTAAGCAGTTTCCAGTCAAGATTGGTGGAAGATCTATCAACAATCTGCGTTATGCAGATGACACAACCCTGCTTGCTGAAACTGAGGAGGACCTGAAGCACCTGCTGCAGAGGGTCAAGGACTATAGCTCCAATATGGATTGAGGCTCAATGTCAAGAAGACAAAGATTCTCACCACTGGGCCAAATGGAAGCATCAGGATGGATGGTGAAGAGATTGAGATTGTTCACAGCTTTAGTTTGCTTGGCTCCACAGTCAACAGTCTTGGCACCAGCAGCCAGGAAATTAAAAGGCGCATTGCCATGGGAAAGTCTGCTGTTAGGGACCTCTCCAAAGTACTGAAGAGCAATGGTGTCTCTCTGGAGACTAAGGTGCGTCTGATACAAGCCATCGGCTTCACAATCACTGGTTGTGCATCAGAGAGTTGGACAATGACTAAGGAGGACAGAAGGAGAATTGATGCCTTTGAGCTGTGGTGCTAGAGAAGAGTACTGACGGTACCATGGACTGCTATGAAAACAAACAGATTCATCCTGGAAAGGATTAAACTGGGAGGCTCCTTGGAGGCAAGGAATCTGAGGCTCCGTCTAACATACTTTGGACATGTTGTAAGAAGAGACCGGTCCTTGGAGAAGGACATCATGACTGGAAGGGTGGAGGGACAGCGCAGGAGGGGAAGGCCCTCTATGAGGTGGATTGATTTGGTGACTGGGGTTATTGGGATGGGAGTGTCAGAGACAGTGCGATTGGCACAAGACAGAGCAGAGTTTAGGGCTCTTGTGCACAGGGTCGCTATGAATCGCAAGCAACTTGACGGCACATAACAGCAACAACAACAAGCAGTTTCCAGGATGTTGGCTTTGTGGAAGAATTTAAATACTTAAAAACAGTATTCAAAAGATTAAGAATTCGGTAAAAGATCCATACCACAAACAAGCTTACCAGAATGTTTAGCTTTTAAAACTAGTTACAAAGACGGGTGATAAAGGAAGCTTTGAGTTCTTGAAGTTATGCTATTTGATCCAAATCATCTAGTTTAAGATTAATTTGTATGTTTTGCTATACTTTGTAAGGAAATAATAAAATGTAAATAAGAGTTTTTGTTGTTGTTAAGTACCGTAGAGTTGTGCATGATTCATAGCGACCCTGTGAACAGCCATCCTGCACCCTGCCCTATCCTGTGCCATCCTCCTCATCTCTGAGACACGAGAGGCCATTCCTGAATCCATCTTGTGGGAGGTCTTCTTCTCCTTTGCTAACTTCTCAAGTATGATGTTCCTCTGCAAGGAGAAGCCTCGCCTAGCTACATGTCTCAAGTATCAAGGATGAAGAAGCGCTCTCATCCTTGCCTCCTGGGAACACTATGGCCACCCCGTTTTCAGTTGGTTCTATTTACAGTCAGTAAATAAGGGTATGTTTTTAATTTTGTTAAAGTTAGGCATTCTTTTGCTGCATCTTCTATGTGTTGTTTTCCTGTGCTGATCCTCTAGCTGATTTTCAAAGGGAGTAAATGGAGGAAAATGCCTATCCTTCTCCCACAGAGCAGCTGGCAGATTTGAACCCTGTGCTTTTGGGACTGCTGTACAAGTTCTTACCACTAAGGCCACCAGAGCTCCCTAAAGCAAGCACTATTCATGGAAGTAGTGCTGAGTGAATAATGACGCCATAATGGGCAATTATCTGTATTATCTTTAGCCCCTGCATGCTGTAGGTGTGCTACAAATGTCTACTAAGTAGACATTAAAGTCGATTAAATAAGGATAGAGAATAATTACAGTAAATAAGGATAGATAGTAATTACAGTACTATGGCATACTATTAAAAAAATGAAACTAGAAATAAGTAGAATGATGATTTAATGAACATACTTTACAATAGGAAGAGAGAAAAGGATCTGAAGTATTAAGACATATTTTGTAAAGTAAGTATATTTTTCCTGACAGTAAAAAGATATTCAAGATCCAACAATAATGCTTACCCCTCCATGTTTCAATCTTATGTTCCTCTAATTCATATATCTGTACCTGCAAAAGGAAAATTCTCACTTACAAATGTTAACATATACAACATGAATGAAAAGGAAGTTATTCTTTCATAACTACTGTCAAGGCCATTAATTTGGCAGATAGATGCAACACAGTTGGTAATTCAGAAATTCTGGTAATATCAATGAAAACCAGAAAAAATAATAATTTTCATTTCTCTTTAAGTATATGTTATATAAACTTAAAACACAATAAACCAGTAAAATACTATCATTTTGGTAATTTAATTTGAAAATTTCCAATTTATTTCAGTTTTAAAACAGATACATTCAGTTCTACTTTTTAGAGGATACATAAAAGTCTTTTTAAAATATCTTTAATTTTAAAAAGGCAATATATTAGAATTTTGTAAATAAACTATTACAAAACAAATGAACAACAACAAAAAAGGCAACTGATTAATCTTGTGCTAAAACCAAACCCAAAGACAACTTCTGCTGGGTCATGCCACCATGCGGTCATGCCAGAGAGAGGGGTGAAGCACACGAGATGACACAAAGTAACTGTAATTCCGCAGATGTGTTTCAAATCTCAACTCTGCTCTTACACTTCAGTTTAGCTTTTTAAACAATTTACTGGAAGAGAGCTATATTTTATTCCATTCCAAAGAAAGGTGATCTGATAAGAGTAGAAATTATCGAACAGTATCATTAATATCACATGTAAGCAAGATTCTGCTGAAGATTATCCAAAAACTACTAAAACAATTAATCAAGAGAGAACTGTCAGATGTGCAGGCTGGGTTTAGAAGGGGTTGTGGTATTAGAGATATTATAGCTAATGGATCTTGGCTGAAAGCAGAGAGTATCAGAAGAATGTCTATCTGTGTTGCATTAACTATGCAAAGGCATTTGACTGTGTGGACCACATCAAACTGTGGCTAACTATGAGAAGAATGGGAATCCCAGAACACTTGATCATGCTTATGCAAAACCTATACTTGGACCAGGAGGCAGTCGTCAGAACAGAGCAAGGAAACACTGCATGGTTCAAAATAGGGAAGGGTATACGCCAGGTATATATCCTGTCTCCGTATCTTTTCAATCTATATTCAGAATAGATCATCCAGGAAGCTGGGCTCTATGAGGAGAAATATGGCATCAGGATTGGAGGAAGACTCATCAACAATCTGTGTTATGCAGATGACACAACTCTTCTTGCTAAAACTGAGGACCTGAAGTGCCTGCTGCAGAAGAAGGTCAAGGACGGCAGCCTTCAGTATGGATTGAAGCTCAATATCAAGAAAAGAAAGATTCTTACCACTGGGACAACTGGCATCATGACAGACAGTGAAGAGACTGAAATTGTTAACAGCCTTTAGTTTGCTTGGCTCCACAATCAACATTCTTGGCACTAGCAGCCAGGAAATTAAAAGGTGTACTGCCTTGGGCAAGTCTGCTGTCAGAGACCTCTGCAAAGTACTGAAGAGCAATGATGCCAGACTGGAGACTAAGGTGTGCCTGATACAGGTCATGGTCTTTGCAATCACTTGCTATGCATCAGAGAGCTGGGCAACGACTAGGAGGAGAATTAGGAGAAGTAGAAGGAGAACTGATGCCTTTGAGCTGTAGTGTTGGAGAAGAGTACTGAATATACCATGGACTGCTGAAAGAACAAACATGATCGTCCTGGAGGGTGAAATCAGGTTGCTCTTTGGAAGCAAGGATTCTTCTGACATACTTTGGACATGCTGCAAGGAAGGACCAGTCCTTGGAAAGGGACGGACATCATGCTTAGGAGGGTGGAGGGACAGCGCAGGAGAGGAAGACTCTGGATGAAAAGGACTGATTCAGTGACTGGGGTAATGGGAAGGTGTGTCTGAGACTGGCAGGGTTTAGGGCTGTTGTACATAGTGTTGCTATGAGTTGCAGGTGACTCCACGGCACATAACAACAAGTATTATATGGAACTTCAGGGATACTTGAAAAAAGAAAACCTGGTGTCTACTTAAGCCTTAAAATTCATGTGCATGACAACTGAAGAGCTCTCTCTTGCTATCGAGTTGTTGCTGACTCTCCAGCTAGCAGGTTTCCGAAACTGTAGGACACCAAGGAGACTTGTGTGTAACTGTTTGAGATTCTGACTGCCGGAGAGGTGCTGCCTTTGAGCTAGCAGTGCAACTCCTTATGGACTATGCCATCAGAAGTGACTCATAGCTGACTCGCCAGTAGGCTTCAGGAGGCTGTAAATGGCATGGTACAAGATTGCCATCTTTCTCCCCTGGAGGCACTGGTGGATTTGAATCTGCTGCCTTTGGGTAGACTGTGCATGCTAAGCCACCAGAACTCCCTAATTTTAAGACAGTATTTATTACATTAAAATCTTGAACTTGAGTTGAACATTAGGGAAGTATAGAAAATTCAGAGTCACCCTTAGTTGATGTCAACTAGAGAATAATTGGGGTTTTGTTTTAATATAATAAATGGAGAAATGGGACAATAGACACTCAAAAACAACTAATGACATCTATGAATAAGAGGTAGCATGCCATCTAGTAATAACAGATAATATATACTGAGCATTTTTTATTCCTTTCACAATGCTCTTTTGATTGTATTGGGCCTAAAAAGAAAACAAAGAACTTAAAAAAAAAAAGCCACTGAACAGCTGACAAGATATATACAGTAAGATCATACTCCAAAAGCTTTAGTGCTCAGAAATGAAAAGAAAGTAGAGATGAACAGGAGCTTAGTCAAGGCAAGCTTTGAGGAAGCAGGATTTCAGCCAGGATTTAAATGACAGAGATGAGGTTTAGATAAAGAAGAAAAACTTGAATAAGGGTATGGAAGAAAGAAAAAAGAAAAAAAAAGAAGACTACTATTTTGTGTTCATTTAGAAAGGAAACCAATAAAGCCAGTCGCCATAGAATCAATTCCAACTCCTGGAGGTCTTTCAAGTGTCAGAGTAGAACCGTGTGCTCTGGCAGGTTCCAATGGCTGTAATCTTGACAACAGCAAGCCCAGGGCCTTTCTCACAGAGCGGAGAGGACACAAACCTCTGACCCTGTGGTTAGCACCTAAGTGTATTATTAAACACTGAACCACCCAGGGACACTCAGAAAATCTGACAAAGTTGCAAAAGGCTACTAGAATAAATAAATGGATCCTGCAGGACAAATGGTGAACACAGAAAAAACCATTTGTGCTTTTAAATTTATTAGTGATGAATTATTTGGGATAGAAAATAAAACCATTTTGATATAAAAAAGTATTTTTTCTCTTTGTAAGTTCAAAACAGGTTGGGAGTGTGGAAAAAATATGTTTCCTAAAGTATTAAAAATTTAAAAATTTGAGGTTGTAAATAGACACATTAAATTTACTTTTAATAATTTTGATTTAATTACCTATTGCTGAGATGTCATATTTTTATAAACGTTTAATAGCATTTTTTATAAAAATATGTTATTTATTACATTCATGACTTTGCCAAGCCAAATGGAGAGATACAATCATTCTAAGAAAAACTAGCCTTTACTGATATTGGTAATATTTAACAAATCAACATGTCTTTAGAAATAAATACATCACACAGAATTTTTGGTCAAAGAAAGTTTTACAAGGAAACCTGTTTTTCCATTTCATGTACTCATTACTGACTACTACACATAAAGACTGTATTAACTGGAGAAACTCAGATGCCGAAAACAGTAACAGTTAAAAATACACAATTCTATCATATTCTCTCTGATCCTTGGAATAAAACAAGCGTTAAAAAGGCAGAATTGGCTTTAAAACTAGATTCTATGGTAACAATGTTCTCAGCTGGGCAAGAAATTATGCCACCAAAATTAGCCAATAACAACTGACAGAAAATATAAAATCTAAAAAAAAAAAGTAATTTCTTTAGTTTTACTTGTTTTAAGCCCCCAAATATGTAAAATTCATGTAATATACTTGCTGGGCAATTGCATGACACTATATTTGTATCAACAGACATATTAGGACAGCTCTGTGGCAGGTTCACATCAAGAACGAGGTCATTACTGTTTTGTCTCCAGGAGAGGAGTGAGGTGGCGAGTGCCCATACAGTCACCACACGAAGGCCACTTCTCAACACTAGGTACACACATGTCCCAAATGCCCTCACATGCGAGTCCAGTTAGCACAAGTTTAGAGAAACTTACAGAACACCTAGGTAACAAGCACTTAGATTTTTATTACCCTAAGACTCTCTCTTATTTTTCCTTCAACTACCTTCTTCAGGCTTCAAATGTATACATCACTTGGGGCAAAGCCAGCTATCTAAGATTCAGTTTTATACTGAAGTCTCCTGCACATTATATATGTATTTGAAAGTCAACCCCTTCCACGTCTCCTTATTAAAAAAAAAAAAATTCCAGAGAATCTTAGCGTGTTCACATCCCTAAACAGAGACACAGACACACAAAGCCACAGTTACTGGAAGGACTACTGGTACTCACCATGGGTGATTTGTAGTATCTATGGAGTATGTTTATGAAATCTGTAATTGTTAGCATTCCTGGAACAAAGAAGTCCATGTTAAAAGTGAAACTAAGAAAAATCTCACATGCCTACAGAACCTGGAATAGGTATTACAAAAGCTTAAAAAACAGAAACTTTAAAGATATATCCAGTTTTAAGAAGTTATGTTTTTAACTATTAATTTTTTCATTAACTATACTGAACTGAATAGAAAAATTACAACAGACATGCACTTATAGGCATGAAATAACAAAGTATTCAATAAGTTTCAGAAAGATGCTAATCTTCCAATAAAATGACTTTTTTTTTAAGAAGCATTCTAAAAACAATGGTTTTGAGAGGCAGTTTTATTTTAATGTTATTAGGTGCCATCTAGCGACTTTATGAACAACAGATCTGAACGTTGTCCGATCCTGGGCCATCTTCATTATCTCTGACATACTTGACCACAGTAACAATTACTGTGTCAATCCAGCTAGTTGTCAGGCTTCCTCTTTCACAGAGCATGCATCTTTCCAAGCAAGAGGTCCCTTTCTAAGGAACAGCTTCTCCTAACAACATGCCCAAAGTATGTGAGGCAAAGCTTTGTCATCTTTTCCTCCAACATTTGTTGGCTGCACTTTCTTCATAGATATGATTTTAATAGTCACTGTTTATTGATGGCATGTTGTTGTTGTAGTGTACCACAGAGTTGAAACCTACTGATAGCTGACCCTCCAGTAGATTTTCAGAGGCAGTTAATTGCAAAGGAGGAGACTGCCCATCCTTCTCCTGTGGAGCAGTTTGTGGATTTGAACCTTGTGCCTTAGGGACTGCAGCACAGCTTCTTGCCACTAGGCCACCAGAGCTCGCAAATACTGGTAACATGTTGTTGTTGTTGTGTACCATTGAGTCTGGAGCCAACCCACAGCTGACCCTCCAGTGAGTTTTCAGAGGCAGTAATCACACACAGGGAGATTGCTCATCTTTCTCCCTCAGAGCAGCTGGTAGAACTAAAGCTCTTGCCTTAGGGATTGCAATACAGTTTCTTACCACTAGGCCACCAGAGCTACCCTACTGATGGCAAGTGGTTGTTGTCGGCTATGGAGTTAAGCATGACTCATAGCGACCCTATGAACAAAAGGCCTGAAACCTTTCTATAATTATTGACATTTCTCAAAGTTCATAGTGTTTCCCTAGGCATGAGGTTTAGGAAGTCGATGCCACTCCGGCTTCCAAACCTGTTTTACAACTAGGAGCTCCACCAAACACTGTCCACACTAGGAGACCATTATGGTATTTGATACCCCAAATGGCACAGTATTCAGCATCACAGCAACTCCAAGTTATTCACTACAGCAAACAGACAAACAACTGCTGTACCATTAAAAAATGTTCTTTCTAAAATGAATAAAGACACACCCTTGAGCAGGTCTCCACCCTTGGGTTCTTGTTAACCAAAAGGGGCCAAGGGCCAATTGACACCCTCTTGTGGAGGGGAAAAAACCCCACAGTATCACAAATCAAACACAACCCAAAACTTTCCTTATGTGACACGAGAAACTAGCTTCCAGAGTGGAACCGCTGCTCAAGAGTTTCCAGGCCACAGCGATCCTATAAACATGGATCTTGCCCTATCTGCACTATCACCACAATCTTCTTCATGCTCAAGCCCATAGCTGCTGTTATTGTAAGGTGCT
Organism: Elephantulus edwardii; assembly: GCF_000299155.1. Taxonomy (NCBI): domain Eukaryota; kingdom Metazoa; phylum Chordata; class Mammalia; order Macroscelidea; family Macroscelididae; genus Elephantulus; species Elephantulus edwardii. Next base: position 1,719,350 of record NW_006399911.1, on the reverse strand, counting down.
TTCAAGTTGAGTGTGATGCACAGCAACCCTGTGAACAACTGATCTGAATCCTGTCTCAACCTCATTTCTTACCTACTAAAGCCCAGTACTGCAGTTACTGTGTCAATTGATCTCATTGAGGGTCTTTTTCTCCTTCACTGACTCTCCACCTCTGAAAGCATGATGTTCCTCTCCAAGGAATCACCTCTCCAAAGTATATTGAGACAAAGCTTCACCATAATTGCCTCCAAGGAGCACTCTGGTCTTACTTTCTCCAGGATATATCAGTTTGTTCTTTTGGCAGGCCATGGGATATTGAGCACTTTTCTCCAACACCACCACTTAAAGGCATTGATTCTTCTGTCATGCTAATTCACTGCCCAGCTCTCAGATATACAGAAGATGAGTAGAAACATTATGCCTTGATCCCAAAACATATTACTAGAGCAACTTAAATGCAAAGGAAATGTCACAGCTTTACTGGTCATTTTTTCCCCTTGATCTAACAAGAAAGTAAATATATAATTTTAAATATATACTGATATCTAAATTTTGGATGTGTTTGAGTATCAGTGTATATGGAAATTGTGTGTGTGTGTGTGTGTGTGTTTTATTAGGAAGAAGAATGAAACAATAAAGTTCAGAATCCAAGAAAAGTAAATACATACATACCTAAATATAATCCATGGCTTAAAACTGAAATCCAGGGCTTAGAAAGTCTTAATACCAGTTCTAAACTCTTATTTTTACTTTTTAGTTGTTTTTATTCTTTTATACAAGTCATAGTGACTGGGGGATCGATACTCTGTTCTGTTGTTAGGTTCTGTCGAGTCGCAGACGACTCATAGCAACCCTATGAGCAAAAGGCCTGAGCACTGTTCGTACATAGTTTCCAGAGGCAAGCCATTTCGGAAGTGGTTGCCGCTCCTGCTTCCGGGCTTGTTTTAGTCGGGAAGCTCCATCATAGGGTACCTGTTACCACATTTGGCACATCAGTGTCACAGTATTCAGCATCATAGCAACCTATAATACGAGGCCCATAAAGATGAAAGAGAGATGAACTTTTCCTGAGGAAATGAAAACCTCAATAGAGGAGATATAAGCAGATAACTTCCAAACAAGTATCTATAGAGATACATCTACCATCTGCTATGCCCTGTAAGATTGAAAATCACAAAATTTAAATTTTTTTGTTCTGTTGCACAACATTTTAAACAACTTAACGTTGAGTTGACAATACACAGATACTGATCAATCTTATACTATTTCCATTTGCCTTATCCAACGGGTATGTGCCAAAGAGACGAACGATGATGTGCCGAGGATGGTAAAGCATCTTCTGGCTCACACTCTGACTCAAGAGGAAAAATGGAAGTATGGCCACAATGGCAAAGGCACCTAAGCCAAGCTAGTGACAAGAAACCTCAAAGTCCTATCTTGCCCATCAATGTAAGAATGTTCTTGAATGTTTACTTGTCTGAATTCTAAATTATTTAGAACATTTATTAGAACATCTTTAGCTTTTTGCTTCTTTACAACTTTCCCCCAGGCCCACCTTACTTACCTACAAAACTTTGTTTTTTACTTTCCCACAGTGGTGCAGCTCGAACGCCATTGGCAACCAAGGCAAAGAAGGCCTTTTTAACCTGAAGAAAGAGAAAGACAAGAGATAGAGTATACTTTCAAAGTCATCATCTGAGAAAGCTAAACATCTTCAACTATGATAATCTAATCCTGTCAACTATTTTTCAGTTTTTAAAGTTTGGGACAATATAAAAAGTGATATGTATTGTTTTTGTTGTTGTTACGTGTCATCAAATTAAGGATGACTCACAGTGATCCTATGAGAAACAGATCTGAACTCTGTCCTAGCCTGTGTCATTCTCATTGTTGCAGTCACTGTGTCAATCCATCTCTTTGAGGGTCTTCCTCTCTTTCGTTGACTGTCCACCTTCCCAAGCATGATGTCCCTTTCCAAGGAAGAGCCTTTCCTAGCAAGGTCTGAAGTACGTTAAGACAAAGCTTTGTCACCCTTGCCTCCAAGGAGCACTCTAGTGGCATTTTCTCCAAGACATGGGTGCCATCAAGTCAAATACAACTCAAAGTGAGTCCATGAACAACAGATCCGAACCTTGCCCTATTCTGCACCATCTTCATGATCTCTGTCATGCTGAAGTCACTTACAGTAGTAACTCTGTCAATCCATCTTGTTGAAGGTTTTCCTTTGTTTTTTTTAAACTTCTCTACCTTTCCAAGTATGATGTCTCTCTTTAAAGACTGGTTCCTCCTGAAAATACGCCCAAAATAAATAAGATCAAGTTTCACCACCCTTGCTTCTAAGGAGCAGTCTGGTTGCACTTCCTCCAAGACAGACTTATTTGTTCTTTCGGCAGTCTATGGGATATTCAATACTCTTCACCAACATGCACAATTCAAGGGCATCTATTCTTCTTCAGTCTTTCTTATTCACTGTAAATGAACTAGTAACAGCAAAAATCCTTTAGTATTATACCCACAGGCATGGAGGGGCTAGAGAATATTTTTCAAAACTCAAATAACACAATTAACTTAAAAATATTTTTTCTTATTATTTCTAAAGACTCTTGTATACACATCTTACATAATTAAAATCATATAAAAGAATTAACCTTTTAAGGCTAATTCTCCCTCTATGATTATTAGTTTAAGAACCCTGATATTAAATTATTGGAGATTTAGATTTGCTTTTAATATATGCAATAATGAAATAAGATACTTTTCTCAATTTTATGAGGTAAAAAAAATGTAATGAAAGCTACAACAGGCCTGCATTATTTATCTTTTAGAGACAAATATTCACTGAGTACTTATTAGTTTTTCTAACCTGGTTTGAAGAATGTAAGCTACTTTTAGAACTACTTATTATTTCTCTTTTCCCCCAACTGAGCATAGAAAACCATCATTAAAACTATTTATTAGGATCATTCATGATGCCTTCAATGAAAAAGCTACTGAAAAGTTATTTTGGAAATTTCCAATTTGGATATGATGAAATAGCTTAAAACATGTATACAAGTTGAAATTTTAGAAAAAGTTTTATTTAAAGACACTGCAGTGCAACCAAGATACACAAGATTAATGGAGTCACAATTTTAGAATGAAGAAAAGTACATATATCAAACTTGATAGTCATTCTGGCCTTTTTCTGAGGGCATTTCCTAAATCATCTTCATTACATGGATTTCAATGGTAAACTGAAATCTATCAGAAAGAATCCAAGGTCCATGCAAGAATGAGTAAGATACTATCTAAATTAGGTACTCACAGACGGTCCAACATAAAACTAGGGCAGTAAAAGTCCAGATAAGTAAACACGACTGTAGAAAATATTAAACTAAACTGAGAGTGGCTCCACCAGCTGTTCTGCAGGATAAAGATGTGCAATCTCTTCCCACGAGATATATGTTGTTGTTGTTATGTGCTGTCGAGTTGCCAGCAACTCACAGTGACCCTATGTACAGCACCTCTGAAGCCTGCCCTGTCCTGAGCCAGTCTTACTGACTCCAATATGTCTACCCTCATTGCCCTAGTTACTGTATCAATCCCTTTCATCTGGGGTCTTCCTCTCCTGCATTATCGCTCCACCCTTTTGAGCATGATATCCTTCTCCAAGGAACAGGCTCTCCTGGCCACATGCCTAAAGAATGTAAGACGGAGAAAAACAGCTGGAGGGTCAACTATGAATTCAGACTTGAATGGCAATGAGTTGAGCTGAAAGACAAAAAGGACTAGAAAGAACAAAAGAACAGAGCATATGAGATGTGTGAGGCATGACCTAAAGGTCTAACATGTATGTAACAGGAGTCTCAAGAGGACAGGAAAGAGAACAAAGAATATTTGAAGTAATGGCAAAAAAATTCCAAATGAATATAAGACATTCATTTCCAGATTCAAGAAACCCAGCAAATCCCAAGTAGTATAAAATAATAGTATAATATGACCGTAAGTAAAGTAATAGGGAATGTTATGTTCAAAGTTCTAATATAATGACTGTCTTTTCAACAAACAATGGAAGTCAAAATGAAGACAGAAAGCCTCCTAACAGACACATTCTTCACAAACGAAGACAAAGTAAGGGAGAGTTTAAAACAAACAGCTGAGGAAAGTGTACCTGTACAAAAGGCGTTGTTTAGGCAGAAAGAAAAAGATTTCAGAATGGCAGAGTACTACTACAGGTTAAAGAAAGAACACTAGAAAAGATGGACATGTAGGTTGCTGCTGAGTACTGTCAAGCTGGAATCAACCACAGTTCATCTTAGCCTTTCCTAGCAACATGTCTGAAGTATGTAAGACAAAGCTTCACCTCCTTGCCTCCAAGGAGCACTCTGGTTGCACTTTTTCCAAGACATATCTGTTTAAATTTTTTGCAATCCATGGGATATTCTTCTCTAACACCACACTCAAAAGCATCAATTTTTCTGACATTTTTACTCACTGTCCTGCTATCAGATGCATAGCAAGTGGCTGAAAAGACCATGTCTTGAATCAGGCACACTAACATTTTGTGGGTCTTCAAAGTGATATCACAGCTCCTCAGTAATTTGGAGAAGTTGCTGACAGCAGATTTGCCCAATGTAATACATCTCCTGATCTCCTGACTGCTGGTACTGAGGGTGTTGATTGTTGAAATAAGAGGAAATACGTAACAATTTCAATCTTTTCTCCATATATTATGATACTGCTATCAGTCAAGTGGTGAGGATTTTTGTCTTTCTGATGTTGAGATGCACTCCATATTGAAGGCTGTAGATCTTCTGTAGTTAAGTGCTTCAAGTCCTCCCCATTTTCAGCAAGCAAGGTTGTGTCATCTGCATAATGCAGGTTATTGATGATGACATACAGAGTAGGAGAGGAGAAAAAAACCTAAAAACTTACTACCATTGAGTTGATAGAACTCCCTCACTGGGTTTTCAAGGCTATAAATCTTTATGGGAAGAAACTGCCCATCTTTATCCTGAAGAGTGTCTGGTGAAGTTGATTAACACCCTGACATGATACCCCTATACACCACTAGGGCTTCCGTGGGAGGGGAATAAACAGAGTTAAATGATTACAAGGCTTTTGCAATGTCTAGAAAACGATAAAACTATTATAACTCACCCACTAATTACCATCAAGTTGGAACTGAGTCATAGCTGACCATTGTGGGTTTTCAGAGGCAGCAAATTGCACAGGAAAGACTGCCCATTTTTTCCCCATGGAGTTTTGGTGGATCTGAACTGTTACAGAGCTATGCCTTTGGGTTAGCAGCACAGCCTCCTACTGACCACACCACCAGAGCAGTAAGTTAAAGATACCTATTGTAATCTGTAAGGTAGCAACAAAAAGATAAGGGGAGGGGAAAAGACTGTGAAACTAAAAGAGCTAAAAGAAGAGAAAGAACAGAATAGGAACACTTTATGAAAGTGAACAAAAATAAGAAAACATGATTAAAACAACAAATCAAATGAAAAAGGTAGAAAACAGAGTAAAACAGTAGACTTATCCCACCAATAGCAGTAATTACATTGATGAAAATGGACTAAATATTCTAATTTAAAATGGCTTGTGAGGGTAGTTATTATATGATTAATGGTAATTAATATATAAATTAAATAACTGTTATATACAACTTTTGAAAGCCTGGGATCCAATCAAGGACTTTTTTTTCTATTATGGTCTGTATGATGGAGTTAAAAAAAAATGGGTAAGATGTGTAAGATTCAAATAGAGAGGTTGTCCTTCAGTGGGAACATTTCTAGAAGCTTTGAAAAATAATATTCTATCAAGAGGATGCTTAGGTTCAAGACACAAATGGCTGAGCTATGTGAACTTTTACAAAGTAGAAGTCCTAGTTAATTAATTAAAAACACTCATGGCTGAAGACTCATAGCTTGACCCGACATTGGACTTCTGAGAGTGTAAATTACATGGGAGGAGACTGACCATCTTTCTCCTTTGGAGCCACTGGTGGATTCCAATCACTAGATTTGGAAGCACAACTACCTATGGACTATGTCACCAAAATGCAAAAGAAAAAGCTAACACAAGTTAGTGCTTTTATACTTTTTTTTACCTTTTACAGAGTGATCATATCTTGATCTAGCAGAACTTAATAAACATTTTGTCACAAAGAGTTTTATTAAACTTCAGCCTTAAAAACAGTACCAACATAAATAGGAGTTTGACCGTCAAAAGGAGGCCTATTCTGTCAGATATGGAAAAACAAACAAAACCAACATATCTTCTCTAAAAGCTCTAAAATGATATCAGAAAGGCTACAAGTCTGCTCAATGAGTCTCAATGTGTAGTGTCAGAAACTTTGAAAAATGTTTTTGCTGTGAACAGTTCTCCTTTATCAAGCAGCTAGAATTCAGACTTGGTCTTCCCATGTTACTACTGCTCCTTATACAATGCTATTTATTTTGCAAAATGAAATAATAAACATCCTACTGTGATTTTTTTAATAAATGTCATTAAGTATAAAACTGATGCAAAACTGTTCCAATAGTAATCAAGATCCTTAGTCACTTACTAGGCATGTGATGTTTGCTAAACTTTTTAACCTCTTTTTTAACCTCACTATTAACAGTTGTAACATGAGACTAATAAATAATACTCTTTGCAGACTTACTGTGTATATTAAATGAGTCTCTATCTGGATGATCCACAGATTTCAACACTTGAGAGCTGGAGAAGAAAAGTCTTGAATTTTCCACACTATATTGGCCAATCATAATTTAGCAGAGAATGATTTACTAATGTCATTTTACCCAACAAACTGTTTACATGTCACACATCATAGGGGCTCTTATAGGTGTCTCCAAGTTGACTCCAACTCAGCAGCCTTGTTGCTGCTGTTATGAGCAAGAGCCTATGGTGATGAAAGAAGAAGTTCAGGCTGCTTTGAAGGACATGGCCAAAAATAAAGCTCCAGGAATAGATGGTATGCCAATTGACATATTTCAGTTAACAGCTGTTGCCGTGGACGTGCTCACCAAGTTGTGCCAAGAAATCTGGAGAACGACCACTTGGCCAACTGACTGGAAGAGATCGATATTTG
>NW_006399911.1:1657943-1711150 GCF_000299155.1 Elephantulus edwardii | reverse complement strand
TGATTCAGTGACTGGGATAATTGGGATGGGAGTGTCAGAGACAGTGCGATTGGCACAGGACAGAGTGGAGTTTCGGGCTGTTGTACATAGGGTCGCTATGAGTCGAAGCAACCTTACATACAAAAAATTGAAACCTGACTCAATCCTGAACTGTCTTCACAGTATCCTCTGTACTCTTTTAAAGTTCATTGTTGCAGTCACTGTGTCAACTCAGCTCACTTGAGGGTCGTCTTCTCTTTCACTGATAAATCTATTCTTCAAAGACCTAACACAATATTCCAAAAAGGACAAGAAATGTTCAGCGCCAGAGGGAGAAATGTTGCAAAATGCCCCTAGTTTAGTAATTTTGCATGGTGTTTCTTAACAGTATCATCCACAGCAATGAAGACTTCTTGAAACTTGGCCTTCTTAAAAATACACAGTCATCTGAGGGATAATTAAAAACACTAAAATTCTTCATCCTTAGGGAAGGCTCAAGGTGCTCCAATGAACCAAAAACCCAAGAGAAAAAGAAGACTAGCAGAGCTCTAATTTGCAGGGGGAAAGATGTTGCCCATCTTGAGAATCTTTGAGAATTTCTTTCATTTCAACTGATATGCAATTTGCCCAAGCTGTTATCAACTTTCATATTTACATCTTTAAATAACCAAATGGAAATAACTAGGCAAAGAAATATGGGAAGCAATTGTTTAACAGTGTGAAGCAAGCCTTAGTTGCTCCAATGGAATCTAGCAATCTAATGCCAAGTAGTTCATCAATGATTTTTTTTAAAGTATAGTTTCTCTGACACTTTACTGTTTTCCATGAAGTTTAACACTTTCAGTAAATGAATGATTGTGTGAACTTTTACAATTGATGCTGATGAAAAGCTAAAGCTGTTAAAAATGTTCAGTTTTGTTTCTTACTAAATTTTTACCCACAGTTGCTTGAGTCATTACCCTCCCTCATGGGTGTGAGACTTTGGGAGACCTTCCAGTGAACCACTGAACCCAAAAGACACAGAGGAGGAAGGGACCGGAATAAAGGAGGAACTGTCAATGTCGGAAATCACGTGTCTGGGACAATGCTGATGCAGCAGTTCTTATATATACCAAAGCTTGATAGATGGATTTAATAATATCTGATGGTATCTTACTCCCCCTGCATTTGATGGCCCCCTAATCTAACAAAAATCCAAATTACCAAGATCCTCCATAATCCAGACCTAGCCTTATCTCTCAAATGCCTGCTGTCAAGGTGTTCCCGACTCTCAGTGACTCTCCATCGGGTTTCTTAGGCTATAAACCAGAATGGGAGGAAACTGCCTGTCTTTTTGCCATGGAGCTTCTGGTAGATCCAAACTTCTGGAGACATTCAATCTTTTTTTCCTTTTCTCTTTGGGCAACTGGAGCTCTCACTGCCTTACTGTTAGTTACTCCTTCTTCCTTGAAGTTGTCTTCATTTCCTCTTTTCTATGTAATAATGTTCTTTTACCACCAGTGAATTTACCTTCAACACTATCTACTGGAATTCAATATATCTTTAACTTCTAATTGCCCAACTAAACTTAGATCAGTGTAATCAAAATGAGCATTTCCCGTTCCTCTACTCCCATTCTCTCACTGCCATTAACTTAGAACCTACTGACAGCTGATCCTCTAGCAGGTTTTCAGAGGCTGTAATTCACAGAGGCGGAGACTGTCCACCTTTCTCCCATGGAGCTGCTGGTAGATTTAAACAGCATGTCTCTGGGGGAGCAGTGCAATTCCCTACCCTTAAGATCCCCAGAGCTCTTGAGGGAGCTACTCACAGAATGTCTAATTTATCTCCTCTCGTTATTTCCAGTTTTCTGTAATTCCTTCAATTTAAAAATGGCAGAATAAAGACATTTCTGACAATGTTTCCTCTTAAAAATGTGTTCTGACAAAGAAAATAAACTCAAAATATAATTAACTAGAAGTCACCTACAACTCCAAACATAACAAGACAAAAAGCAGATGACATGCTTTATAACAGTGGTGCTACACAGTCACCAAAGGACAAATACTATCCACTCTTATCCTATTCTCCTCCTAAACCCTCATGTCATATAATGGAATACTATGCAGCACTGAAAAACAATTAACTCAGCATAATGTCCTGCAGGGTCACTCATGTTGTGCATTATATGAGTTAATTGTTTTTCAGTGGATAGATAATGAACATTGCACTGGAATAGATGAAGGAAAGACCTGTTTAAAAGTAATATATAATTAGGCATTATATGTACAATAGCCCAGAAAAAAAGAGGTACACTGCAAAGAGGACTTGGGAGGGGGGAGAGGTAATTGTACAATCATGAATGGATATTTAAAACAAAAAAAAAAGTTAACTGAGGGAGGGGTAAGGGAGGGAAGGAAAGGGGATAAAAATGTGCAACAATGAGTGAATGAAGGGAGCTCTGGTGGCCTAGTGGCAAGAAGCTGTGCTGCAATCCTGCAGGCACGTGGTTCAAATCCACCAGATGCCTGCTGGAGAAGGAGGGGCAAGCTCCTCCTGTGCCAGCTGGATCCAATTCGATGGTACAGGAAAGAAGAGAGAGAGAAAAAAAACCCCAACAAACCGCCCAAACAAAACAAATTTAATAAAGACAATGAATGAATAAAAATCTAGCTTTTCTGTAAAGTTTCATTAAAATCACAATTAAAATAAATTTTATTTAAAAATAAAAGCAGATGACAAAAAGCAATGGATAATGATTTAAAGAAGAGAAAAAGGTCTTAGAGTTTTGTACTGGGGATAAGTTGGGTAAAGAAGGCTTAAGAACTGTTAAGTTAGATCTCCCTGTGAACCTGGAAAGATTCAAAATTGGAAGTTTCAAACACACTGAAAAGCTGTTGTTGTTGTCATGTGCTGTCGTCTCCAACTCACAGTGACCCTATCTATGCACAGCAGCTTTGAAGCCTGTTCTGTCCTAAGCCAGTCTCACTGACTCTTACACACCTACCCCCACTGCCCGAGTTACTTATCAATCCATTTCATCTAGGGTCTTCTACAATAAAAAAGGGTGGCATTAAAAAAAAAACACCCAAAAACCCAAAAACCTGTAAAATTGTTTCTAATCAGGTAACTAATCACAGATACCTCTTGTCACCATCCAATGATTACTCTGAAGATAGGGAACCACTCCAGAAATAAAGCATCCAGTGATGAACACTTGGCAGCTTCAGATGAACAAGACAGCCGGTCACCTCCCTTTTTTCAGTGAAGCCCATTGGGCCACAAGTATCAGTGCTTCCATTCAAATGGTGAGTGTTTATTCTAAGCTTTGAATAGGCACCAGAGAACCACCAGCTTTTGACAAAACCTTGACTACTAAAGTCACCGAAGTTTATAGTTTTATACAAGTCTCACTAGAAGAGATGAAAAAGTAAAAAAACTAAAACCCTTCCAAAACAAAAACACAGTATGAGGATATGACAAATCATCAGTTTTTAATTCTTTCTTCAGTTCTGATAGTAGCTATACATACAGTACTTCTTTCTCTGACATTTGCCACCCAGAGTTGAGTCAGAGTTCCTACTTAGAAGGACACTGTCTTTCAGACTGTCAAACAGGCAGATGCAAGCCACAAACTTGGGAGTCTACACACATCCTTCATGTGACTTGCTGGCTACAAATCTGAAGCTCTCTCTACTCCTTGAGGATTGGCCTAAGATGTCCTCATTTCTGACCTGTGGGCTCCCACTGCTTTTCTGGGCTCCGTAATTTGCTGAAATTATTCCCAGAGCTGCCATATCTATGATTACAACCTTATTATGAAATAAAGGATATAAGCAAAGAGACACAAAACAAGGTCTTAGATGGCTGCTAGCTTGGGTTTTGCATACCCCAGTGGAGATGCAACCCTTCCATATGCCATGATGTCTTTCACTAACCAGGAAGCCCATGGAATTTCCATGCCCAGAACTTTTTTATTAACTTCATTATGCAGGCTTTACTGATTGGATCAGTCCTGGCCTGCAGCTCTCCCTAAGGGCAGCTGATATCAGGCTACGTGGTGGTCTTTCTGGTCAAGCCAGCCCTTAATCATTAGCATGACACCCCCCCAGGTGTGGACTAGAGAGCTAAGTAATAAAGCATTTTAATTACATCAGAAATTCTAACTGTTAAGAGAGGCACAGGATGTAAAGGGCTTACGTGAAGCCCATACCTAGGCCAAGAAGCTGTTGTTCAGGCAGAACAAGGGAATACTGCAGTTTAACATCAAGCAAGGCATGAGTCAAGGCTGTAGCCTCTCTTCATACTTATTCAATCTGTATGCTGAACAAAGCATTCGAGAATCTGGGCTTTAATAAAGAAGGATGTGGTATCAGTATCTGAGGAAGATTCATTAACAACCTGCATTTTGCAGATAACACAAACTTGGGTGTTGACTGTGAAGAAGACTTGAAGCACTTGCTGAAGATCAAAGACTACAGCCTTCAATATGGATATCTCAATATCAAGAAGACAAAAATCCTCATCACTGGGCCAACAGGCAAAATCATGATAGATGGAGAAAGACTGAAGTTGTCAACAAATTAATCATGCCCAAATCGAAAATCAACACCCAATGGCACCAGTAGTCAAGAAACCAAAAGACATACAGAACTGGGAAAGTCTGCTGTCAGAGACTTTTGAAAACTGCTGAAGAGCAACAATGTAATTCTGAAGACTAAGGTGCATCTGATCCATACCATAATCCTTTAAATTGTTATACAGCTGAAAGTTGGACAACTAAAGATGCTAGAAAAAAAAAAGAAGCCTTTGAGTTGTAGTGGTGAAGAGCACATGGACAGCTGGAGTGTCTTAGATAATGTGCAGTCACGGTGTTCCTTAGAGTTAAGGATGGTAAAACTTTGTCTCATATATTTTGAGTACGTTTTTAGGAGGGGCCTGGTCCTTGGAAAATGACATCATACTTGGAAAGTTGGAGGATCACTGAAAGAGAGGAAGACTCTTAATGAGATGGACTGATACAGTGTCTGTGGCAATGGGCTCAAGTATATAAAAAATTAAGAGAATGGAAACAATCTAAGTGCCCATCAACAAACGGATGGATAGAGAAGCTGTGGTATATTCACACAATGGAATACTACGCTGCATTGAAAACCAAGGAACTCATGCAATATTATTCAAAAGGGGTGACCCTGGAAGACATTATGCTGAGTAAAGTGTCTCAGTCACAAAAGGACAAATACTGCATGGGGCCACTGTTGTAAAACAGGACTGGCCTCGGGGTTGTGGGGAGACTGAGAAAGATGGGTTCAATAATGTATACTTCATTGAAACAGATGAGGGAGAAAACTGTTTAAAAGGGATATGTGTTTAGGTATTATTGTCATGACAGGAGTCCAGAACGAAAGCTGCATAGTGAAGTGGGCCTGGAGGGAGGGATTTTAAAACAATGAAAGAAAAGAGTGTACTGGTGGGGGAGAGGTGTGCAGGGAGAAAAGTGCAACAATGAACGAATGGAAATCCAAAGTCTGTAAATTTTCATTAAAACTAATAATAATAAAAAATAATGACAAAGTTAAAAAAAGAAATAAAGAGAATGGTCAAAGATAGGGTAAGATTCCAATTCATTGTCCATAGGGTCACTATGAGTTGTAGTCGACTTGATGGCACCTAACAACAAAACGTAAATCTGTATGCACATAAAAAAGGCTTCTCTGAGTGAAAGAGAACGTACAGACCAGGAAAAATACATACAGTTAAAGACATGTCTGACAACAAGATTAATTTTTAAAATTTATAGAAAATGCCAATACCTCAACAATGCAAAGACAACCCAATCACAAAATGGCAGATGACATGAAAAGATAATTAGCCAAAGACACTCAGAAGGACCCCAAATATGTGAAGAGATGCTTGTTGTCCCTCTGAATGTCACAAGCTTTAAAAGACCTGGTTGCTACTTAACCAAAGTAGGATGTAAACATTATGTTTTTTTGTGGACTGTGTCATGCCAATTGACTCTGGTATTCCTGACACTAGGGCCTCAGGCCCTGAACTCAATCCTTCAGGGTGTCTGGTCACAATCAAGGAGTTTACATAGCTTTTCAACTGTTGGCTCTGCTGTATATATGGATATGCCGTACTGATTTAAGAGAATGATTTTTATTTTACTGATTTTGCTTTATATAATTTCCTTTTATCTGTTTGCTTTAGATTTCTTTTCTTCTCCCTCGTTTTAGTTTCCTTTCCAGTTTCTTTGATTCTGTTTGCAAATCTTTACTTTTTTATAATAATAAACTCATACCATATCTGTCCTTTTGTGACTGATTTATTTCACTTAGCATAATGTCCTCCAGATTCATTCATATTAGGTGGTGTTTTGGGACTTCTTTGGCTCTCCTGGGTTGCCTGGTATTCCACTGTGTGTATGTATCATAATTTGTTAATGCATTTTTCCACTGATGGGCACATCGTATGTTTCTATATTTGTGTTTTGTTGTAAATAATGCTGCATTGATCTGTTCATGTTTCTTTCTTTATTTCTTTAGGACTTACATCTATATTTTTTATTCTTTTAGGACTGATACCTAAAGTAGTGAGATTATGGAAACAAAGCTGCCTTGTAAATTTTTAAGGACACACCAAACTGCTCTCTATAGTGCTTGTACCATTCACGGCCCCACCGGCTGTGCAGAGTTCCCATGTCTCTTACTACTGAAACATGTTATTGTTGCTGAGACTAATGTGCACCTGATTAGAGAGCGTGGTATTTTCAATTGCTTCTTTTGCATGTGCAAGTTGGACAATGAGTAAGAGAGACCAAAGAAGAATCGATGCTTTGCGTTGTAGCACTGTTGAGGAGTACTGAATATACCCATGTACTGCCCAAAGAACAAACAGATGTGGCTTGAAGAAAGGGCAACCATAGTGCTCCTCAGAAGCAAGGTTGGTGAAACAATTTATCTTGGGCATATTTTCAGGAGCAAGCAGTGCTCAGAGGGAGACAGCATGCTAGGAAATGTAAAGGTCCAGTGAAAGAGAGGAAGACCCACAATGTGACAGACTGACACAGTGGCCACCACAGTGGGTCTGAGCATTAACACAGATCAAGAAAATGGCATTGAAAAGGTTCAGATCTGTTGTTCATAGGGCCACTATGAGTCACAGTTGATTCTGTGGTACCTAACAACAACAACGTCACTGGGGGTGAAGTGTCATCTCATTATTGTTTTAATTTACAAAGCTTTTGAATTGTGATGTTGGTGGAGTACTGAATATCCTACCAACTGCCAGGGAACTAAATAAAGTGCATGTAGTAGAGGTGGCCTAAAGGTACCTGGTGGAAATCCACGAGCTGCTCTGCTAGAGAAAAATAGACAATCTCCTCTTGTCAATTTACTGTCTCTGAAAAGCACTAGAGGATCAGCTACGAGTCGTTTCTGACAATGGCACACGACAACAATAACAACAAAAGAACAAAACAATCTGTTTTGGAAGAAGTACAACCAGGGTATTCCTAGAGGCAAGGGCAACAAAACTTCCTCTCATATACTTTGGGCATGCTGTCAGGACAGTCTAGTCCTTGAAAAAAGACATCATACTGGGAAAGGTTATCAAAAGTGAGGAGATTCTTAAGGAAATGAATTAACACCGTGGCTGCATCCAGGTCCTGAGCATGGCAGACTGGGAGGATGGTGCAGGACAGGGCATCGTTAAAACCTGTTGTTCATAGGGTTGTTATGAGTGTTAAGTTGCTTCAACAGCATCTAACAACAACAACATGTGGCATAGCACACATGTCATATTCTGCTTTGGTTAAGTAGCAACCAGGTCTTTAAAGCTTGTGAACAGTCATCTAAGATTTAATTACTGGTCTCTCACTGCATGGAATTAAAAAGAGGAAAGAAAAGCAAAAATGCATAGGAACAATTACGTCAAAGGAATAAGGGACCACGTGACCCATAACCTCTACAACCCTCAGACTGGAAGAACTAGACTGCACTCAGCTAGCACTGCTGAGGACTCTGAAAGGGATCACAGTGCAAGGTCTCGAATAGATAGGGGGGAAATGTGGAACAAAATTAAAAAACAAATGGCCACACTCACTGGTCCAACACAGACTAGTGGAACCCCTAAAACTTCGTCCCTTAGTTACTGAACCTGGAACAAAACTCACCTCCATGGCTCAATTTTCAGCCAATCAAGCCTGTAACCCCAGGAAGGCACTCAGTTCTTAGAATAACAAACCATACATAGTCAAAAGGGCAGAGAGAAAGAAGGGATAGGATAGAAGGAATAACGGAAACAAGAATCACAGGGAAGAAGTGGTAAGGGTGTGTAACATTGTGTATACTGTAATTCATGTTATAAACATCAATAAATTAAGTAATTAACATTAATGTGTACAAGTGATGAAAATAAATTTGCTAAATCAATTTGCTTCATTCAAATAACAAAAAACAGAGAGAAAGAGAGAAAAGAAATTTAATATAACTAGAAACCTTGTTCCAGGTGGACTGGGATTTAATGAACCTTCTTGCAAGCTACTATAAGGAACCCTAGTGACACAGTGCATTATTCATTGGGCTGTTAACTAAAAGATCAGCAGTTTGAAACCCTACTCTCCTCCAAGGCAGAAAGACGGGCAGGCTTCTCCAGTAATGATTTACAGCCTCTGAAACTCAATCAAGGGTCACCATGAGACCGAGCCACCTGAGGCAGAGGGTTTGGCTTTAGGTTTAAGCTCCATAACCAGTTATTATGTCACTTTTTGTGCTGCCACACTATATACATCATATCTACTAGGTCATCTTGCAAAACTCTGTGTAGCTGAAATTCAGACTGGCTTCTGGAGATGGTATTACTACTACAAGCATAGAATAGCAAACATTAGAAATCAGATTCATTTCCCAGGACGTGCTTCTGTCAATTTATGGCTAAGTTCTTGGAAATTATTACTTTATTCTTTATGGATAATTCACTCAAAATCTTATCCAGGACTGACGGCACACTGCCCATACAGTTTTTTGCATTCAAATATTGAGTGACATTGTTGTTAGGTGCCACTGAGTCGAGTACAACTCATAGTGACCCTGTGAACAGATCTGAAGCCTGTCCTGTGCCCATCCTACAGTCTGATACTCTCAAGCCCATTGTTTCAGCCACTGTGTTAATCCATCTGGTTGAGGGTCTTCCTCTCCTTTGCCATCCTTCCATCTTTCCAGGCATGATGTTCTTCAAATGTAGATGAAAAGAATACACTGAATCATTGTACCAAAAAGAACTGGTCAACACCGAACCATTTCAAGAAGCAGTGCACAATCAAGAACCAATGGTAATGAAGGAAGAAGTTCAAGTGGCACTGAGGCACTGGCATAAAACAAAGCCCAGAAACAGACCAAATACCAGCTGAAGTGTTTCAACAAATGGATGCAGTCCTGGATATGCTCACTTAGTGTATGCTAAGAAATATGGAAAGCAACTACTTGGCCAACCAACTGGAAGAGATCCATATTTGTTCTCACGCCAAAAAAAGATTATTCAACAGCACATGTAAATCTCAAACACCTTACTATCGCAGAGAAGTAAAATCTTGCTGCAGATTATAAAAAAACCTGAGAACTGCCAGAAATTAAAGCTGGATTTAGAAGATGCTGTGGATGAGGAATATCATGCTCATGTCAGATCTTGGCTAAATGCAGAGAACACTGGACAGATGTTTTCTTGATTATGTAAAGGCAATTTGATTGTAAATCATAACAAATCATGGATAAGTCTTAGAAAAATGAGAATCTCAGGATACTTCACTGGGCTCATGTGAAACTTATACTTAAAGACAAAGAAACTCTTGTGTGAACAGAACAAGAGAACACGGCATGGTTTAACAATCAAGAAGAGTGTGCATCAGGGTTGTATTCCTTCTCCATATCTATTAGATCTGTGTGCTGAGCAAATCATTTGAGAAACTGGATGTTACAAAGGAGAATGTGGCATCAGGAGGAAGACTGAACAACCTGCATTATGCAGATGACACATCCCTGCTTAGAGAAAATGAAGAAAAGTAGAAGCATTTACTGAAGAATATCAAAGAATACAGCCTTCAATATGAATTACATATAAACACCAAGGAAACAAAATAGCCTCTGCACTGGACTAATATGCAACATCATGATAGATGAAGAAAAGAGTGGATGGTCAACAACTTAATTTTACTTGGATCCACCATCAATACTCAAGGTAGTCACAGTCAAGAAATCTGTGGTGAAGGACTTCTCCAAAGTGCTACAGAACAAGGACATCAGCTTAGAGACTAAGACATGCCTGATCCAAGTCATGGTATTTTAAATTGCTTTGTATGCATCTGAAAGTTGCCAATGAATAAGACTGAAGAAGAATCTAAACCTTTGACCTGTGGTATCGGTGAAGGGTACTGGCTATCCCATGGACTGACTGCTAAAAAAATAAACAAACCTGTCTTGGGGTAAGTGCAACCAGAGGCTCCTCAGAGGCAAGGACAGTGAAGCTTCATCTCTCATACTCTGGGGACGCATGTTACTAGCAGGGGCCAGGCCTTGGAAAATAGATACTATGAGGGAAAGGTAGAGAGTCAGCAAAAGAGAGGACAGCTCTCAATGAGATGGACTAACAGACTGTAACAATGGACTGAAGCTTGACGGACATCATGAGGACGGCACACCACCGGGCAATGTTCTGATCTGTTCACAGGGTTGCTCTGAGTCATAACTGACTTGGTGCCAACTAATAATAAGAGTTTTTCCTTTCCTTTTACCTCTAGTGTTCTGGCTTCTTGACCTATTTAGCATTCTGGCAATATCTTTTCTAAAATTCCTTATTTATTCTCCACTCTCCAATTCTATGAAGCGATGATTCCATTATGAAATATTTCAGCCTCTCATAACTCTGATGTGTCATCTTTTAGGATCTGAAGTCACTAAACCATTCTTACTTTTCTCTGCACATATCTGGAAGGAGAATAGAAATGTCTTCCTTCTCTATCACATCAGTTGATGTCAGCTCCAAGACCACCTTCCACGCTCTGCTTTGTGATGCTGGGACTCTGCAAACTCCATTTCCACTCTGCCAGCCAGCTTTAAACTAGGCTCTGACAGTGGAGGAGGCTGAGCGTGTGAAGCTGAGCAAGACTGTGATGTTTCTTCCTGTTGGCTCCCTGTTTGCCTGCTATTCAGTCATCTGCACTTTACCACTGCTTCTGGGACTGTGCTGTGGACTGATTCTCAAGACAGCAGTGGAGTGCTTCCACAGAGGAAGCACAAACTCAGGTCTAAGCTCGCGGCTCAAAACATGGTTGGATCTGAGCGTGTTCACAGCAGCTGCAAAACAATCTCTTATTCTTGTAGTTGGACTTTTGTATGTGTTTGCTGAAAGGGCAGAGCAGCAAAGAAGTTTGTCCTACTTTTGAACTACTTTTTTAATAGAGGTAGTTCTGTTGTCAGAAACTGGTAACTGGAATGAGCGAGCAGAGACAAGGGGAAAAATTATGCAAGATAAAGAATTATTAAGTTAGTAAAATTTATAGCTCCACCAACCCTTGACGTCAAAGTAGAGGCAATCATTTGGAAGAAGTGGAAACTTGGAATGGAGACATTTAGTTACATTCAGACAAAACTGAGATTTCTCAATCTCTGAATTACGCTGCACTTTCCCTTGGTACTGCAAACTACTGGTCCTCCAAGGTCTCAGGACCACCCTCCTTTGAAAGGAAGTGGTTGGCTTACTTGGGGCGGGTATCTTGAATGAGGTTACTCTTTCTGCTCAAGACAATCACAATTAATCTTTGCTGCCACTAGATCTAACTCAGAGATAGATGGATTTCAGCATATTCCAAAGGAGGAAACAGATTTTAACTGGTAAAGGGACAGATACATAGACCAAATGAATACAAGTATGAACCAGAAATAAATCCATCCACCTACAGACAGCTGATCTTGACAAAGAGCTGAAATCCATTAAGTGGGAGAAAAGACCAAACAACAACAACAACAATGTATCCTTGCTCTGTTCAGATAACAGCTTCCTGGTCTAGGTATAGATTTCATATAAACATAATTAAGTGTTCTGGAATTCTCATTCTTTTCAGTGTTAGTCATAGTTGTACTCCACATAGTCAAATGCCTTTGCATGGTTAAAACACAGACATGCATTTTTCTGGTATTTTCTGTTTTCAGTCAGAATTCATATGACACCAGCAATGGTATCTTTAGTGTCACAGTCTTTTCTAAACCCAACATGAACCTCTTGTAGTTACCTGTCAATGAACTGTTTTAAGTGGTTTTTGGATGACCATCAGCAATATTTTGCTTGCATGTGATATTAATGATATTGTTTGATCCATATTCCATTGTGTCACCTTTCGTGGGATTGGGAACAATTACTGATCTCTTCTAGTCAGCTGGCCAGGTAGCTGTTCTCAACTATTAGAGACGGCAAATCAAAACAAGGTAACATCTCACCCCAGCAACAAAAAGAAAGCGCAATAAGAGAGTAAACAACAAATGCTGGGGAGGCTGTGGAAAAACTGGCCATCTCCTACACTGCCGATGATAATACTATAAAATGGTAGTCACTATGCTAAGTAGTTTTGAGTTTCCGTAAGAACGTTGGAAATAATGGAATACTACGCTGCATTGAAAAACAAGGAACTCATGCAATATTATTCAAAATGGGTGACCCTCGAGGACATTATGCTGAGTGAATGATCTCAGTCACAAAAGGACAAATACAGCATGGTATCACTGCTGTAGAATGGGACTGACATCAGGGTTAGGGTAAGAATGAAAAAAAGTAGATGAATTATGTATATAGCATTGAAATGGATGAGGGAGAGAACAGTTTAAAAGCAATATATTTTAAGGCATTATGATTATTTTAAGAGTCTGAAATGAAGGTTGCAGAGTGGAGTATACTCGGGAGGGGGTGTGGGGGGATTGTATACCAGTGAAGGAATTTTTCTTTTACTTTTCAAAGAGAAGAGTGAACTGGGGGTGGGGGTGGGTGGGTGGGTGGGGACAAAAGTGCAACAATGAATGAATGGATATCCAAAATCTCTGTAAATGTTCATTGAAATTAATTAAAAAAAATGTTGGAAATAGATAATATACCCTACAGAAATATGAACTTTCACAGGAACAGATATATGCACACTCATGCTTAATGCAGAATTATTTACAACAACAGAGAGATGGAAACAATCCCACTGTCCATCACAGATGAATGGATGGATGAAGAAACTACGGTACCTTCATACAGTGGAATATCATGCAACAGTAAGCAGCAATAAAGAATTAAAGAAAGACCATATAACATGGATGCACCTAGAGGACACTATTTTGAGTGAAAGAAGCAAGTTTCAAATGAACTATTTTACCGCTATTATAAAAAGCTGAGAAAAGATAAACACATAGATCATTTCATTCTTGGAAGGCTATTAGGGATGGAAAGGGAAGAAAAGGGGGGTACAAATTAAATAGATAAGCTGGGTTATAAAAGGCAACATACAATAAGGGTTTGGTCAGACATTAAAATCAATAAAGTACATGAATCACTTGTTAGTAATGCTATAAAACAAACTGTGTATGAATGACTAAATGAAAAACAAACATGATTTGTAACCTTTCTCTCGAATATAAAAATTTTGTAAAAAGTAGCATTATTTTGGGCATACTATCAGAGGGTCCATTCTCTGGGGAAGAACATCAGAACTGGCAGAGTATAAGGTCAGCAAAAAAAGATGAAGACCCTTAAATGGACGGATTGACACAGCGTGTGCAACAATGGGCTCAAACACAGGGACGGTTTTGAGGATGGCGCAGGACTGGGCTATGGTGGTTCTCTTGTATCCACATACAGAGTACGTGATCACTGTGAGTGTCACTGTGAATCACAATCAACTCAACAGCATTTAAACAACAATAGTACAGCCAATCAACATACAAACAAGTTCATGAAACTGGGTATACTCACTTGTAATGTAGTATCAAAGACAACAAGCTTTGAACTGGTTGGAACGATGTCATAACACTTGTGTGATCTCATGAATCGCATGTAAACACAACTTTCAGAGTCTTCTACTGCTGAAAGGAAAAAAGACAGAACGTCAACAATAAAAAAACTCTGTCAACTTGAAATAGAATGTTGTTGTGTTGTTGACTGCCATTGAGTCAAGCATGACTCATAGTGACCCCCTTGAACAAAAGGCCTGAAGCCCTTCCACAACCACTGCCATTTATCAAAGTTCAGAGTTTCCAGTGGCATGCTGTTTAGGACATGGATGCCACTCTTGAAATAGAATACGGGGGAAAAATACACCTATTGCAGATTATTTTTAATGGTAAGAGAGAAACACTCTTCTCCTAAGAGAGACAACAAGGCAATCCTGTATAAATTCTATTTAACATTCATTTGGAAGTCCTACTCTGCAGTAATTTAAGGACAAAAATTAAGGCAGAGGGATTAGAAAAGAGAAAATAGGGGAGCTCTGGTGGCCTAGTGGCAAGAAGCTGCACTGCAATCCCAGAGGAACACGGTTCGAATCCACCAGATGCTCTGCCGGAGAAGGAGGCGCAATATCCTCCTGTACCAGTCAGATCTGATTTGACGGTACACGCACACAAAATAATAAAAAATAATTAAAAAAAAGAGAAAATAAAATACTTCTATCTATAGATGATGTGTTTTTCCATGCAGAAATATTGTAGAATCTACATGAGTTACTAGAGTTAAAAAAATTAATTAAACAAGGTCACAAGACACAACTTATCTATATACTCTCAACTGTACTGCTTTTTTACAGATTAGTCAGAAATAATTAAAAATTATTAATAATTTTTAATGGTACCATTCATAATAGGTTCAGCATGAGCACAATTAGGTGCTCTGGGATCCCCATTTTTCTCAAAGTCAGCCACAATTTGTTATGAGCCACAAAGTCAAATGCCTTTGCAAAGTCAATGAAGCACAAAATAAACATTCTTCCGGTACTCCTTACTTTCAGCCAGGATCCATTTGACATTAGCAATGATATCCCTGGTGTCATGGCCTCTTTTAAATCCTGGTTGAACTTCCGGCATTTCCTTATATATATGTACTGTTTCAGTCATTTTTGAATGATCTTCAGCAGTATTTTGCTTACATGTGATACCAATGATATTGTTCGATAAATTCCACATTCAGCTGGATCATCCTTCTTAAGAACGGGAACAAATATGGACCACTTCCAATCCACTGGCCAGACAGCTGTCCCCTAAATTTCCTGGCATAGACTGGTCAGCGCATCTGTTAATGGAAACAAGTCAATTGGTATCCCATCGATTCCTGGGGCCTTATTTTTTTTCCAATGCAGCTTCTACTTCCTCCTTCATTACCACTGGCTCCTGTTCATATGGTACTTTCTGGAAATTTTCTGTGAAAATAAATTCTTTCTTGTACAGTGACTCTGTGTATTCTCTCTGTCTTCTTTTGATGCTTTCTGGGTCACTTACTATATTGCCTATAGCATCTTTCAATATTGTGACACAAGGCTTAAATTTGTTTTTCAGTTCTTTCAGCTTAAGAAATGCAGAGGGAGTTCTTCCCTTTTTATTCTCCAATTCCAGTTCTCTGCACATTCCACTATAATACTTTGCTTTGTACTCACAAACTGCTCTTTGAAATCTGTTCAGCTCTTTCAGGAGGCTATACTGCAAATGAAGCAAGGGAGAACTGCATGGTTTGGAACTTGAAAGTTGAGTGTGCCAGAGTTGTATTCTCTCTTCTTATCTATTCAATCTGTATGCTAAGCAAATTATCCGAGAAGCTGGACTCTGTGAGGAGGAGTATGGCATCAGGATTGGTGGAAGACATCAATAACCTGTGTTATGCAGATGGTACAATCTTGCTTGGTGAAAGTGAGGAGACTTGGAGCACTTGTTGCAGAAGATCAAGGAATGCAGCCTTCAGCATGGATTACATCTCAATGCCAAGAAGACAAAGATTCTTACCACTGGATCTGTAGGCAGCTTCATGATGGATGGAGAGGAGATAAAAACTTTCAACACCTTCATCTTGCTTGGATCCACAATTAGCATCCTTAGTTCCAGCAGCCAGGAAATAAGGAGATACCCTGTACTGGAAAAAGCTGCTGTTAGGGACCTCTCCAAATTATTGAGGAGTAATGATGTCAGTGTGAGGACTAGGGTGCATCTGTTCAGGCCATGATCTTTCTGATTACTTGCTATACATGCATCTGAGAGCTGGACAATGAATAGGGATGACAGGAAAAGAATTGACGCCTTTGAGATGCAGTGTTGGAGAAGAGTACTGCACATCTTATGGATGGCTGGAGTGCTCTTTAGAGGCAAGAATGATGAGGCTTCACCACACATACTTTGGGCATGTTCCTAGGAGGTGCAATTCTTTGGAGAAGGGCATGATGCCGGGAAGAATGGAGGGTCAGTGATGGAGAGGAAGACCCTCAACCAGGTAGACTGACATGGTGACTGCTGCAATGGGCTCTTGTATGTCAGGAAGTGTGAGGATGGATCAGGATAGAACAGGGTTCAGATCTTTTGTTCATAGGGTTGCTATGAGTCATATCTGACTTGATGGCACCTAATAACCACCACCACCACCATCATTCATAATATCCCCAAAAGGAATAGAATACAGGAAATAAAACTAACAAAATGTGTGAGATCTCTATGCTGAAAATGATATAATATTAATCATAGACAAAAATTAACAGGAGGAAACACCCCCATTGTTTTCATAGACTTGGAGACTTAATTTTGTTATTTACTGTTGTGTTTATGTTCATGAGGAACACTGTACTGTAGTTTTTTCCCCAATGTCTTTGGTTCTGATATTAAAGCAATGCATGCTTATTGGGTGGAGGGACAGTGCAAGAGAGGAAGACCCTGGATGAGATGGATTGACTCAGTGATTGGGGTAATGGGGTTGGTGTGTCAGGGACAATAAGGTTTGCTCAGGATAGAGCAGGGTTCAGAGCTATTGTACAAGGTCGCTGTAAGTCACAAGCAACTCAACAGCACAGAACAGTCTCATTTTGGTTTTGTTGTACGCCACTGGAACCAAGTCATAACTGCTGCTCCACTGAGTTTTCAGAGGCTGTAACTCATGTGAGAGAAGACTACCCATCTTTCTCCCACAGAGCAACTGTTGCATTTTTATCACTTACCTCTGGGTTGGCAGAGCAACTGCTTACCCATTAGGCCACAGAGCTCCCCAAAATGCACTGGGTAGTTTGTTTTTTTTTTTTTTAAATTTATTTTATATATGTGTGTGTGTATCATCAATGGGTAGTCTTATCTATGAGCATTTGTTTGGAATTGCTATTATTTCTTCCTTACATATCTGGCAGATTTCACTAATGAAGTCATGTAGGCCTGTCACTTGGATGATCGTATCTTTCAACCACCAAAATCTTACTTATTCATTTAATTCAGCCAATAAATATTTATTGCAGTGTGTTAATGTAAGCTCCTCCAGGGAAACTAAAGAGAGAGAAGGAAAATTTCCAGGAAAGATATGTCAGTAAGCATTTCCCAGTGTTAAGTAACTCGAGCTATGCCAGGCTTTCTCAGGAATTCCTTGCAGTAAATGCAGTTTCCAGGTGTACTAGGGATGTCTGGAGTGTCAAAGCCAGACTGTTTCTGGTCTCTGCTGTGAATGCGTACTTCCTCAGTCAGCTAGAGATGTGTGGAGAGTCTCTCCTGTGCAAACACTCAGCATGGTGGAGATGTGTGTGGAGAATGCAGCTCATCCTGCGAGGGCTCTCTCATTTCCAGGAGGCAACTTCCTGTTAATGTCTGTCTGGAGCTCTGACGGCTTGCTGTGTAATGTATGGGGATGCTAACCGAAAGAATGGCAGGCGGATCCACCAGAAGCTCCACAAGAGCAAGACAGGCACTCTCCTTCCATAAAGATTTACAACCTCAAAACCTGATGGATATGTGATTAGGTATTATTGTCATGACAGGAGTCCAGAACGAAGTCTGCATAGGGGAGTGGACTTGGGATTTTTCTTTTACTTTTCAAAGAGAAGAGCAAACTAGTGTGGAGGGGTGGGGAGGGAGAAAAGTGCAACAAATGAATGAATGGAAATCCAAAGTCTCTGTAAATTTTCATTAAAATTAGTAATAATAAAAAAAGAAAATAAGGATATTACCTGTGCATTTTAAATTGTAGTCCCTTTATGTTTGATTTTCAAAATTACTACAAATATTATTAAGAATTTAATAAAAACAAAATCCTGATGGAGCGTTGCTAGGAGTTAGAACCATAAAAATAACATTGAGCTTGGCTTAGCTTTTTGGAAATGTCCACATGAAGAACCCTGGTGGAACAGAGTATTACATAACGGCATGCTAATGGTAACGAGTGAGGGGACCAGAAGGTCAGTTGTTTAAACTCACCAGTCACTCTGGAGAAGATGAGGTTGTACCCTTCTGTACAAATTCATAGCCTCGTAAACCTCACGGGCGGCCACCATGAGTCAGAGTCAATTTGGAGGCAGCAAGTCTGATGATGTCTGGCTGGCTCACTGGTTTGTTTCTCATCCTAAGTGAGACTGTGGACCTGCCCTATTTTTTTTTTTCTTTTTGCAATTTTCTTTAAAGTGAAAAGTTTGATAAAATGTAAAAAAATATATATGTAAAATAACATGTATAGATATATATGGGTAATAAAATGTGTTGGTTTGAAGTAAGGGCATTCTGAAACATGGATGGGAAGATATTCTGAAGCACGGATAGGTTTGAAATAGGTGCAACATTTAGTTCGATTATACATAAGTTCACCAAGAGAACTAACAGCATCATTGATTTAATTTAAGACTATCAGAACTTTAAGTTAGAAAAATTAAGTAAAGTATGATTATTAAAATGTTACATTCTTCTTATTATATGCCATTGAACACAGTATAACTACAAAACCAATTATTTGCTCTTGCGTTACTCATCTATGAAATGAAGGAAATTATAAGTAGTAACGTTAAATCTTACTACCATTTAAAAAGATACTAACCCAAATATTCAAGGGAGTGGCAAAATAATACAATTGGGAAGCAGACAGTAAATGTTCAAGTGTTTAATTTATAAAGGCTACAAAACATTGAAAATGCAACATCTAAAGTTAAAGTAAATAATTAAAATGTTAAAATTTGCAGGAGCATTGAGAGAGACAAACAAGCACTTCAGTGCTGTGCTTGAAGTTCTGTGGTAACTCTGCATCTCATGAGTCTACCAGTGCCCCTTCTCTAACAGCATGAGTTCCCTTTGTGCCTCTGTGTCACATTCTGGTATACCTTGCATTATTCAAATGTTTCATGCTAACGCACACTAAAAGTGTAAACATAATTTTTATATGCAGTAAGAAACAAAAAAGTGTCAGGTGAACTTTACTTTCCTATGACTGTCACCTTACTGTAGTGGTCTGGAACTGAACCTGGAGGGTTTCTGAGGGACACTGGTAGGTAAAATATGAGAGAACCGAGTATTACTTCCAGGTAAGATGGTGGATTAGGTGGACGGCAGTCCAGAACCCCTTCAAGGAAGACAAGAGAAACCAAAGGTAACAGATACAGATGACAAGCATGGAACTTTGAGAGTTAAAGGAAAAGATAAAGAAGCAGTTCAAATGACTGAAAGAAGAAACAGAGTAAACACCTTGAATAAGGAGACAGAACAGAGAATATAAACAGTGTGACACAGCCATTTAAAAATCATTTGCGAAACTGGACTCAGTGAAGGAGAGAGACTCATCAATAACCTGCATTTTGCAGTTGACTCAGGCTTGCTGAAAGTGAGGCCGTCTTGAAACGCTTGCTGTTCAAAGACTACAGCTTTCTGTATGGATTGCCTCTTAGTATCAAGAAGATAAAAATGTTCATCACTGGACCGATAATCAACATGATAGATGGAGAAAAGACTGAAAAACTGCCAATAACTTTACCTTACTTGGATCAACAATCAATACCCTTGGCACCAGCAGTAAGGAGATCAGGAGACGTATCACATTGGGCAAGTCTACTGTCAGGATCTTTCTAAATTACTGAAGAATAATGCCAGATTATGAAGACTATAGTGTGCTTGATTCTGGCCTTCATCTTTTCAATCATATGCTATGTGTCTGAGAGCTGGATAATGAATAAGAATGATAGAAGAGTTGATACCTTTGAGTTGTAGTGCTGGAGAAGAGTACTGAGTGCTCACTGGAGGCAAGGATGGAGTTTTATCTCATACACTTTGGGCATACTGTTAGGGAGGCTATTCCTTGGAAAGGGACACCAGGCTAGGAAAGATGGAGGATCAGCCAAAGAGGCGAAAGGTCTCAACAAGATCGACCGACTTCTTGTGTTATATACTACGGTGACTGCAGCAAAGGGCTCAAGTGTGTCAGAGATTATGAGGATAACACAGGACAGGGCAGGGCTCAGCTCTGTCCTTCAGAGGGTCGTTATGAGTGGTACTCAAGTCAATGGGCACCTAACAATAAAGATTATTAAAAACGGCTGGATAGGTTCTTGATAGGGAATTTTCAGAAACTCAAGTTGTATTCAGAAGAGGTGCTGGAATTAGACACATCATTAATCATGTCTGATGCATCCTGGTTTAAAAAAGAAAACCAGATAGATGTTTACTTGAGTTTTATTGACTATGCAAAGTCATTGTGTGGATCATAGTATGTTAAGGATAACATTGATAAAAGTTCAGAACACTTAACTGTGCTTATAAGAAACCTGTACACGGACGAAGAAGAAGTCATTAAAACAGAATAAAGGCCTAATGCATGGTTTAAAATCCAGAAAGGTGTATGTTAAGATTACCACACCAATTCAATTTATACTCTGCACAAATAATCCCAGAAGCTGGACTGTATATCAAGAAGAGTGCCACATCAGGACTGAAGAAGATTCATAAACAGCTAGCATTATGCAGAAGGCACAGACTTGAATGCTAAAAGCAAAGGACTTGAAGTACCTATTGAAGAAGATCAAAGACTATAGGGTCTTCTCAAGTGCACATGGTACATTCTCCAGAATTGATCACACAAAGTAAGCCTTCAACAAATTCAAAAACATTGAAATAATATAATAAGGACTGCATCGCAACACAACTCAAAGCCTTCAAACATAATGCCATAGAGTTGGAACCACTTCATAGCAGAAGAGTTACCAAACTAGCAAGTTTTGCACCACAGTCACATGATTCAATGAGACAGATCAAAACAAAATAATACAAAGACAACACTACCACAATGGCTCAAAGGCAATAAAACCCTTTAAATTAGTAGAAAATACTGAAAACAGAATTTAAAAAAAAAAACACAACCAATATATGAGCACACAGATAATACAAAATGGACAATCAGAAGATATATGAAAAGAGTAAACTGAAATTCAGAATAGTGAGATTAAAATTTCAGAAGAAGAAATATAATGGAAGGACAAAACAGCAGAAATGAAGTTATAGGGCACTGAATTATGGAGAAGATGTAGAAATTTTTCAACAGTAATCTGTTAGAGGAACAGCTGAAAGAAGAAGGAAGAAAAATGAAAAAAGTATAACTGCAGACATTCTGGAAGAAAATGTGCTAGATATGTATGATAAATAAGAAAATGGGCATTCACAAGGCTGAGTGAACCCCAAACAAGGTGGACCAAAGAAGAAAAGGATCAAGATATACTATCAGCAAATGTTCCAAAACTAAAGATAAAGAAAGAATACTAAACAAAGCTCAGGAAAAATGAAATAATCTATAAAAGAGAACCACTAAGATGAATTTGTTTACTTAGCAATAACTGTACCTCCAATAAGCAATGGGATGATACATATATAACTTTGAAATTAAAAAAAATTGCCAACCAAGATTAATATATCCAGCAAAACCTTCCCTCAAGTATTACAGTGAAAGTGACATACTTCCAGATAACAGAAACTAAATTACTCTGGAAAACGAGACAAATCTCACAAGAAATACTAAGGAGAGTTCTTAAGAGACTCAATAATGACAGACAACAATTTGAAATTAACACACTTAACAGCATCATTTATGGGCCCAGACACAGAAACATACGAAGTAAAAAATACCCAAACCCTTAAAATATTAAAACTAGGCAACTAAAGGGACCAGTGTCCTTAAATGAGGACAACTAAAATGCAAAAAGAGGGAATAAGAAGCATAATTACAGAACTTCAAAATGGACAGGAAGTATAAGTAATTTTAAGATAAAGTGAACTGTGGTTTGTCTTCCCGAGCTGCTCTTTCAAATCTTCTGTTCAGCTCTTTAACTTTCTGACTTTTTCCCTTTGCTTTGACTTCTCAACATTCTCCCCTCCCCCGAATTTAATTTTATTTGTTGTTGTTGTTTATTTATTTTTACTTTATACTAGTTTATTTAAGAAGTTTGTATGCATTGTTTGTCACACCAGATCTTCCCCATTTCCTTTACCCACCCCTCCCTTTTACACATCAAATTGTGTGGCCCTATGATTACCCCCCTGCCCATCCTCACTCCTCTGCTCCTACGCTTCCCCCTTGTCTACATTCTTTTTGAAAAATACTACTCCTATGTAATTTTAGTTTACAAAGAGTCAGTAAAAAAGGAGTTCTAAGATGCTAGGATTCTTCAGGATCTGGCTGTGGTTCTTTATTAAAATGATGTGGTTAGACAAGTTTTTTGTTCTTGTTAAGTGTCACTGAGTCAATTATGATTCATAGTGACCCTAGGGACACTGGAATTGAACTCTGCAGTCTCCTGTGCCATCCTGACCATCTCTGACATACTCAAACCCACCAGTCACTGTGTCAATCCACCTCATTGAAAGTCTCCCCCTCCTTGCCTGACCTCCACCTTTCCAAGCACAACGTCCTTTTTCAAGGACTGGCCCCTCCTAAAAACATGCTCAAAGTATGTAAGATGAGGTTTTAGCATCCTTGCCTTCAAGGAGCAACCTGGCAGCATCTTTTCCAAGATATATTTGCCCTTTTTGCAGGCCATGGAATATTCAATGCTCTTCTCCAACACCGTAACTCGAAGACATAGATTCTTCTTTCATCCTTATTCACTGTCCAATTTTCAGCTGCATAGCAAGTACTTGAAAAGATTATGGTTTGGATCAAGTGCATCTTAGTCTTCAAATGAATGTTACTGCTTTTCTGCACTTTAGAGACATCCCTGAAAGCAGACTTTCTCAATGCAATACTTCTGATATCCACGTTGCTGATGCCAAGGGTATTGACAATTTCTGTCTCTTCTCCATCTATCATGATGGTGCTTAGTGACCCAGTAGTGAGGATTTTTTGTTTTCCTGATGTTGAGATGTAACCTCATTTGAAGGCTGTGGATTTTGATCTGCTGCAGCAAGCATTTCAAGTCCTCCATACGTTCAGCAAGCAAGGTTGTATAATCTGCATAACAAAGGTTGTTGATGAGTCAATTTATTAGTTTAGTTTACAAGTCAAGTAAAATAACTAGAGTGTAATTTAAAGGCCATGTCTAAATCAAACTGCAAAGAAGGGAACAAATGAAACAATAGCTCAAAAATGGATTCCATGGTACCTTATTGAAAAGACTCTTGTTACAGTAAGAGAGATGTAAATCAAAACCACAAGGAGATACCATCTCACCCCAGTAGCAATGGCAAAATTTAAAAGGACAGCAAGTAATAAATGCTGGAGAGGATGTGGTGACATAAGAACTCTTACACATTACTGGTGGGATTGTAAAATGGTACAAACACTCTGGAAGGCAGTTTCACACCTTTTCAAAAAGCTGGACATAGAAATTCCGTATGACTCAGATTTCTCAATGCTTGGAATACACCCTGAGAAAAATGAGATCTGAGGTACAAACAGAGACTTGTAACAAATGTTAACAGCAGCGTTATTCACCATCCCAAGAGCATGGAAACAGCTCAGAAGTCCAACCACATATGAACGGATTGAGTTGGTGTACATTTATACAATCAAAACATTACATAGTACGCGGGGAGCAGGCATTTTGTAAATTACTACCTAACTTGGGAGGGACTGGAGAGCATTGTGCCGAGTGAACGAACTCAGTCTCACAAGTATAAAACTGTATTGTAGAATGAGTATGAGAATCCAAGAGGGGGTTGGGTGGAAGCAGAGGGGTGGGGATGGGTGGGTAAGTGGGGTGTTAATCAAAAGGTTGGGCAATTAGATGGGAGGGGTGGCATGGTGAAGGAAATGAGAAGAATCCTGTTTGAAAAACAATGTATTTGAACTTGGTAAATGAAAAAAAATTTTAAAAAAAGATTGTTGATAGTTGCTGAGGTGTTGACACTGACTCATGGTGACTCTGTGTGTAGGGAGTAGAAATTCTTCTTTTTAAGGACACAAGAATCATCAGACTTGTCTCCTGAGGTGTCTCTGGGTAGATTCAAACCCCCAGCCTTTCAGTTACTGGTAGAGGGCCTGAACCATTTGTGCTACTCAAAGATTCCATTTATAAGGACAATGCCTACTAAGGAATCTAAATGGTTAAGCTATGAGTCAACCCAGCTAAGCTAGGATTTTTAGTACTGTAGTTTTCCTCCAGTTTTTGATGTCTTGTAGGTAAGTTTCTGTTTGGCTGTGGTGTGTCTCTTTCTCTTTTGCCTCCTCTACTTTTCCTGGATCTGACCTGTCATAGTCTGATCTCTGGTTCTTGGGATGAGAGGCAACAATCTGACCTAGGAATTTTGGGATTCACTGGCTCCCACAGTCCTGTGAACCAGCCTGCCAACTGACCTACCAATTTTGGATTCCTTGGCTAGTGTAACCACATGAGACAGGATAAGCCTTCGGCTTGATTCCTGACCCAGAGATTAGAGGCTTGTCAGGCTCCACAAACGTGTAAGCCATTTCCGTGACTAATTTATATGCCTAGTCCTTACTTATCAACATGGGTCCCAAACATCAGCTCATGAAACAAAAATATTCAGTATGTGAAAGTAGATCACGACACACCTGCCAAACCACCAAGAATCATGGTCCAGCCAAGTTAGCATTAACCATCATAGACACTCATTCATTGTTGCACTTTTCTCCCTGCCCACCTTGCCCAGTACGCTCCTCTCTTCGAAAAGCAAAAGAAAAACTTCATTGCTATACAATCCTCCCTGCCCTGAGTGCACTCTACTATGCAACCTTAATTCTGGATTCTTGTGATAACCATAATACCCTGTCATATATCGCTTTTAAACTGTTCTCTCCCTCATCTGTTTCAATGCAGTATACATAATTTATCCAGTTTTTCTCAGTCTTGCCCCAACCCTGATGTCAGTCCCATTCTACAACAGTGGCACCATGCAGTATTTGTCTTTTTGTGACTAAGATATTTTACTCAGCATAATGTCCTCCAGGCGCAACCATTTTGAATAATATTGCATGAGTTCTTTGTTTTTCAATGCAGTGTAGTATTCCATTGTGTGAATATATCACAGCTTCTCTATCTATTCATTTGTTGATGGGCACTTAGGTTGTTTCCAACTCCTTGCTATTGTGAACAAAGCCGTGATAAACATGGGTGTGCATATATCTGCTTATGGTCTTGTTAGGGTACATTCCCAGTAGTTAAACTGCTGGGTCAAATGGTATCTCTATTTGCAACTTTTTGAGGAAGCACCACACCATTTTCCACAGTGGTTGCTCCATTTTACACTCCCACCAACAGTGAATCAGGGTTCCAGTTTCTCCACAACCTCGCCAGCATTTGTTGCTTGCTGTTTTGTTAAATTTTGCTATTCTGACTGGGGTGAGATGATATCTCTTGGTTGTTTTGATTTGCATGTCTCTTAGAGCTAGGGATTTTGAACAATTCTTCATGTGCTTGTTGGCCATCTGAATGTCGTCTTTGGTGACGTTCATATCCCGTGACCATTTTTCAATTGGATTATTTACCTTTATCTTGTTGTAGTGCTCAAGTATTTTATAAATTCTAGATATAAGTCCTTTATCTGACATGTCATTATGAAATACTTTCCCCCAATCTGTGGCTTCCCTTTTTACCCTGTTGGAGAAGTTTTTGGATGTGCATAGGGATTTGATTCTTAGAAGGTCCCATTCCTCTATTTTATCTTCCTCTGGTTGTAGATTTTTCAGGATACTTGGAAGACTGTTTATGTTGTGGATTAGGACTACTAGAGTTCATCCAAGCTTTTCTTTAATGAAGTTTATAGTCCTTGGTTTTAGTCCTAGGCTCATGATCCACCTTGAGTCGGTTTTGGTATATGGAGTGAGGTGTGGATATTGGTTGCGTCTTCCGTTACCCCACTTAACTGATTTCATTTCCTTGTCAAAAATCAGTTGACCATAGGTAGATTTCCAGGTTCTCAATTCTATTCCATTGATCTATGTGTCTGTCATTGTACCAGTACCATGCTGTGTTAACCACCATGGCAGTGTAGTAGGATTTGAAATCAGGGAGTGAGATGCCTCTTACCTTTTTTCTATTTTTAAGGAGTGCTTTGTTTATTTGGGGTTTCTTTCCAATCCAAATGAAAAGTGGAGATTACCTTTTCCATTTTGTTGAAGAATGGGATTGGTATTTGTAGCCAAATACTAAGTTTTAGGAAAGGCTATAATTCTTTCAATCAATCTTCTTAATCAGATTAAAATGAAAAGCCTTTTAATAACAAGTATAAAAATGGCATGGGAATGGAACCTGACTTTTAACATCATGAAAGGAAAGACCAACAGCTACATTCACCCCCCTCAACCCCCGCCAGGCACCCCCACCCACCCTGCTGCCCAGCTTGCAGCTCCCCAGACTCCTCCTCCTAGAATAGGGCTTGAGCTGGGTGGCACAGGGCCAGAGACATCACAAAACCAGGACAGGAGCAGCCTGGTGGCAGTGAATAATTACCCTGAAGTCTATAATAAGAAATAGCCTCCAATGAAGCTACTTTGCAAGAAAAGAGAAAGAAGCAGAACAGAAAGAGTAAAAATGCTGAAGAAGCAGACTGGAAAAATCTGTGGTAGAAAAGATGCTGGACTGACATGTAGTGAATAGGAAGATGGAGAATCTCATCTGTAATGGAAAAGTGTGTTAAAAATATTGATAATACTGCAGAACCTAAAGAAAATCTAAATTGTTCAGGACTGAGGCATGTTTTAATTCTCAAAAAGCTGGTAAAGAAAAAGATGGTACAAAAGGAGACTTTCTAGCTGACAGCGAATCTGATTAACAGTACATTAAAGAAGAACAGAGACATTGCTGACAAACCAAGGTTTTTCCAGAGGTCTTGATCTTGAATGAATAACTGATGCCACAGAGAGCAGTGGAGAATTTGTATTTCTTATGAAATGGAAAAATCGGCTCAGGCGGGCACAGTGCTGGCTTAAGAAACAAACATAAAATGTCCTCAAATTATAAGTACGTTTTACAAAGAGGGTCTAATTTGGCCTTCTTGTCCAGACGATAAAACTCAATAATTATCTGCATCCATTTACACAGATTTAATTCCCTCCCTCCCTCCTCCCTTCCTTCTTTCTATCTATCTACAGATCTGGGTTTTGTTTTTTTATTTATTAGCATGAATAACAACTACATTCTAACGAAAATAAAGTTTGATGGATAGGTTTTGAAGCTGTATTGGGGGAGTTGAGATTGTTGTTGTTGTTGTTACATCAACAGCATTGGTTACTTTGAAAAAAATAAATAAAAGCTGGTTCTCTAGTCGTTTCAATTACCAGAAAAGAACATTTCACACTATGGTGCATTATTTCCTGTGTATCAGAATGGCTTTTTTCTAAATCTTGGAAAATGTTTTCAAAGTCCTTACTGAATCAGAACTTGTGTCTAACTGTAATGCATGCCTAAGGAAAGCTCTGGTGGTGTGGTCTGCAGCGAGCAGCACTGCTAAGCCAAAGGCTACGTGCCCTACATGGTTCAAATCCACTAGAGGCTCTTTAATTGGTCATCTTTTCAGCTGTATCTGACAGCCTTGGATGCCTCATGGAGGGCTGCTATGAGTCAGAATCAGCTCAGTGGCTGTAATGACCATTCTGGGTGTTTTGTTTGTTTCTGTGGGCATACATAAATGCTTATGTGAATTTTATTACCCAAATCAAAATTATTCTACCCAAATATGGCATTTCACCAGGCATATGTAAGGCTATGTTGTTTCAGGGATACAATCATTATGAGCAACTCAAGATACAAATCACCTCATAGTAAAGTGGAAAAAAATTTTGAAATTATACACTTTCAAGCAAAATAAATGATCCAGTAATTAATTGGCTCATTTTAAGCAGCTGTTACCAAAAGCTATAATTTTGTAGTTGTATAAATAAAAGTGTTTATCTGAAAAATTCATTGAGAGGAAAATCTCACCACCACAAAAAATGGAACAGACTCATAGCTGACCCTCCAGTGGGTTTTCAGAGACAGTGAATCAGACAGGAGGAGACTGTCCATCTTTCTCCTGAAGAGCAGCTAGTGGATTTGAACCTCATGCCTTTATGCTGGCAGACCAGTTCCTTAA
The DNA here is from genome assembly GCF_000299155.1 of Elephantulus edwardii. NCBI lineage: Eukaryota > Metazoa > Chordata > Mammalia > Macroscelidea > Macroscelididae > Elephantulus > Elephantulus edwardii. Next base: position 1,682,666 of record NW_006399911.1, on the reverse strand, counting down.
AACTATGCCACTGGTCCTCCTCAGTTTGCATGGTGGTGGCTGTTGTTAGGTGCTGACCGATAACGACCCTATGAACAACAGATATGAACCCTGTCCTGTACTGTGCCATCCTCACACTTCTGACACACTAAAGCCCATTATGGCAGTCACTGTGTAAATCCATCTGGTTGAGGATCTTCCTGTCCTTCACCAACCCTCTGCCTTTCCAAGCATCATGTCTCTCTCCAAGGACCTCTCCCTCCTAGCAACATGCCCAAAGTATGTGAGGTGAAGCTTCATTATCTTTATCAATTTGCATCACACTACCCCCAAATGCCTTTGATGATGCAAAGGCATCTGATTGTGAGGATCATAACAAATTATGGCTAACACACTAAGAAGAATGAAAATTCCAGAACACTTAATTGTGCTTGTGTGAAACCTCTACCTAGAACAAGAGGTGGTTGTATAAACAGAGCAAGGGGACACTGTTGTTGTTATGTGCTGTCGAGTCGCTTGCGACTCATAGTGACCCTATGTACAACTGCCCTAAACCCTGCTCTATCCTGTGCCAATCTCACTGCCTCTGACACACCCATCCTGATTACCCCAGTCACTGAATCAATCCACCTCATAGGGTCTTCCCCTTCTGTGCCGTCCCTCCACCCTCCCAAGCATGATGTCCCTCTCCAAGGACCTTTCCCTCCTTACAACATGTCCCAAGTATGTCAGACAAAGCCTCAGAATCCTTGCCTCCAAAGAGCAGCCTGGTTTAACCCTCTCCAGGATGAATCTGTTTGTTTTCTTGGCAGTCCAGAGTATATTCAATACTCTTCTCCAGCACCACAGCTCAAAGGCGTCAATTCTCCTTCTATCCTCCCTAGTCATTGTCCAACTCTCTAATGCATAACAAGTGATTGCAAAGACCATACCCTGTATCAGACGCACCTTAGTCTCCAAAGTGACACCATTACACGTCAGTACCCTGGAGAGGTTCCTAACAGCAGACTTTCCCATCGCAATACATTTTTTGATTTCCTGGCTACTAGTGCCAAGAGTGTTGACCATGGAGCCAAGCAGACTAAAGTTGTTAACAATCTCAATCTCTTCACCATCTATCCTGATGCTGCCAATTGGTCCAGTGGTGAGAATCTTTGTCTTCTTGACATTGAGCTTCAATCCATACTGAAGGCTGCAATCCTTGACCCTCTGCTCAAGCATTTCAGGTCCTCCTCAGTTTCGGCATGCATTATTTAAAATTAGGAAAGGTGTGCATCAATGTTATATCCTTTCTCCATATCTATTTAATCTGTTAAGTGGAACAGATTATTTGAGGACAGTATGAGGAGAAATGCAGCATCAGGACTGGAGAAAGATTCATCAATAACCTTCGTTATGCAGATGATACAACCTTGCTTGCTAGAAGTGAAAAGTACCCGACGTATCTGCTGCAGAAGGTCAAAGACTGCAGCTTTCAATATGGATTGCGTCTCAACTGCAAAAACCCGAGAATCCTCGCCACTGGACCAACAGTCAACATTATGATACATGGAGAAAAGACTAAAACTGTCAGCGACTTCATCTTTCATGGATTCCACAGTCAATACACTTACTTGGATCCACAATCAGTATGAGAGGTCAGGAGATCAGGTGACATATTGTATTAGAAAGGTCCGTAATCAGGTGCCACTTCAAATTACTGAGGAACAGTGATGTCACTTTGAAGGCTAGGGTGCACCTGACTAAGGCCATGGTCTTTTTGATCACTTTCTATGCACTTGAGAGCTGGACAATTAACAAGGATGACAGAAGAAGATATCTGGGTTTTGATCACATGCTGCTCCCTGAAATGGCTGAGCATTGAGTAATTTTTTTGATACAGTGACACTGCATTCACTCTATTCTCTTGATGCTTCTTGCATCAATATTTTACCCATATAATCCTTTACTACCACAGTTTGAAGCATGAAATGTGTTCTTCAGATATGACAAGTGTGTACTTCCTTTTTGGATTTCTAACTGCTTGTGCATGCACATGTTATTGGAATGCTTTGCCTTCCTGAGAGACCCTTTGACAACTGCTCAGCTCTCTTACTTCACCATTTCTTTAGCTTCCTCTAGAGCACACTTCAGTGTGTCTTCGGATAGCCATTTTGGTCTTTTCTTTCTTTTCAATCTTTTTAAAGTGTGTTACAGTTTGTGATGCTAATTAAAAGGTTAGTGGTGTGAGGCTGCCAGTCCCCCCTCAGCCTACTCCCATAAAAAGCCTTGGAAATATGAGGAAAGGGCACTCACTATCAATCAGAAACTACATGACAGCACTGAGTATTGTTTCTTTTACTTTTTAGCAAGTACAATCTTTCTGAAGATCGGGGGGGGGGGCAATACCTAGAGTAGTACATCAGCAGAGAATCGTCAAAAATACAAGATGAATTCTAAAGAAGGTGTGAAATAAGAGAGATTAACTGATACTGTAAAAAGAAAGATGTTTACTTGTGTTATATTTACTGTACAAAGGTATTTCACTATAATAATAAATTATGCACGACACTGTGAAGAATGGGAATTCCAGAATACTTGACCATAATAATGCAGAAGCTGTACATACATAGGCCAAGAAGCAGTTATTCAAGTTAAAAAAGGGGCTAATTCAAAACTTAAAATCAGGAAAAGGGATGCCGGATTTTATAAAGAAGAAAGTGGTATCAAAATTGGAATGCCAAAAGTAGTATTACCAACTTGAAATATGTAGATATCACACCTTGCTTGCAAGAAAGTAAAGATCTGAAGGACTTATTACAGAAGCTCAGAGACTGGCCTTCAAAATAGATTATATCTCAGTTTATTTACTTTTTTGGGGGGGTTCTTTATGGAAAACAAAAATCCTCAAAAAGGACCAAGTTCCAACATTATGATGAAATGAGAAAAGTTTGAAGTTAAGGATTTAATTTTAATTGGATCCATGATCAATCCTCAAGAAAGCAGCAGTCAAAAAATCAAACAGCAGGGAGCTCTAGTGACCTAGTGACAAGAAGCTGCACTGCAATCCTGAAGGCATGCAGTTTGAATCCACCTGAAGCTCTGCTGGAGAAGGAGGGGCAATCTCTTCCTGTGTCAGTTGGATCTGACTCAATGATACACAAGAAGGGGGAAAAATGGTATAATTAAAAGAAAAATCAAACAGCATATTGCAATGGTCAAATATACTGCCAAAAATCCCTTTAAAGCACGAATGAGATAGGCTATAAGTATAAAGATGACCCAAATCATGATATTTTCATATGCTTCAGATGCGTGTGAAAACTGTTCAGTGGATAAAGAGGATGCAAGAAGAACTGAAGCCTCTGCTTTTGTGGCACTGATGAAGAATACAGGATATATCTTGCATAGCTAAAGGAAAAAACAAATCTGTTTCAGAAAAAGTGTATCCAGAGGGCTCCTTAGAAGCTAGGAGGGTAAAACTACATTTCATACTTTGGGTATGGTGTTTAAGGGGCCAGTCACTGGAGAGAAGGACATCCTGTTTGGAAAAGTAGAAGTTCATCTATCTACTCTTACACTATTCTCCTCCCAACCCAACTCCCATGCCAGATCTGCTTTATAAAGTGGTGCTATGCAGTATTTATCCTTTTGTGACTGAGATATTTCACTCAGCATAATGTCTTCCAGGATAACTCATGTTGTGTAATGTTTTGTAAGTTCATTGTCTTTCAGTGTTGTGTATTATTTCATTGTGTGAATATACCAAAGTTTTTCTATCCATCTCTGTGCTGATGGGCACTTGGGTTGCTTCCATCTCTTTGCTATTGTAAATAATGCAGCAATAAACATGGGTGTACATACATCTGTTTGGATGGCAGTTCTGGTTTATTTATGATATATTCTCAGTAGTGGAATTGCTGGGGCAAATGGTATTTCTATCTCTAACTTTTTTGATATAGCACCAAACCACCTGTATAGGTAACTAACACTTCCTTGGAACAGATGAAGGAAAGAATTGTTTAAAAGGAATATATGATTGATATATATGATATGATATGGCATTAGATGTATGACAAGAGCCCAAAATAAGAGGTATAGTGCAAAGAGGACTGGGGGGATGGAGGTGAGGAGGTAATTGTGGGACAATGAATGAGTATTTTTTTTTTAAAAAAGTGAACTGGGGGAATGAGTTGGGGAGTGTAAAATGTGCAATAATGAATGAATGAAAATCCAACTTTTCTGTAAACTCTCATCAAAATCACAACTAAAATAAAAATTTTCATTAAAACAAAAGAAAGTAAGTAAGAAGAGAGAAGACCTTCAACAAGGTGGGCCTAGAATAAGAGGGTTAGGCACTAAAGAGACTCTGGCAATGCTGTAGGATGAGGAAGGGTTTGGGTCTGTTATGTACAGGGTTGCTGAGTCAGAGCTGATTCAACAGCATTGGCCAAGCAGTCATTTGGTGGGAGTTACAAAGACTATGGAAGAGAGGCCATAGAAGGTAAACCAATGTATCACCTTTGGTCATTAAGTGGTGGTGGTGTTGTTGTTATATGCCATCGAGTCACCCGTAGGACTCACAGTAGCTCTCAATCATGCTCTATACTGAGCTAATCTCACAGACTCCAACAAACCTAACCCCATTGCCCCAGTATCTGTGTCAATCCATCTCATCCAAGGTCTTCCTCTCCTGTGCTGTCCCTCTACCCTTCCAAGCATTATTTTTTTCATTGCTTAACCTCCATATATTGTATTCCTATAGTTCTGGTGGCCTGGTGGCAAGAAGCTCCACTGCAATCCCACATGTAGTGGTTTGAATCGACCAGCGGCTCCAAGCGGGACCGGTAATCCCTTCCTGTGTCATTTACTCCTGTGAAAACCAGTTGGAGGGTCAGCTATGGGTTGTTTCCTATTCAATAGCAAACAACAAATAAAAAAGTGTGTATTCCTGAAATCTTGTTTAGTCTAAAGGTAGAACTGATCTATCATTTCCAGAGCTGGTCAATCCACATTTTGGACAAGGCAGAAACCTAACTAGAAAGGGATGTTTCTAAATGTCAAAAAGAAGATGACGCTGACAAAGCTGATCTATGAACTTAGTGACTTAATGAGTGCCCTCCCCCAACCCTGTCACTTATTCTGGCTTATTCTAGACAAATCTGTCATACAAAAGGTGCAATGATTAGCACTACAAAGCCACTAATCTGGTCCTATCCACTGCCCAGCATACTTTATAACTAAAATTACCACTGAGATTGTCAGGTGCTACCACTTTTTAACTCACATAAACCCTACGTGACAGAGTAGAATGGCCTATCGGATTTTCTAGCTCTTATCGTACTAAGTACAAATCATCAGATCTTTCCCTAGGGAGTTGCTAAGTGGGTTCAAACTGCCAACCTATGTGTTAGTAGCCAAGCACCCAGCTGCTGCACCAGCCCTATCAAATGCTTCACACATGTTAACATTTGCAGAGACTGCTGCCTAATCTCCTATTGATATAAACCTTAATTTGCTTAGGCATTATGGGTATTTTCAATTCAAAGTCCCCAGGACTGTGAGATGCCAAGTTTGATGCTCTTTACGTTTACTGTCTTTTGAAAGTAAAAGAGTGGTGGGAAGGGCCTGTGAGGGTGGTGAACAGAGAGAACAGAGTGTCGAGAGCCCTCAGGAGTCTTCCCTATCCACAGCCTGTTCAGTGAGAGAAGGGCACCACCAGCCGTGCCTCTGGGTATGTTTCCCTTCCACATTTTACACACACCGTTCAAATATAATTGCTTATTAAAATAACATTTTTTATTAAAAATCTTTGTTTATTAAACAATTGTGTTTGCCATTTGAAACTGCACTTAAGAGAAATGGTAGGTATGTAGGGTAGGTTACCATACTATATTCCAGATTTAAAGTTTAAGAAAATGTATTCTGTAACAATCAGTTGTATAGCAACCTGATGGTTCAAGTCAAGCAGATCAGTAAACTAAAATGCCCATTAATTCACAGAGAGATGAAAGTCATATTGCAGACAAATGACTGCTTGGTAAATAAGGAATACTAGAGAGGAATGATTCAAATATTTACACAGGAGTCTCACAAATTACTGTTACGTGCCGGCATGTCAGAACCGACTCAGGGCTGACCCTCCAGTGGATTTTCAAAGGCTGCATATCACACAGGAGATTTCTTACCCATATTTCTCCCATGGAGCAGCTGGTGGATTTGAACCAACTGCCTTTGTGTTGGTAGTGCAGCTCTTTACCCACAAGCTCATTGGGGCTCATAAAAGATTAACAAGCTGAAATTAGCAAGAGTTGATAATGTGATGTGACCACAAGTGTAATAGGCCCTGTAGATAGATTTCAGATACATTACCTCATATTACACTAAGTTTGTAAAAAACAAAGTATTGCAGAGCATCTTTGTTGTACTTGCTACTTTTTGGAGTCACTGCTCTTGTTAGGGGCTGTGCAGTGGAGCACAACTCATAGTGACCCTATGAACAAAAGATCTGAACCCTATTCTATCCCATGTCATCCTCACACTTCCTGACACACAAGAGGACATTGCAGCAGTCACTGTGTCAATCCACCTGGTTGAGGATCTTCCTCTCCTTTGCTCAACTCTCCACCCATTCTAACATCATATCCCTCTTCAAGGATTAGCCCCTCCTAGCAATATGCCCAAAGTATGTGAGGCAAAGCCTCATCATTCTTGCCTCCAAAGAGCACTCCTGCTGCACCTTCTCCAAGACATTATCTGTTCATTCTCTTGGCCATCCATGGGATGTTCAGTGCTCTTCTTCAAGATCACCGCTCAAAGGTGTCAATTATTTTTCTGTCATCCTTTTTCACTGTCCAGGTTTCGGATGCATAGCTAGTAACTGGAAAGATCAGGGCCTGAATCAGATGCACTTTAGTCCTCAAACTGGTATCCCTACTCCTCAATAATTTGGGAAGGTCCCTAACTGCAGATTTCCCCAGTGCAATGTGTCTTATTTCCTGACTGCTCATACCAAGGGTGTTAATTGTGGATCCAAGCAAGATGAAGCTGCAGACAATTTCAAGCTCCTTTCCATCCATCGTGATGTTGTCCAGTGGTAAGTATATTTGCTTTTCTTTACACTGAGATGCAATCCACTCTAAAGGCTTCATTCCTTGATCATTTGTAATAAGTGCTTCAAATCCTCCTCACTTTCAGCATACAAGGTTGTGTCATCTGCATAATGCAGGTTATTGATGAGTCTCCCTCCAAATCTGATGTCACATTCCTCTTCATAGAGTCCAGCTTCTCATGTCATTTGCTCAGCATATAGACTGAACAGTTATGGAAATAGAATACATCCCTGATGCAATCCCTTCCCAATTCCAAGTCATGCAGTGCTCCCCTGCTCCATTCGCACACAGCTTCCTGATCCAGGTATAGGTTCCTCATGAGCACAAGCAAGTGCTCTGGGATTCCCATTCTCCTCAATGTCAGCTACAACTTGTCATGACCCACACAGTCAGATGCCTTTGCATAGTCAACACAGCACAAACAGACATTCTTCTGGTATTACTTATTTTCAGCCAGGATCCATCTGACATTAGCAATGACATACCTGGTACCATGCCCTTTTCTAAATCCTTCTTGAACTTTTGGCAGTTCCTTATCTATGCACTATTCCAGACATTTTAAAATGCTCTTCAGTAGTATTTTGCTTGCAATGATAGTGTTCAAGAGTTTCCACATTCAGTTAGATCACCATTCTTGGGAACAGGAACAAATATGGACCTCTTCCAATCTGTTAGCCAGACAGCTGTCCTCCAAATTTCCTGGCATAAACTGCTCTGTATCCAAAGCTACACCTGTTAACTGAAACAAGTCAAGTGTTATCTCATCAATTCCAGGGGCCTTATTTGTTTCCAATGCCTTCAAAGCAACTTCTACTTCCTCCTTTATTACCGTTGGCTCCTGTTCATACAGTACTTCCTGAAATGATGTTTGTTTTAAAATCAGGATCAGTAGGTGAGCTTTATCCAAAATAGCACTTTTGACACTGAAATTACAGGTATTTCATAACTTATGGTAGGATTCTGTGTCAATAAGTCCATACTGACATTAAGTCAAATGCCTTTTTCCTCAGTTTTCATTTTTTTTCCCTTTCTTTTCTTTTCCCTGCCTCTTTTTAAACAGTCCCTCCATAAGGACTGTCCACTTAGCTTTGTATCCAAAGACGAAATTAGTAGGTGAAAGGAGTCAGCCTTCGTTACAGACTGGTTAATTTCAGGGTCGAAAATATGGAACGCTTCACGAATTTGCATGTCATCCTTGCGCAGGGGCCATGCTAATCTTCTCTGTATCATTCCAATTTTAGTATATGTGCTGCCGAAGAAAGCACCAGTTTTCATTTTATATTAGTTTACTCACAAAGTTTGCATACATTTTTACTGAATTTTATTATCAGTATCTTTAAAATCTGATCTTTTCCTTTGCTGCTGCTGTTGTGTACTATCGAGTGCCTGCGACCCTATGTACAGCAGTTCTAAAGCCTGTCCTGTCCTGAGCTAATCTCACTGACTCCAACATAACCTACGCTCATTGACCCAGTTACTTTATCAATCCATCTCATTCAGGGTCTTCCTCTCCTGTGCTGTCCCTCCTCCCTTCCAATCATGATGTCTTTCTCCAAAGACTGGTCCCTCCTGGCCACGTGCCCAAATTATGTGAGATGGAGCTTTAAAATCCTTGCCTCCAAAGAGAAACTTGGTTTCACCCTCTCCAAGACACTTCTCCAGCACCACAACTCAAAGGCATCAATTCTCCTTCTGTCATCCTTCACTGTCCAGCTCTCTCATGCATAAAAAATAAGGGTGAAGACCATAGCCTGAATCAGGCACATCTTAGCCTCTAGACTGATATTGTTGCTTCTTAGTATTCTGGAGAGGTCCTTGACAGAAGATTTTCCCAGTGCAACTCACCTTTTGATTTCCTGATTGCTGATGCCAAGAGTGTTTATTGTGGAGCCAAGTAAGCAGTAACTGTCAGTTGACAAACTCAATCTCTTTTCCATCTATCATGATGCTGCCAATTGGCCCAGTGGTGAGAATCTTTGTCTTCTTGATGTTGAGCTTCAATACATATTGAAGACTACAGCCTTGGCCTTCTGGAGCAAGCACTTTAGGTCTGCCTCATTTTCAGCAAACAAGGTTGTGTCATCTGCATAACATAGACTGTTAATGAGTCTTCCTCCAATCCTGATGCCACACTCATCCTCATAAAGCCCAACCTCCCAAACGATCTGTTCTGCCTATAGACTGAAAAGGTATGGAGACAGGATGCATCCCTGATGCACTTCTTTTCTGATTTTGATCCATGCAGTTTCCCTGCTGTTCTGAGGACTGCTTCCTTGTCTAAGAGTAGATTTCACATAAGCACAATCAAGTGTTCTGGGATTCCCATTCTCCTCACGGTTAGCCACAATTTGTTGTGATACACTCAGTCATATGCCTTTGCACAGTCAATGAGGCACAGACAGACATTTCTCTGGTACTTTTTGTTTTCTGCCAAGTCCACTGGTGATAATGTCTCTAGTGTCACAAAATCTTCAAATCATAGCTTGTATTTCTGGTAGTTCTCTGTCAATGTACTGTTGCAGCCATTTTTTGGATAATCTTTAGCAGGGATTTTGCTTATGTGTGATATTAGTGATATTGTTCTATAATTTCCATACTCTTATCAGGTCACCTTTTTTTGGAATGGGAATAAATCTGGATCTCTTCTAGTCAGTTGGTCAGGTAGCTGTCCTCCAACTAATTGACTAAATCTCACCATCTTTTCTTCCAAGGAGCATTCTGGTAACACTTCTTTCAAAATGTAATTGTGTGCTCTTTTAAGCAGTGCATGAAATAGTCAATATTCTTTGTCAATGTGGCAACCCAAATGCATTAATTATTTTTCTCTTCCATTTTCATTATTCACTTCTCACATTTTTTATGAGGCAAATGAAAACATTATGGCTTGGGTCAGGCATAACTTAATCATCAATGTGACATCTATTTTTTTAAAAACACTTTAAATAGATCTTCTGCAGCAAGTCTGATTTTCTGTTGTTTTCATGGCCTGTGGATCCAAGTAAAATAAAATCATGTTACATCATGATTGTTGATACAAGTAGAATAAAATCTTTGACAATGTCAATTTCTTCTCCATTTATCAGGAACCAACAGCCAGAAAAGTCTGACTGAGCTCCAGTGGGAGCAGGGGCCAGCAGAGGATGGGCTAGGGTGACAGAGTCATCTTGCCAGGCCTAGGAGCCTGGACTTTGCTCAATTCTTCTTTTTTTTTCTTCTCAATTCTTCTTCAGTTCTCAGGGACTAAAGGAAGAGGCTGCTGAGCCTGGAGCTGCATCTCACAGAGTGCACATTCTCAACAGGAAGGAGAAACAGAGGCAGGAAAGTACCACAGAGCTTTGCTCCTATAGCTGCAGTCCCCTCTTCATCATTTTTTTTCTCTTCCTTTGCCCTTGCCTCTCTTTGGCTGCTCTCTACCTACACACTCTCACCTTTTAAAAGAGAAACATATCTTCACTTTGTTGACTTTTTTTCCTTCCCAAAGCAAATATATGAAAGCAATGGTCTATACCCCTGCATCCTGGTTCACAGTATCGCCTCCTATTGGTACTGAGAAATTTAGTAACTCACCCTCCATTGCTTAATTCTCTCTCTGAACACAAACTTCTAGATTCAAGATCATCAGCACAAGAATGTTAATAGCTTTTCTAAGATCTCCCTACTCTCTATGAACCACCTGATACTGGTCCCACAAAAGTAGATTCCTGAGATGTAGTGGTGCAGATTAACAGTAATTCGGAGAAAGCTGACAGCACTCAAGAGTTCCACAAATCTTTTTCTCTGGCAAAAGTCCTCAACCTAAGGTGACTTTTTCCCCAAGGGGGCATTTAGTAAAATCTGAAGACATATTTAAATGTCTTGAGTTGGAGGGAGGTTCTACTGGCATCTAATAATGGGTGCTCATAATTCTAAAACATACATGACAGCCTCTGCAACAGAAATTATCTGGTTAGTCCTAAATGTCAACAGTGCAGAGGTGGGAAATCTTGCTCAAGACTATGCCTACCCTCTTACAAGGATTTTAATGTTGCTGCTTCACCCCTTTGATCTTTCATACTGCTTCGTTTCCTGAATGTTCTTTCTTCTGATTTGCAAATGAGTCCACCCTCTAAGATTCTATTCTTAGCTTTCAGCTTCCCCCTCCAACAAAAGTTCTGAGAGGCGTAACTCCAATAAGGGCATGTAAGATATGCAAAGGCAAAGAGGTGAAAAATTGCCTGGTGAGTGAAAAGAGAAGCACTTAAGGCAATACCAAAGCTTAGTGAACCAGGGAAGGAATGGTAAAAAAAGAAGTGAAGACACAGATGTGGATGATTTAAGAGGTGCCACTTCTCTGAGAGTGAGTTTCAAGAAAGGGATAATGGCTAACAGTCTTTGGATCCTCTCCTTGGGTGCATGTTCCAATGCAATGGATTCTGTTATTCTTAGAAGCCACCGAGTAAGTTTCAACTGATAGAGACATTCTATGTCCAAAGAACAAAGCCCTTCCGAGTCCTCTGTCCTGTGCCATCCCTACACTCCCTGCTGTCTCTGAGCCCACGGCTGCAGCCACTGCCCAATCCATTCCACTGAGGGTCTTTGTTGTTTTTGCTGCTCCCTTACTTTATCAAGCATGATATTCTTTTCTAGAAACTCGCTTCTCCAGAAACACACCCGATGTGTATGAGACAAAGTCTCATCATCTTTGCTTCTAAGAAGTATTCTGGCTATCGTTCTTCCAAGAGAAATTTTTCATTGATGATGCTTCTCTGCAGTCTTTGGTACTTTTAATATTCTTTGACAATATCACAATTCAAAGGCATCAATCCTTCCTTTCTCAGTCTTCTTTATCTACTATCTAGTTTTGTTCCCATGCAAGAGGTAACTAAAAATGCTATGGTTTGCATCAGCTGCACCTTAGTTCTCAAAGAACTATCCTTGTTCTTTAGCACATAATGAGGTCCTTTGCAGCACATTTGCCCAGTGCAATCTGCCTGCTGCTTCCATGGTAGAATATCCAAGTAAAAGAAAATTCTTGACAGCCTCAACCTTTTCTCGATCCTGGGTACTGGTCCAGTTGTGAAGATTTTTGTTTTATGTTGAAATGTAACCCACATTGAAAGCTATAGTTGTTGATCTGCATCAGGAAGTGAGCGCTCCCAGGCCATTTCATTTTCAGCAAGAACGGATTTGACGTGTTGAACACTTATGACCGAAGACCATGAAAGTTGTGGAATGACATCAAGGACATCATACATGAAAAATACAAAATATTATTAAAAAGACAGCAAAGAAAGAAAAGAATAAACATGGATGTCAGGACAGATGCAGAAACTCACCCTAGAATGCAGAGAAGCTAAAGTGAAAAGAAGAAATGATGAAGGGCTGAATGAAAAAATTCAGAGGGCAGTTCAAAAGACAAAACAAAGCATCATAATATAAACATGGAGTTATAAAGTAAAAAGGAAAAATGCATTCAATATTTTTCAAGTTAAAGGAACTGAAGAAAAAAAAATTTAAACCTTAAGTTGCAAAAGTGAAGAATTCTATGATCAAAGTACTGAATGATGCAGAAAGCATCAAAAAAGCTAAGAAGTAAAAAAAGTCATTCATTTCAGAAGGCAAAAAATGATAAAGAATTCAGGGTTCTGGATCTTATGTTATCTTATGTTGTGTCACCAAGTTGGAACCAATTCACAGCTGACCCTCCAGCAGGTTTTCGGAAGCTGAAAATCACATGGGAAGATACTGGTCCCACAGAACAGCTGGTGGATTTGAACCACATGATTTTATGTTGACTGCACAACTCCTTAATCAAGAGGCTAACTAGAGCTCTCTTACTGGATCTTAAAGATGACAGGAAATCATTATGGGAAATGATAGGGTCATACTTGTGCTTCTGAACTGTTGATCACTTTAGTAGTCATAGTCAGGATGGACTGAAAAAGGACGGGACTAAAGCATGGAGATAAACACAGACATAAAGGAAGATAGGGTAGCAGTGTAAAGGGTCCTAGGAATTCATGTTGCAAATGTTTTATGAAACTGTATGGGTATACAATCCATTAATAAGACATGAAAGGGGGATAAAGACAGATTTCAGTTGAATGCCCTTGATTGTCTGGTGTCACTTCATTTTCAACATCACACAAACTTTTATTATTTGCTCCCTGGTCAAGTGATCGTAACAGTTCAAAGGCAAAGAACATTATCAATGTCTCTGCAGAAAATAAGAGGCTAATCGTTCACTTTGATCAGTTCCTAATGATGTGCTAACAGAACTACATTAACTACTGATGTACACAGGCAATGACAAAGAAAACATGATAGCTAGTTACACAGTTCAAGTGAATAGTGCTGGCAGCAGATAAGTGTCCTGGGTTGACTGATGGATGCAAGTTTCCTAAAAGCACTGACTTTGCCACAAGGATTAGCTGCTTTAAACTCCTTTCTAGCCTCTGCTTAAAGGAGGCTTACTGTGATGGAATTGGGGGAAGATGCAAACATTTTACTGGCTACCAAGCCAAATCTTCTTCTCTTTTATTTATGATGATTATATAAGTCATTTCTAGATTTATCCTGAAATAGAATGTGGTGAGTGACAGGATAATATCCCTAAGCATACAAGGAAGTCCAGTGAATACCACTATCATTCAACTATATGCACCAACTAGAGCCAAAGAGGAGGAAATGGAAGATTTCTACCAACTTTTGCAGTCAGAAATTGATCAAACATGCAATCAAGATGCATTGATAATAATGGGCAACTGGAACACAAAAGTTGGGAACAGGAAAGAAGGATCAGTAGCTGGAAAACACGGGCTTGGTGAGAGAAATGAGGCTGGAGACAGAATGACAGAGTTCTGCACAATGATTTATTCATTGCAAATACCTTTTATAAGAAACATAAATGCAGGCTATACACATGGATCTCACCTGATGGTATGCATAGGAATCAAATAGATTACATTTGTGGAAAGACTCGCTGGAGAAGGTCAATATCAGCAGTGAAAACCAGGCCGGGTGCTGATTGTGGGACAGACCATCAACTACTCATATGCAAGTTCAAGCGGAAGTTGAGGAAAATTAAATCAAGTCCACGGGAATAAAAATTTGACCTTAAGTCTGTCCCACTCGAATTTCAAAACCATCTCAGGAACAGGTTTGAGGTCTTGAGCACCAATGAGCGTCGACCAAACGAGCTCTGGGAGGATATGAAAAAATCGTCCATGAAGAATGCAAAAGATCGTTACAAAGGCTGAAAAAGAAGAAAAAACCAAGATGGATATCAGATGAGACTCTGAGTATTGCATTAGAGCATCGAGAAGCCAAAGCTAAAGGAAGAAACCAAGAAATCAAAGAGCTGAACAGAAAATTTCAAAAGGCAGCTCGGGACGACAAAGCAAGACACTATAATGAAATGTGCAGAGAGCTGGAGTCAGAAAAATCAAAAGGGCCAGACTCGCTCAGCGTTTCTTAAGCTGAAGGAGTTAAAAAACATATTCAAGCCATGGGTGGCAATACTTAAGGATACTTTGGGTAGAATGTTAAATGACCCAAGAAGTATCAAGAGAAGATGGAAGGAGTACAGAGAGTCACTGTATCAGAAGGAATTGAATATAGAAGAATTTCATGAAATAACATATGAGCAAGAGCCTATGCTGTTGAAGGAGGAAGTCCAAGGTGCTCTGAAGGAATTGGCAAAAAACATGCTCCAGGAGTTGACAGCATACCTTGGCTTATTTTAATAAATAGATGCTGCCTTGGATGTGTTCACTAAGTTGTGTCAATATATCTGGATGACAGTCAGCTGGCCAACTAACTGGAAAAGACTGATATTTATTCCCATTCCAAAGAAAAGGGACCCAACAGAGTGCAGAAATTATCGAATAATATCATTAATATCACATGCAAGCAAGATTCTGCTGAAAATGATTCAAAAACGTTTCGAGCAATATGTCAACAGAGAACTACCAAGATGTGCAGGCTGGATTTAGAAGACGTTGTTGTACTAGGGATATTACAGTTAATGTTAGATGGATCTTGGCAGAAAGCAGAGAATACCAGAAGAATGTCTTTCTGTGCTTCATTGACTATGCAAAGGCTTTTAATTGTGTGGATCACAACAAGCTATGGCTGACTCTGAGAAGAATGGGAATCCCAGAACATGTGATTGTGCTAATGAGAAACCTATACTTGGACCAAGAGGCAGTCGTCAGAACAGAGCAAGGAGACACTACATGGTTCAAAATCAAGAAGGGGGTCCGTCAGGGATGTATTCTGTCTCCATACCTTTTCAATCTGTATGCAGAACAGATCATCCAAGACACTAGGCTGTATGAGGAGGAATGGAGCATCAGGATTGGTGGAAGAGTCATCAACAACCTGTGTTATGCAGATGACACAATCCTGCTTGCTGAAACCGAGGAGGAACTGAAGCTCTTGCTGCAGAAGGTCAAGGACTGCAGCCTTCAATATGAATTGAAGCTCAACATCAAGAAAATAAAAATTCTCACCACTGGGCCAATTGGCAGCATCAGTATGGATGGTGAAGAGATTGAGATAGTTAACAGTTTTAGTTTACTTGGTTCCACAGTTAACACTCGTAACAGCAGCCAGGAAATCAGGAGACGAATTACATTGAGAAAGTCAGCTGTGAAGGACCTCTCAAGAGTACTGAAAAGCAATGATGTCAGGCTGGAGACTAAGGTGCACCTGATCCAGGCTATAGTCTTTGCAATTACATGCTATGCATCGGTGAGTTGGACAGTGAATACGGATGATAGAAAGAGAATTGATGCCTTTGAGCTGTGGTGCTGGAGAAGAGTGTTGAATATACCATGGACTGCTAGGAGAACAAACAGGTTTGTCCTGGAAAGGGTCCAGAATACTCCGTGGAGCCAAGGATTCTGATGGTTCGTCTGATATAATTTGGGCATGTTTCAAGGAGGGACTGGTCCTTGGAGAGGGACATCATGTTTGGGAGAGTGGAGGGACAGCATAGGAGAGGAAGACTCTCGATGAGATGGATTGATTCTGTGATTGGGGTGGTGGGAATGAGTGTGTTTGAGACAGCGAGGCTGGCACAGGATAGAACGGCGTTTGGGGCTCTTGTACATAGGGTCGCTATGAGTAGCCAGCGACTCAATGGCACATAACAGCAACAACATATAAGTCATATGTTCACTCATTAATCACAGAGTCACAGAAATAAATTAAAAAGATGAGTATATAAGAGGTGAGTATTTAAGAAGGAAAGGTCATTTAAAAACAAAATTTACATCAAAATTTAGCTGTAAATGTTCCTAAAACAAAAACAAACAAACAAGAAACCTGTCTCCTTATTCCCAATTCCCACAATTTTAATGGAATAGATTAAAATGTTATTGAATTCCACAAAGAAAAATACTATCAATTTGTTAATTTTTTACTGCCTGTGAATATATTATTTGTTAATTTTCACTTCTTCATACAATGTTCTTTTCTTTTTAAATTTTTTAAAAAATTATTATATCAGATCCGACTGGTACAGGAGGAGACTGTCCTTCCTTCTCTATCAGCGCATCTGGCAGATTTGAACTGCTTACCTCTGGGATGGCAGTGCGGCTTCTTGCCACTAGGCTACTTGAGCTCACCTATAATGTTCTTTTAATTGAGTAAAAGTTTACAAATCACACCATCAAGAAAGGAACCAGGAGTGGAACACTTGCTTTGGGATCCTTGTGCTGAGAACTTCCTTGATCCAGAAGACAGTGACCGATAATATCTGAGACACAGTGCAGGGGGAGGTAGAAAAATGGTGGCAGTAGAACCACAGGACAATGCAAGACAGTGGTGGGTTTCCCGGCTCATGGTGGGAGAGAGCTGTGCCTCTGGGCAGGAATCATCAAGGCAGAGTGGGGATGTCTCCAAGCACTTGTTGGGGAACTAGCTTTGCTTATCTGTGGAACTCCAGCTAAACAAGCACCTTCTGGCTGAGGACTGCTGGCAGAGTAAGGTGCTTCTGGGCAGTAAGCAGCAGAGTTTAAAGAGCTATGGAACACCCGCCTGAGCAGGGCAAGAAGCCAAGAGGCCAGTCAATGAGTCAGAGAGAAGCCTGCCTTCAGTATTGCTGAGGGGTGTGGCTGGGGCGTGAGGCTTCTGTCCAGAAGGAAGACTGCATCCTGATTGGTTTTGATCCTGAATTAGAACCTAATACTTCTCTAATAAACCTCTTAAGTTTCACATGGTTAATGAAACAAATTATTGAACCTGGCAGAGAAATAGAGAATGCTGTGGAAGGAACAGTTGGGGTCTAAATGGGCAAAAAGATAAGAGTATGCTTGACCTTGACCTTAAAGGAAATCAGTCTTGGCTGCTGATGCTGATTCTCTCCTGTCATGAAGTTGGAGGATGCCATGCTCCCTGTCCACCCTCCATAACTGCACAATCAAGACAAATATTAAAAAGATGAGTTACAAGCCACAGATGGAAAAAATATTTTTAAAACACACAATATAAAGGATCTGTACCCAAAATAATTTTTAAAACTTACCAATAAAATAAAACAAGAAAAATGAACAAAATATTTGGATACCTCACCTAAGACACAAAGATGGCAAATAAGCATACAGAAAGACCTGTACCATCTTTCATCATTAGATAATTGCAAATTAATACAACAGTGATTTTTACACTTATCAGAATATCCAAAACTCTTGACAACATCAAATGCTAATGAAGATGGATACAGAGTAACAGGAACTCTCCTCATTCACTGCTGGTGGGAAGATAAAATGATATAGCGACTACAATGGTAAACAGGCTTACTATACAATCTAGCAATTACCCTCCTAGTGTTTACTCAAATGATCTGAAAACATTATCTACCCAAAAGTCTGCCTGTCAATATTCATAGCAGCTTTATGAATAACTTTTTTTTTTAAAAAAAAACCTACTGAAAGGAAACAATATGTCCCTCAATAGGTGAACAAATAAACTATGGTACATCCTCTCACTGTGGTAATTCAACATTCAAGACACAAGAAGACAGAGGAATTTTATGTGCATATTGCTAAGTAAATGAAGTCACATGCTACATGCTTGCTACATGATATACACACAAGTCCAACTAGTTGGCATCCTGGGAAAGACAGAAATATAAAGACAGTGAAAAAATCAGTAATTGCCATGGGCTCGAGGGAAGGAGAAATGAATGGTGAACCACAAGGAATTTTTCAGGAAGTGCAACCATTCTGCATGTACTGTAATGGTGGATGTCTGACGTTTATCAAAACCTACAGAACTGTCCAACACAATGGAAAATCCTAATGGAAACCACAGATTTTAGTTACTAATACTATATCAATATTGGCTCATCAGCTGTAATAAATGTGCTGAGGAGGCAAAATGTTCTAACAGTGTCTACAGAGGGAAGAGAGGGAGGAAGGGCAGGAGTACCTGGGAAGTCTTGTACCTTCAGTAAACCTAACATGGTTTTTAAGAAGTTTTAGGAGGGAGGTAACTGGAACAATGAAAATTTTTTTAATGAGAAAAGTGAACTGGGGGGAGGGCAGGGAGGAAAATGTGGAACAATGAATGAATGGAAATCCAAGTTCTTAGTAAAGGTTCATTAAAATCTCAATTAAAAAAAAAGTCTCTCAATCAGAACCAAAACAAGAAAAACGGTTTCTCCTTCTATTAAAACTGAGTTGTAATAAATGCCTACAGAATATCATAAGACAAAGCAGGGAGCTTGAAATCCTTCGTGGTTCCCAATGATTTAAAAATGGCTTCATGTTTAATTCTAAGAACTGTAGCACTAAAGCAACCACAGTCAAAGTTTCCTCTCTCTCAGGAAACAGAGCCCAATAACTAAGCTGAAGCAACACTGAGAATCAAGGTCAGTTTACAGGGTTGAAGCAGTCTATTATAATGCCAGGAAGTGAACAGCTGTGGCTACAGCTAGCTTTTCTCAAATACGCACACAGAAGTTAAAAAGTTTCTTCTCATGGGGTGCTGCTGAACTGATGGGACTCAGAGTGATCCCATGTGACAGCACAGATAGATTCTTCTAGGCTCTAAACTTTATGGGAACAGATCAAATCTTTATTTCCAAGAGCTGCTAGGCAGTCTCAATGGCTGTCTATTGTTTGGATGCAAGAGCTTAACAGCTGCATTATTGGATGCCCAAGTTTCCTTCTATTTGTCATTTACTAAGGGGGTTTTTTGGTCTTGTCTTCTTGGAACGCATACCGAATAAAATCAACCACTGTTTCAGTGTTTATTTAAATAATCATGGGTTCTTTCCCTCTGATCTGCTGATAATTAATTTTGTAGTAGATCTTGTAATAACATTATTCTTGTATTTCAAGGATAAATACTGGCCACAATTTTATACTTTCAATGCACTGTTTGATTTAACCTGTTAATGTTTGTTTTGCCCACATTTATAATGTGAGCTTACTTACTGGCTTTGTGCTCTTTCCTTCTGTATTCTAAAGATCAAGGCAGACTTAGGGAATGAGCTGGAAAGTGTTTCAACCTTCTCTCTCCTCTCAATCGAAACAACCAAGGAATTAACCATTCCTTCAAAGTTTTACAGAATTCATCTGTACTTACTGTGACTCTGTAGGAGAAGGGGAATTTAATTACCTGGAATGTCTATCTGTGTTTTACTGACTATGCAAAGGCATTTGACTGTGTGGATCACAACAAACTGTGACTGACTCCGAAAAGAAAGGGAACCCCAGAACACTTGATTGTGCTTATGAGAAACTTATACTTGGACCAGGAGGCAGTAGTCAGAACACAGCAAGGACACAGTGCATGGTTCAAAATTGGGAAGGGTGTACGCCAAGGATGTGTCTTATCTCCCTATCTTTTCAATCTATATGCAGAACAGTTATCCAAGAGGCTGGGCTCTATGAGAAGTGTGGCATTAGAATTGGAGTAGACTCATCAACAACCTGCATTATGCAGATGACACAATCCTGCTTGCTGAAACTGAAGAGGATCTAAAGCACTTGCTGCAGAGGGTCAAGGACTGCAGTCTTCAATATAGGCTGAAGCTCAACACCAAGAAAACAAAGATTCTCACCACTGGGCTGACTGGCAGCATCATGATAGATGGTGAAAAGATTGAGATTGTTGACAGCTTCAGTTTGCTTGGCTCTACAATCAACATTCTTGGTACCAGCAGCCAGGAAACTAAAAGACGAATTTACATTGGGGAAAGTCTGCTGTCAGAGACCTCTCCAAAGTACTGAGGAGCAACGATATCAGTCTGGAGACTAAGAAGTACCTGATACAGGCCATGGGCTTTGCAATTACTTGCTATGTATCAAAAAGCTGGACAATGACTAGGGATGATAGAAGGAGAGTTGATGTCTGAGCTGTGGTGCTAGAAAAGAGTATCAAACATACATGGACCTTGGAGGTAAGGATTCTGAAGCTTCGTCTGACAAGACTTTGGACATGTCACAAGGCAGGATCAGTCCTTGGAGAGGGATGTCATGCTTAAGAGGGTGGAGGGACAGGGCAGAAGAGGAAGACCCTCAATGAGATGGATTGATTCTGTCACTGGGATAGGCATATCGGAGACAGTGGCTATGAGTTGCAGGCGACTAGACCACAACATTGAGAGATGCTCACATATCATACTGTTTAATCCATGAAAGGGAGAGCTGGTTGCCTAGTGGTTAGAAACTGCAATAGCAAAGGCATGCAGTTCAAATCTACTAGCTGCTCTGTGGGAGTAGGATGGGCAATCTTCTCTTGTGCAATTAAACTGCCTCAGAAAACATGGTGGAGGGATAGCTACAGGTGGGTTCAGACGCAATGGTACACAACAATGTACTAAATCACACAATGAATTATTTTTTAATTTCTTATACGGTGATTAATGAAAGAGACAGTTATCCAGGTAACACAAACTTATAAAATGTATTCAAGTAATTAAAGTTGACTGATAAAGTTCAATATAATTCAACTTTTTTACTATTATTTAAAAGTCTATTTATATGTAGGCTCTTTGAATTTCACATGCTTTCTATTTGCATTCATTTCTTTTTAAAAGATGTATCAAAGGTTCATCTATTTCATTTGGTCATTTCAAGGATCTAAGATTTCACTTTTATTGAGCAAGGCTATCTTTTCCCCTTTTTTCCTGTTTTGGATAGAACTGATTACTGTTTAGATCACTCTAGTGGGCTAGTGGATCAAGAACTCCACTCTGAACCCAGGGGGGAGAGTTCGAATCCACCAGTTGGTCTGTGAGAGCAAGATGGACAATCTCTACCTGTGACATTTACAGCCCCTGAAAACCTCACCAGAGGCCAACCATGAGTTGGTCCTGACTCAAAAGCAATGAATGAGTGTTTTGGTAATCATTCTGGTTTGGTACAGTAAGGCTTTAACAAGAAAGAGAGAGAAAGGAATATATTCAGTAAGCCATCTTGACTCACAGGCATGGCAGATCAGTTCAGTCAAGTCATTAAGGGAAACTCCCTTAGGCACTTGCCTCAGTAGGAAACAAGGTTTTCCAGAGCTGAATGTGTGCTAGGAACTGTGTGCACTGTGTCAGAGCTCAGCAATGTATCAGAATCTGCCAGCCAGACACGGGGCATCACTGTTACACAGTATGTGCAAGCATAACTTGTATATATAAGAGTAGTTTTTAAAATTAAACTTTAAAAAACACAACTTAAAGAGAGTCATGGAAATAAGGCACAAACAAGAAAAGATTCTTTATAAACCTGAGAGGTTTCAAGACTTACTATCAAGGAGGATAGACGATAAGCCAGTCTCTTCCGATGGGAACGTGTGGTAAAATGAGATCCTTCTTGTAGCCTCTTGCCTTGGTCCTTTGGAAAAACAGCTGGAGAGATTTCTTTCCCCTAAGCTTTGGGGCTTTGCCTTAGTTTTTACCCCAGAGGGTTTGCTATTCTCATCCAGGTTGTCAGATTTTTCCTGGTTTAGCAGTAAATGGTCTAGTTTACTGCCTTCTGCCTAAATTTAGGCTGCTCCCTGCCTTGGGACCAGTATGTATCTTTCAGAGATTGGTCACGAGATTTTACAAATAAGTAATAAGTCAGTAACACATTTGAGGTATATCCTCTACTGAGAGGGGCCTGATCAGCTGGTGCCCTGGTCGCGTACTGTGCTTTGAAATTGATGACAGGTTTGAGTGTTTAAACAGAGAGACCTACAAGGTAATTTTGGGGTCTGTTTCATGGTTTGTTTTCCCTTTTTTTTTTTTTTTAACAATACTGCAAGAGGAGGGGGGGAAAGAGGAGCAGATACTGAAAGAGGAGGGAGGGAAACTCCTGAAGAACTGTTGTAATTTGGGTCAAAGTCTAGTAAGACTGAAGACACCAACATATCCAGAAAAGGACCAGCGGCAGGATTGGTGACAACAGGTCCAGAAGATGCTCTGCAGCAGCGGGTGGTGACAAACAGCCAAGCCAAGGGGAAGACTGTCCAGGAGAAGCTGAGAGGAAGCTTATGCTGCTGAGAGGAGCTCAGAGGGCGATCCTGCACTGAGGAAGCGGCACATGCCTCCTGATCCTGTTCTTGACTTTCCGCCTTTGATCCTAATCCCAAACAGTACTCTGCTGCTTCTTTTTTTTTTAAATTGTATTATTTTTACGTGTACCGTCAAATCAGATCTGACTGGTACAGGAGGAGATTGCCCCCTCCTCCAGCAGAGCAGCTGGTGGATTTGAACCATGTACCTCTGGGATTGCAGTGCAGCGTCTTGCCACTAGGCCACCAGAGCTCCCTTCTCTGCTGCTGCTTTAATAAAACCACCCAACTCTAAATATGGTCTGGAAGTTCTACTTGGCCCCTGCAATGAATTACAGAATTCAGACAAGAAGCAGCACTGAGAAAGGATGGCTGATGTCAGAATTGGTAAAAAGGCTGGAGAGCAGAGGTATGTCTGACCTCCACCTCATAGGAATCAGCCTTGGGCTGATCTTAACTCACATTAGGCCCCTGAAGTTAGACAGGTTCTGCAGGTACTGGTGCTACTAATGCTGCCATTTCCCAAGATGACTCAAAAGTACTCTGCAAGGCATTCCCAGGAGTTAAACGGGAGACACCAGAACAGGCTAACAACCAGACCAAACTTAGATCAGAACTGCCATTTACAGTTTGTTTTTTCTTACTGGTTTTCCGTCAATTGCTCATAAACATGTTGTCTTATAACATCAAATGCCATTGTACAATGCCATTATTTATCTGTTTTACTGAAACCCTCCCTTTCTCTTAATTTTCTTACTATTCACCACATTCAGTCTATAATGCATGTCTTGTCCCAGGCTATAAAGTGCAACCCACATAATATGTGCTTGTCCGTTCATTTCAGATTGACATTGCCCTTGCATGCTCTTTATCTTCCCACACTTGTCCTGCTCTCTCTGCCACCTTCTCTGCCTCCCGCCACCGTCTCTAACCATCCTAGTTTAGTAACAGTGGTCTTTTACTGTATTTGTCACTTTGCGACTGAGTTATTTCACGCAGGATTATGTTCTAAGTGACTTCTGAGCCTTAGTGACAACTTAGTAACAAATGAATTTATTAGTTTGTAAAATGAGGATAACATCATCATTTTTTTTTGCAGGGCAATTCTGAGTTTGGGAGATGAAGAAAATCCTATCTAAGCACAACTAAAACTGTATCGGTAACAGAGACACAGATTTACACAGGGGAAAACCTGACAGTACAGGTAAGAAAATGATCACTGTATAAACAGCTATCACTAGATAATGCACCAACAGGTAAGTGCCTTCATTATTCACATATCCATTCAGCTGACTTTTCCATCCTTTCTAAGGTCATTACCATAGTTATTATTTAAGGAGACTATGTGATGTTCTAAGCATTGTGGTAAAAGTTGTGCTTGTAGATATTTATACTTGATCCCACTAGCAGGTGGCTGTTGCTGTCATGCACCATAAAGTTAAGATTGACACTCCTGTGGGTTTTCAGAGGTGGTAAATAGTACGGGAAGAGATTGTCCATCTTTCTCCAGTAAAGTGGCTGGTGGATTTGAACCATCTGCCTCTGGGTTGGCAAAATAACTCCTTACCCACTAGGCCACCAGCACTCCCTTACAGTGGAGCTCACGTGGCTTAACGGTACTATTTTATAATATATTAGAGTGTTGCTATGAGTTGGAGTCAAATTGACAACATTAGGATGTAGAATTTTTTTAAAAGAACAAGAGAACATTTTGCATAAGCTTTAAAGGTAAAGAAAACCTACTGCCCTCTATTTGATTCCAAGTCACAGTGCCCCTCCACTGAGTTTTTGAGGCTATAAAACTTCATGAGAGGAGGAGATTACCCATCTTTCTCCCACAGAGTGGCTGGAGGATTTGAAGTGATAATCTTTCAGCTAGCAACCCAATATGTTACATGCTCCTGACCAGGTCTCCCTAAAGATAAAGAAGTCAGAGTGAAAACAGAGAAGGGGGAAAAAAAAGGAGACAGATAAACCTCTCAAGACGTGTGTGTGTGCGCGCGGGTATGCTAACTCAGTCCTGTAAGGACAAATACTGTATAAGACCATTATTGTGGAAAGAGGTAACTAGTAAAACGTATATGAGGATCTAAGGTGGGAAGGGTGGAAGCAAAGGGGTGAGGAAGGGTGGGGAGTGGGGAGGAATCATAGGAATCATGTTGTTGTTGTTGTT
>NW_006399911.1:1645340-1655878 GCF_000299155.1 Elephantulus edwardii | reverse complement strand
AAAACAGACTTTCAAGGGGGGGGAAGAAAAGGAACGAACTGGGGGGAGGGTAGAGAAAATAGTGCAACAATGAATGAATGGAAACCCAAAATCTCTGTAAATGTTCATTAAAATTAATAAAATTTAATAATAAAAAAAAGAAACAGAAGTTTCCATGAGACTATGAACTCAGTGCCATAAAGGTGGAAGAGACTCACAGCTCATCCTCCAGTGTTCTCCCGGGCTGCACAGCGTGCGGGTGGGGTGGAGTGCCTGGGAGTCTGCCCATCCTTCTTCTAAGGACCTGCCAGTGGATTCCAACCACCTGAGGGCCAGCCTTTGGGTCAGCAGTGCAACTCGCCACAAGCATGCCACCAGTGTGCCCCTTCAGATACTAAGTATACATTACATGAGAAATAGCTCAAAGTGGAACAGATGAAAGTATCAAGTGAAGTAGATCAAAGTGACCACAATTTAACCAAAAAGAATTGTCCCTTCTCATTAGGAGTCAAGGTGGTCTCGGTTCATCTTAGCACTGGCTTAAGAGGAACCACAGCCCCCTCAGATGATAGTCTCGAAGCCAGAGATCAATCACATTTCTATCCATCTGTTATCACCTCTGAGTAGTTCAATTATCAGATATAATGCATTCTGACTTCATATTTTGGTGCAGAAACTTTGCATGCCTCTGAAAGATGTACTTGAGTCATCTTCATTTCTTCAGTTTCTCGACTTTGTTAATTTTTTTTGATCAGTGCAACAATTTAGCAGATGGATCTCCTCTCATTTCTATAATGCTTAAGATATAAATGCCCTATTTATTCATAAAAGGCAAAAGTATTCACCTGAAACGCAGCAACTCTCATGCACCAATAAAGTTACACAGCTCCAAAGTACATGCAGCTATGTAACAGGTATTTACTGAAAAGTTAATACATGTGAGATACTGAGGATTAACAAAAATTAATAATAAGTTTCCATCCTCATGGAGTTTACAATTTACTAGCAAAGAAATACAAGTAAATGCTTTTTTCCCAGTACCATCCGTCAAATGGGAGTGTTAAGATATTTCAAGTCTTAACCTGGGGCTTCTGGAGATGCCTCCCTGGAGAGCAGAATTTTAAGTTGAGATCAAAAGAAAGACCAGCAAGTTGCCACTAGGGGAGGGAAGAACAATCCAGGGTAAGGAAACAACATCATGTGTGCAGGAGCAAGGGAGTCTGAGGAACAGAAAAGAGGTAGGTATAGCTAGAGGGAAATGCAAGGAGACAAGAAATACAAGATAAGGCTGGAGAGAAATGCAGACCTAGGAGCTAGAAGGGTACACTAAAAGTGTCAACAAACTTATATCCAACTTAAAGGCCAAGGAGAATCAGAGAGGGCTTTTAAGCACTGAAGTGGTATGCTTAGAGTATTTTTTGAAATTGTCACTAATTGCAGCCTGGACAACTGAATGGAAGACTGGAGTAGAAGCCAGAGAGTAGGCTACCTGAATGGTTCTGCAGGAAATGAGGGTGGCTTAACCTAGAGGGACAGATGTGACGGAGTGGTACGTTTAGAAAGTAAAATTGAGAGGACTGCTTGCTTGTAAGTGGAGAAGTCAAAGAAAGCCTGAGTCAGACGTTATGGATGATTAGACTCCAAGTTTTCTGTGGAAACAATGAGGTGGATGCCATGCTATTTACTGAATTAGGCTAGTGAGATAAGGAGGGAAGGAGGAGGAGGAATTGAAGAAAAAGTGGAAGAGAGAAAGAAGGGAATAGAAGTAAAAGACCTCAAATGGATCAAGCTGAGAGAGATGTGAAGTAGGTAAATGAATATACCAGAGAGATCGGGATAGAGATATATTTGCCTATCATCAATTATGAAAGGATCATGGTAATTAAATCCTAGGAATGAAAACACTGGGAATCATGTATCATGTTTATTAAAAGTCATGAAGTGAACAATTCATCTAGAGTGAGTGTAACAAAGAAGCGAGCCTTGAGCAGAATCAGGAGCAAGTCCAAACTAAGGCACTTAAGGCATTGAAAAGCACAGTGCACTGTCCGTAATGCAAAAGTCAAAACGGCTGGAACTGACTCAGAGCTGACTGACCCTCCAGTGGATCTGTAGGGGCTGTACCCTGCATGGGAGGAGACTGACCATCTTTCCCCCACAGAGTAGCTGGTGGATTTCAACCACCAGAGAAGCATGACCTTTTTGGCTAGCAGTGCATCTCTCTACAGACAGCACCACTTCATCTCACTAAAGCTTTTAATGAGGAAAACAGGGAGACGAAGCCAAGAAACGAGAAGCAAAGAAATCAACAAGGAGATAAACTGAACAGCCAGAAAGGGATGAAAAGAATGCTAGGGGAGTATTGTGTCACAGAAATAAGTGCTGCAAGGAGGACAGTGCTCATCTCTGTGGAGAAATGCCAACTGTTCAAAATAACATATAGATAAATGTCCACTGGGTTTCTTAAACTGGTGAACTTAAATGCAGCGGGGGAACAGAAACCTTGGCTGGCGCTGGGTGAAGCCTGGATGAGAACCCATGGCAAACCTGTCGGCCTGTTCCTGACTCACGGGGACCTCCTGAGCTAGCTCAACAGCTGAACTGAACCCCGCAGGGCTCACCAGATGCTCACAACCAGATCTGGGGGAGGGGAGGGTTCTTCTCTGGTATAAAGTGCCATGTGCAAATCATCTGCGCCACCCAAGAATCTAGACTGAAAAGAGGTGGGAAAACAGGAAGGTGTCTTTCCGCACAGAGTGTGAGCTCACACTGTTGTTCAGAGCATGGCTCCCAAAGTGCAGCCCCCACGTTTGTAACCCGGTCGTACCATTTTCCTGGTATGTCATCTTTGGTAATTTATTCAAACTCTTACTTTTCAAATTTAATTTCCTCAGTTATAAAATTGAGATAATATAAATGATTATCTCTTAGAGCTGTTTTAAAGATTAGGTGAGATAAACTTAGAACACTGTCTTAATGTAATCAATTATCTTAGGATAATAATATCTTAAAAAGAATAATAATAGCTGGCATATATTGACTATATATGCCAGTTTTTTAAAAAAGGATATAAATGTTTTCTCATTTTTTTCATATAAACTCCAAAGACTGTTGTTGTTGTTGTGTGCTGCTGATCTAGAACAGACTCACAGCCGACCCTCCGGAGGATTTTCACAGTCAGTAAATCACATGGGAGGGAACTTCTCATCTTTCTCCCATGGAGCGTCTGGTAGATTTGAACTGTGTGCTTTTGAGATTGCAGTGCAGCTTCTTATCACTAGGCCACCAGAGCTCCCTCTGAAGACTGCAGAATCAGCCATTTCCTCATCTTAAAATTTCTAGTCACAGCTGCTAACAGCAGAAGTGGCCGGCCTGTGGCATGCTGCCTCTGAGATCTGTTCTACCTCGCAGAGTTGTAGTCCCTTTGTCAGGCTGGCCTCTGCACTGTCACCTAGGGATTCAGCTGTCTAGGACAGGGGCCTTTGGGCTGAAGAGACTATTCTCTTACGTGTAAACCAGGAGGCAGAGAAAGTCACTACTGACAAGAAAGCTTATGTGGGCCTCAGAAAGATGAAAAAGAGCACTGCCAAGAACCAGACTGCTTCCCAGGTGGCCATACTTGTGTTACCCATGAAGGCTGGCGGCAAGATCCACTTGTGAATAACCCCATTCATTCTCTTTCTCTCTCTTTTTTTGTTTGTTTAAAGTAGCCATGGATCTAAGACAGTCTAAGACAACTATTCACTATATCTCCTCAACCCTAAGATGTTACCAATGTTAAACTCCTGGCATTAGAAATATTCCAGTGTGTATCTCTTTTTCTCTCCTTGTTGAGTGGGAACTGATCCACAGTTGACTCTCCAGCAGGTTTTCAGAGACCATAAGCTGCACAGGTGGAAGCTACCAATCTTTACCCACAGACCAACCAAAGGATTCGAACTGCTTGCCTTTGGGTTAGCAGCACAATGCCTGACCCATTAGACTACCAAAGCTCCCTCAAATGCTTCGTATCTAGAAAATGGGGCAATCTTTTAAATATGGAACCAATAAAAAAAAAACTTAAATACAAATATTGCCTAAAATTGGAAGCATTTCTTATAATCAAGAAACACCTGCCAAGATGAACCTGCATATTTGTAGGGAGGGCCGAGTTGGACGGACCTTCAAAGTGATTTATTATTGTGCTATCGTGCAAGATGATCATTAAGCAGCACACCACACAATCACAAAACCTGCTACTTCACTGTCTACCAGCAGAGGTCAGATTCTTCACATGGGACCCCATGAATTTACAAGCTGACTGTGGAGCGTCACTGAGAAAACAATCTAAAAGCGAATGGTAAGGACATAATTTAATAGGCTATGACACACACATAGCAAGGCAATTTTCTGTTACATAAGTTAAAGCAGTGTTTCTTAATCTCTTCATCATTATAAACACCAAAGGGGAAACATTTTCCCCTTAATCATCCTCCCTTACCCCATGACAGTTTACTACCAGAGAGACAAGTATATACTGTGGTCCTTTGGAAGGGCATGGATCATTAAGGTATCTAGGTTTTTAAAAAAATCTCTACCTTTCTAAGTCTTATTTTCACTCCCTATGGGGAAAAATATTCACAGCAACACTAAGTGACAGAACAGAACTGCCCCAAAGGGTTTCCAAAATATTTTAGAGCTGCAGAAAGCCTCCGCTTTCCTGCACCGAGTGGTTGGTGGCTTTAAGCCAATGCACTCTGGTTATCATCCCAAGCCTTAATCCACTATGCCATCAGGGTTCTGTGAGTCACTATGAGTCGGAAGTGACTCAAAGGCAGTGGGCATGATTTTTTGGCTTTGGAGAAAAAATATCACCTTCACTGAATTCATTAGTTAAATAAAACACAAAATTTTGCTTTCATTTCTTAAGTTTATACAGAGTGGATGCTGGCTGCTCTGGGTTACATTTACGAGAAGGAAGGAAGGGTAAAAGATCACTAGTGCCAGTGTCTTGCTTTATAGTGAAAAATCAACAATGACAATATAAAAAACAAATTAAAAAAATGACCCAAGAGACTTTATGAACTATCCAAAGAAACAGAATCCCTTCACTTCACACCTGGACCTGAAGATTGAGATTCTAGGCAGATTATTGAATGCATTTGCTCCTATGAAACTATTGACTATCACCAGTATAGAGTAACCTGAACTGTGCTGCTAGAAAGAGTTAAGTTTAAAGATGAACTTTGAAGAAAAGACTCTATTTTGGAAAACGTGGACAGAAATGGAAGGATTGCCCAAGTGGGATAAAGTAAACAGGCAAAAGGAGAGAGCTGAATTACAAGAAAGCTTGAAGCTTAAATTTAAAAAGTAATTTTAAAAATCACCAAAACCCATACTCATACCACTGAGTCAAAGCTGACTCTGGTGACCCCGCACGGCACAGCAGAACTGCTCATTTGGGCTTCTTTTGGGATCAAACTCCCTTATATTTCTCCCACTGAGGTGTGGTAATCTAATCACTAACACCACCAGATCCTGAAGCAGGATATAAAAAACACCAAAACCCAAAAAATCCAAAACTAATGCCGTAGCAATTTATCCCAAAAAACTGGAAATAACTAACGATTCCACAACAGCTGAAATGTCAAGAAGGAATCTAGGTGTTAACCCAGATAGTTCTTTGAGTGATGGCAGAATTAAAGTTGTCCTCAGATGCTGTCAAGTTACCTGTGACTCACAGTGACCCTACAGACACTAGAACACAATGGCCCTGCCCAAACCTGCACCATTCTCACAGTCCTAACTGTACTTAACTCGGCTGTTCAACTTGAGGACTTCATCTTCTGGCACCATATCAGAAAACACTCTACTGCTGTTCACATGGCTTTCAAGGGCCCAGTATTTCATAAGTGTATGGTCTGTCCTGTTGCCTAGCCTGTCTCAATCTGGAAACTCCACTGAAACCTGTCCACCATGGGACACCTTGTTGATTGTTGAACTAACATTCCAGTAGCTTCAAGAGCTCTGGTGATCCAGTGGTAATAAGCTAAGAAAGTAAGAAGCTTCAATTCCAATGGCACATGGTTTGAATCCACCAGCCGCTCTGCAGGAGACAGATGGGCAATCAATCTCCTGTTTATAACTGTGCCTTATGGTGTAACATTAAATTGTTATCATTTAAGCAAATATTTCACTGGGAAAGCAAAAATATACAAAGAAAGTTGGTAGCTTTTGAGAAAACCTACTTTGTACTACTTCAGAATTGCTGAGAGGAGTCCTGGTGGTGCTGTAGTCAAGTGCTTAGCTGCTAACTGAAAGGTCAACAGTTTGAACTCGCCAGTGTGCTCCATGGAACAAAGATGTGGCTACTTGTTTCTGTCAACAGTATGGAGCACCTACTATACACTAGCCAAAATGCTGGGCACGGCAAAGAGAAAGATGAACTGTGAGCGTCAGAACTCACAGGAATGGAATTTGGGTTGGTCTTTGAAGTCTTAACAAGACTGCAGCGAGGGTAGGGAAAGGGAACAGAAGGGCTTTCAGTCACAGGAGCATAATACTCCAAGACACACAGAAAGTGCAGAGACACACCAAGCAGGGGTCTGGCAAACTATCCCTCAAGACTGTATGAGGCCTGCTTTTGTAAATAAAGTTGTATTGAAACACAGTCCTCCTGTCTATTAGACTGTGCACGGTCTCTGGCTATTTTCTGTGTTCCTGCTATAAAGGTAGAGCCCAGTAATTATGACAGATCGAGACCATCTGGTTTTCTAAACCTAAAATACTTACTACCTAGTCCTATACTGACAAAGTTTGCTAAAACCTGAAATGACTGCCACCAAGTCAATTCTGACTCAATGCCACCCTCCAAGGCTGTAAATCTTGACAGAAGAGACTGTCCACGATTGCTGTCATGGAGCCCCTGGTGTATTTGAACCAGCAGCAGTGCTGGGCCTCATGGTTAGCAGTGAAACACCCTCATGGTCTGTGCCACCTATCACGAGATCCTTGTTATTCACAGTGGCAGCTTAACCAGCAAGGTCAGCACCAGAAATGCAGAACACTAGGCTTCAAATAAGACCAACAGGATCAGAAACTGCATTTTAAACATGTATCTGGTTCTTAAGCATGTTGTCAATGGTGGAACTGCAAGGTAAGAGCTGACAGCAGAGAGCGAGGGAGGCGGATCGTCATAATTCAGGCAAAGGACGATCCCAATATGCAGGGCCAATCACCACTCCTGTCTTTCTTCCCTGAAGCAAACAAGTCGAAGACATGACATCAACTTCCCTAGTGTCCCCAAACTGTTTCCAACAAGCACAGTATCAGAATCTATCAGGAAATAGAAAAACCATGTAACAGAAATAGAAAAACTATGTAAATTGTGTGCTTTGTGGCTATCGAAGTGTCTTGATGTAAATTATGTTTCTAGGCATCAATGTATTAAACAACACATTAATGGATAAATTGCTGTTACTGTTTGGTATCAAGTTGACTCCGACCACCCTATGTTATCACAGGTCAGAACCTGGACTGGGAAGTTAAAGGTTAAAGGGGGATCTACTCAAGAGCCATTATGTAGGCCTCTAACTCAATTCACAGGTATTTACAGGTGCAACTGACTTCTCTGTGCCCCAAATAAATGCAAGAGTCAGCTTGATACTCAGTTTTCCCATAAACTGAATGAATAAACAATGTGAAGTCGAAAAGAGACAAAGTAGCAGTTTAGTTACTCCTTTCTAGCTCTAATAGCTTCCAAGTTACTTGT
The DNA here is from genome assembly GCF_000299155.1 of Elephantulus edwardii. Taxonomy (NCBI): domain Eukaryota; kingdom Metazoa; phylum Chordata; class Mammalia; order Macroscelidea; family Macroscelididae; genus Elephantulus; species Elephantulus edwardii. The sequence goes on along the minus strand of NW_006399911.1, from coordinate 1,648,149 downwards.
TTATTATCCTCTTTACTTAAAAATCCAGTTATCTTTAGGATTTGATATTTTTTAAATAGAAGCAATCTAGATTTTAAAAAGCTGGTGAAAATGGGAAATTGTCCTAGATTCTTAGGTTTAATAAAACCAAATCCACTCAAATGCACTGATTTCAACTCATGTACACATGAATTAGGTTTAGATTAACATTAATTCTAGAGGCAGTGTACAAGCAACACTTTTTAAAAGCTTATATACCTGTATTGAGAAATGAAACATATATATCAATATGTTAACAACAAATCACAAAGCTATGTTGAAAAGAATCTCTATGCTAAGATCCACAAATCAAAGCCTTAACAAGTCTATGAATTTCAATTCAATGATAAGCGGTGTTTAAACACTAATTGCTGTGTCCTGTTGTGGGAAACAACCCACAGCTGACCTTTGAGTGGGTTTTTGGAAGTACAGGAGGAGATTGCCCATCCTTAATCCTACAGAGCAGGTGATGTATTCAAACCTAGTAACTAACATGTAAGAGTACTTACTATGGGCTAAGGTATCCTAGTAGCAAGAAATTGTGGTGGCTTAGTGGTAAGGGGCTGTCTGCCAACCCACAGGTATACAGTTCTAATTCACCAGCCACTATGCAGAAGAAAGATGGGCAGTCAATTCCTGTGGGATTTACTGCCTCTACTGGAGGACTGATCAGCCCTGAATTGGTTATGATTCAACAGTACAAAAACCACTACACTATGGATTTTCAGTGTACTGAAGATATAAGCGAGCTCTGGTGGCCTATTACACTGGGAGCCGCGCCTCTCCAGGAGTTGGAATCCACCAGCAGCTCCTGAGAAGAAGGATGGGCAATCTCCATTGAAATTTATAGCCTTGTAAAGCCACTAAAGGGTCACTTTACTTTGGCTCTAACTGGATACAATGAGTTAAGATGAAATTTAAGTAACAACACATGGATTATTCAATCTAATTCACTAATAATAGCTCCATTTTATACATAAGGAAACTAAGGAACAGAGAGGTTAAGTAACTTGTCTCAAAGGCACACAACTAGTAAGAGGTGGGGCTGAGAGTCTTACCTGGGTCTGTGGCCTTAACCACAAGCGGGCTGCCTTTCTAATAAAGAATCTGCTCTCTAGTCTCCTCTCAACCTCATGTTAACATGCAGAGGCATTAATTGCAATAGACTATCAACTGTTACCAATATATGGGACAAGGAAAATCTCCGAGATGTACATGTTCAAAGTCTTAATGAGAAGTGCACACCACAATTACCCTTTGCATGCTTGCCAATACTTGACTTGAACAAGTAATATTGAGGAACACAGTGTGGTTCATTCAAATTAAGACACCAGATTATATTTCAGTAGAACAGAACGCAACTTAAGTATCAGCAACATTCTGAACAGGTTATCATCTAAATGCTTGTTGATAATATGGAAGCAGACGTGCTATGATAACTGCAATGAATGAATGATCTTTTAACATGCTGTAGAGAACATACGAGGTAAAAGAAATGCAAAGAGCTGCCTAATAGTATCAGGTTAAAACTCATATTTATTGTGCAGGGTTATTTAAATAATTGCTTGCTTGAAAATGAACAGAAGTATTACAGTTGGCACAGGGACAACATCCACATGGCACACTCTTTGTTTCAGGAGCTTTTCTTCTCCCTTTTTTCCATCAATACTCTCGGATAAAAGAGAAGTCACTCAATAAATAATAGGACATACAATCGTGTAAAAGCGCCCTGAATTTCTCAAAGTGTCAAGCATTTTATATTCTTTTCAACTTTAAGGCTATCATCTTCCTTTTTAAACATTAACGCTGCCAAAGAAGAAGCTCCTGTCTTCTGATTTTAACAGCTTCAGTGTAAGAGCCTTAAATAATTAAGAAAAAAAAAATAGGACAGGAAAAAGGAAAAAACCAGATGAGTCAAGAAGCGATAGAAACGATGACGTGAAAGGGTCAACTTAACTCGAAATCAATTCAATAAGCCACTTGAGGTTTCCCTATTTAACTCTCCCCTTTAAAAAAAAGAAAAAGAAAAGACACACCCTACTGGTGGTATTTGTGCAAAACACGTTTAAGGAAACTATAAAGGTATGCACAATCAACATCATTTTGGAGTTACCTCTAAATTTATAATGACTAAGAAGTATTACTGCATGACACCTTGCTCTACAATTTGAGTACAACTAGTAAGGACAAAAGGACCAACCATCTGCGCTGATGGCTCCGTTGTTGGGCTCCCCAAGTGAAACCCGGCTAGTATTTCACTCATTAGAAAGGCACCAATGTGCCACTGCAGATCTGATCTCTGCCCGTTCCGGCGTCTTCATCCCTAATCCTTGACTTCCCCATGCAAAATGCAGCACGCAGCTCCGCAGCGGAGCCGGTCCGAGTGGGCTCCGCGGCGACGCGCAGAAGCGGCATGTGCATCCCCGAAACAAGGCAAGCAGAAGCGGCTGCAGGACCGAAGGGCTCTGGCCCTTCCCAGAGGGCGAGGCGCCGGCCGCCCGCACTGCCGGTCACGGAGCCGGTAGACCCTGGCCCGCTCCACCGCCCCGAGGCTCCCCCTCATGACATCCCCCTCGACGGGAAAAGAAAGGCGCATTACAGCGAGGGAAGAGATCGCGCCGAGCGGTCCCGGGGTCGCGCGCACTCACCTTCTTCTTCGAACTCCAATTTCTCCAGCTTGCCGACTCCAGCGATCCCCGGAGCTGCCGCCGCTGCAGTAGGCGCCTGAGGAAGAGGAGGGGAGAAAGCTGAGTCTCCGGAGCCACCCAGCACGCCCCGGACCTGCGGCGGG
>NW_006399911.1:1622911-1645188 GCF_000299155.1 Elephantulus edwardii | reverse complement strand
CGCCGGGCCTCCACCCCCGGGCGCCGGGGCCGCCTCAGATTCCCCCAGGGCCGCGTGCGCCCGCGGGCCGTCCCCGTGTCGCCCCCGGCCCCACCCGGAGTGGGACGTTCCGCTGCCTCACGAAGGATGAACTGTAGGGACGAGAGAAGGGGCGCGGGGGGCGCGAAGGGCTGGGGACCTTCTCGCGCTGCCCATCCTCCGGGGCTGGGCTGCGCAGGCGCATGTCTTGCTCCAGGCGCCCCCTCTTGGCCGCGGCCGTCTGTCTTCCTGCCGGCGGAGCGGCGCCATTAGCCGAGGCCCGCGTTCTTCCTCCTCGCCTTCCCCTCACACCCCGCGGCTCACACTCACTGCTCACTCACCTGCCCCCGCTGCCCACGCTTAGCCCTTTGGGCTGGCTTCACCTGCGCAGGTGTGGTCTCAGCCCAACCCAAGGGTGGGGCAGCCACGGGAGCGGTCAAGGGAAGGCGGGGCGATGGGCCAGGCCTTGGGGCTCGAGGCTCAGGACCCCAGAGAGAGGGGTCAGCAGGTGAGGGTGAAGCACTGTCCAGATTAAACTGCCCAGCCCTGACTCCTGTGCGCGCGCGCGTTGGAGGTACTTGGTTGCTGTCAATTTTCCCCCCCAGCCTTGGAACTCTTAATTGGCTGCCTCTCTTTCACAGCCAATTCTCTTTTGGGCGAGCTGCTGCCAGAAACTCAGAGAAATCTAAATCTGGCCCTGGCCACTCCTGTCATCCTGGATCTGGGTATCTGAAACTCTGCTATCACCAGCTCATGTTGGCAGGCTGCGAGCCTGGCATTCGTTGAGCCCTCGCCTCTGTAACAGCCAATTTCGCTGCCTCTTGACACAGTGGGCCGGTGCAAAACGCAGGAACCCTGAGAACAATATTTCTTGTGCTGATCAGGGTCCAGACAACACCTCCAGCCCTTGAAAAGAACTTGGTTCAATCGCTTTTAAGAGCTTTGCTGGAAGGAGGAACTACTGAAGTTTATGCTTTTTCTATTTGTTCTGTCATCTTAGTTGGGCCACTCTCTAAGCTTCCTCTTTTGAAAAAAAACAACAAAAAAAAAACCAAAGAAAAACAAAACCAAAAAAAACCCAACCAAAAGCCAAAAAGGGCACTGAAGGGAAAGAAGACAAGTCTCATTTTGTAAAATGTTTAGTAATAAAATCCTTTAGAAAAACATGCTTAATGTGAAGGACTTTAGTGAAACACTGAAAGCTTCCGTTAGGCTTTTCTTCTAAATTTAGGGAAAATACAAGGATGCTGGTCTCACTCTTTTATCAACTTAGTTCAAACACAATTACAGCTAACTTATAGCCACAGTAATAAGGCAAGAAAAAGAAGTAAAAGGCATACAAACTGTAAAGGAAGAAATAAAACCATGACTAATTATAGGTAATAAGACATCTAGGTAACATCGAAAACCAGGGAAAAAAGGGGGGGAACCCACCCCTGAATAAATGAGTTCAGGCTATAAAATCAACACATTCAAATCAATCACATTTTATAATAAGAGCAAATGGTGGAAACTGATACTCAAATACTGCTATTTTCCACTATTGTAAAAATGAAAATATATATTGGATCAGTATGCTGAAAGTTAGAAAATGCTGATGAAAGAAACAGTACAGTGGAGAGACATCATGTATGTGTGGTTTGGGATTGCTGGCAAATGGCTAGTCTCTGAAGATAAAAACTCTCCTAAGTCCACAGTAATAGAGATCGGCACACCTCCCAAGACTAAGTTGTTGTTGAGCTAGAAATGACCCGTAATTGACCCTCTAGCAGGTTTTCAGACAATAAATCACACAGGCGTCTGCTCATTTTTTATCCGATGGAGCAGCTGGTGGTTTCAAACTTGTGTGCTTTTGCTTTGGCAGTGCAATTACTTAATACCAAGCCATAAAGACTATTGTTGTTATGTGCCTTTGAGTCACCTGTGACTCATAGCAATCCTATGTACAACAGCCCTAAACCCTGCTCTATCCCGTGCCAATCGCACTCTCTCCAACACACCTATCCCCATCACCCAGTCTCATCCAGGGTCTTCCTCTCCTGCGCTGTCCCTCCAACCCTCCCAAGCATGACGTCCCTCTCCAAGGACTGGTCCCTCCTTGCAACATGTCCAAAGTATGTCAGATGGAGCTTCAGAATCCTTGCCTCCGAGGAGCAGCCTGGCTTCACCCTCTCCAGGACAAAAGTGTTTATTCTCCTAGCAGCCATGATATATTCAGTACTCTTCTCCAGCACCACAGCTCAAAGGCATCAGTTCTTCTATTATCCCTAGTCATTGTCCAGCTTTCTGATGCATAGCAAGTAACTGAAAAGTCTATGGCTATCAGGTGCACCTTAGTCTCCAGACTGATACTGTTACTCTTCAGTACTTTGGAGAGATCTCTAATAGCAGACTTTCCCAATGTAATTCATCTTTCTGGCTGCTGGTATCAAGAATGTTGATCCTGGAGCCAAGCAAACTGAAGCTGTTAACAATCTCAATCTCTTCATCAAATATCATGATGCTGCCAATCGGCTCAGTGGTGAGAATGTTTTCTTGTTGCTGAACTTCAATCCATATTGAAGGCTGCAGTCCTTCACCTTCTGCAGCAAATGCTTCAGGTCCTCCTCAAATTTGGCAAGCAGCGTTGTATCATCTTCATGATGCAGATTGTTGATGAGTCTACCTCCAATTCTGATGCCACATTTCTCCTTATAGAGCCCAGCCTCCTGGATAATCTGTTCTGCATATAAATTGAAAACATATGGAGATAGGACACATCCTTGGCACACCCCCTTCTCAATTTTGAACCATGCAGTGTTTCCTTGCTCTGTTCTGATGATTGCCTACTGGTCCAAGTATAGGTTTCATATAAGAACAATCAAGTGTTCTGGTATTCCCATTCTTCTCAGAGTCAGCCAGTTTGTTGTGATCCACACAGACAAATGCCTTTGCAGAGTCAATGAAACATTGATAAGACATTCCTCTGGTACTATGTGTTTTCTGCCAAAATCCATCTAACATTAGCTGCAATATCTCTAGTACCAAACATGGCCTCTTTTAAACCCATCCTGAATTCCAGGCAGTTCTCTGTTGATGTGTTGTTCCAGTCATTTTTTTTTTTTTTTATATCTGCAGCAGAATCTTGTTTGCATGTGATATCAGTGATAATTTCTGCACTCTGTCGGATCACTTTTCTTTGGAATGGGAACAAATATGTATAGATCTCTTCCAGTCAGTAGGCCAGGTGGTTGTCCTCCAGATTTCTTGGCACAACTTGGTGAGTCCAGGGCAGCATCTGTTTGTTGAAATATGTCAATTGGCATGCCATCAATTCCTGGGGCTTTGTTTTTGCCAGTTCTTTCAGAGCAACTTGAACATCTTCCTTTACTATCACAGGCTCTTGCTCATATGTTGTTTCATGAAATTCTTCTGTGTCTGCCAAGTCCTTTTGGTACAATGACTCTGTATACTCTTTTCTATCTTCTTTTAATGCTTCCTGGATAATTTCATATTCTGCCCAAAGTATCCTTAAGTATTGCAACTCAAAGTTTGAATTTGTTCTTCAGTTCCTTCAGCTTAAGAAATGCTGAGCAAGTTCAGCCCTTTTGATTTTCTGACTCTAGCTTCTTGCACATTTCATTGTAATACTTTGTCTTCCCATGCTGCCCTTTGGAGTCTTCTGTTGAACTCTTTAATATCTTGAGTTATTCCCTTTGCTGTGGCTTCTTGGCACTTTAGTTCAATATTCAGAGTTTCTTCTCACATCCACCCTGGTCTTTTCTTCTTCCTCTGTCTTTGTAATGACCTTTTGCATTCTTCCTGGATGATATACTTGATATCTTCCCACAGCTCATGTGATCTTCACTCATTTATGTCCAAAGAGTCAAACCTGTTCCTGAGATGGTTTTGAAATTCAGGTGGAATAGACTTAAGGTCAAATTTTGGTTCCTGTGTACTTGATTTAATTTTTCTCAGCTTCAGCTTGAACTTTCATATGAGTAGTTGGTGGTCTGTTCCACAATCAGCATCTGGCCTCGTTTTCCCAGCTGATACTGAGCTTCTCCAGCGATTCTTTCCACAGTTGTAGTAGATATCATTCCTATGCATACCATCAGGTGAAGTCCATGTGTATAACCTGTGTTTGTGTCTCTTATAAAATGTATTTGCATTGAATAAGTCATTAATTGTGCAAAATTTTATCAATCTCCAGCTTCATAGACCTCAGCAATTCTTTGAACCTAAAATGAAACTTACCTCTAGGGCTAACATTTTAGCTCTGGTGGCTTAGTGGTAAGAAGTTGGGCTGCCAATGCAAAGGCACACAGTTTGAATCCACAGGAGAAAGAGGGTCCGGTATGCATTGGCTCTGACTCGCTAGTATATAACAGCAACAGTAACTGGGGCTCAGATTTCAGCCAAACAATGTTCTTGTTAGATGCTGTACCTATGACTATTACTCAACGGCAGTTCTATACGAATAACAGTTCTGAATCTTGTCCTATCCTGTGTCATCCTTATCATCTCTTCCATATTCAAACCCTTTGCTAGAGTCACTATGTCAGTTGACAGTCTTCCTTTCTTTCATTGACGCTTCACCTTTTCAAGCATGCTATCTCTTTCTCAACATACCCAACGTATGTGAGACAAAGCTTCACCCTCCTTGACTCAAAGGAGCACTCTGGTTGCACTTTCTCCAAGACATACCTGTTTGTTCTTTTAGCAGTCCATGGGATAGTCAGTATCCTTCTCCAGCACAATTCAAAGGCATTGATTTTTCTGTATGTCTACTCATTGTCTAGCTCTCAGATGCAAAGCAAGTGACTGAAAAGACCATGGCCTGAGACAAGTGCACCTTAGTCCTTAAACTGACACCAATGCTCAACAGTACTTTAGAGAGGTCCCTGACGGTGGTTTTTCCCAAGGCAATGTTGGGGTGGTGTTGTGCACTATCGAGTCAGAACTGACCCATAGCCAAGCCTCCAGTGAGTTTTCAGAGGCAGTTAATCTCATGGGAGGAGACTGCCTGTCCTTCTTCTGTGGAGCATCTGGTGGATTAAAATCGTGTGCCTTTGAGATTGCAGCACAGCTTCTTGCCACTAGGCCACCAGTTCTTGACTGCTGGTGCCAACGGTGTTAAGCAAGATGAAATTGTTGAGAATTTCAGTCTTTTCTCCATCATGATGCCTCCTCATTTCTGTCACCATAGTCATATTTTCTAACTACCATTTCTTCTTCATTGTTACCAACTTTTGGATTCCAGTTGCCAAATATTATTAATGCATCTTGATGGCATGTTTGGTCAGTTTCCGACTGTAAAAGCTGGTAGAAATTCTCAATGTCCTCTTTGGCATTACTTGTTGATGCACATATTGGAATAACAGTTGTATTAACTGGTCTTCATAGTATGTGTATGGATATTATTCACAGCATTGTACTTTAGGAGATCGTGAAACAGTCTTTTTAACTATGAATGCAACACCATGCTTCTTCAAATTTTTTTATTTCCAGAATAGTAAATCTGATTCAAAGTGGCCAATGCCAGTCCATCTTAGCTCACCAATGCCTAGTATGTACATTTTTTATGCTTTCCATGCAACAAAGAACATAAAAAGATGGCCAGTATAATTTGCCATTAAAACAAAAGCCACTGCCATTAAGTAAATTTGGACTTATGATGACCCTCCCAAGAGTTCTGAGGCCTGTATCTGGAGGTGTCTGGTTAGTTCACACTGGTGACACTTTGGTTTGTAGCCCAACATTTAACCTACTACGTCATCATGGATTTTTCATTAGCCATTCTAAACTCACTGCTATCAAGTTGAGTAAACTCCATGATCCTCCAGCAAGATACTCAGGCTGTAAATCATGCCTGTATTTCTCCTGCAGAACTAGTGATGCGTGTGGCCTTTTGGATAATTGTACAACACACCTGGGGCAGCGCTCCTTTGGAAAATGCATATTAAAGCCACACTGAGCTATCCCGACACATCCACTGTTGTTAAGTGCCATGGAGTTGAGTATGACTCATAGTATGAAGGACAGATCTGAACTCTGTCCTATCCTGTACCCCTCTTATCCTTGACACATTTGGGTCCTTTTCTGTAGAAACTTTACCAGTCTTTCTTGTTAAAGATCTTTCTCTCCTTTGCTGACCCTCCATCTTTCCAAGCATGATGACCCTTTCCAAACAATAGCCACTCCTAACAACATGTCCAAAATAAGTGAGACAAAGCTTTATCATCTTTGTCTCCAAGGAACACTCCAGCTGCATTTCTCTAAGACATCTGTTTATTCTTTTGGCAGTTTGTGGGACATTCAGCATTCTGCTCCAACACCACAACTCAAATGCATCAATTCTCCTGTCATCCTTAATCATTCACGGTTCAGCTCTCAGATGCACAGCAGGTGACTGGGAAAGCTGTGGCTTGAATCAGGTGCACCTTAATCTTTAAACTGACTTCTCCAGGACGCACCCATTAGACTGTCTGAAATAATTAGTGACAAAATCAAATGTTGACGAGGTTGGGGAGAAACTGGATCACTCACAATGCTGGTCTCATAACCCATCACCGGAGAATCTATTCCGGCTCACAGCCACCCACCATCAAGTTTCTAAGGCTGTACATTTTTTATGGAAGGAGACTGCCTGTTTTTGTCTGGCCAAGCAATTAGTGGATTCAAACCCCTGACCTTTCCTTTAGCACTGCAGCATGTAATGCACGATAGCACCAGAGCTCCTTTCCAAAGAGCTGGTTGACTTGGTGCCATTTGAATTAGTTCTGACTTAGCAACTTTATATAGAATAGACATAAACTTTGACAATTCCAGGCCGTCCTTATATCTCTGCTTCTGTATGCCCATTGTTGCAGTCACAGTTTCAAGCCATCTTATTGAGTGTCTTCCTCTTTTTTTTTTTTATCTTCTACTTTTCTAAGTATGATGTCCTTCACCAGGGACTGGCCTCTCCTGGTAACTTGCCCAAAGTATGTAAGAGGAAGTTTCACCACCCTAAGTATTTAAAATGGAACAAGAACACTGGAGAAGTGTGGCACTTTCTTCTAAAACTAAACATGCAATTACCATGTGAAGCAACGTCATGCCTAGGTATTTATCCCACTGAGTGAAATAAAGTCTATAAATGAATGTTAATACTAGCTTCATTTGTAAAAACACAAACTGGAAGCAATTCTGATTTCAACAGGTGAATGGTTAAACAAACCATGGTACACTGATAGCATGGAATGCTACTCGGCAATAAAAAGGAGCAGATTATTAATACATGCAACAACTGAATGGACTTCCATGCATTGTGTTGGGTGAAAAAAAATCAAAATTGTAAAAAGGTCACATAAAAAAAAGGTCACATAAACTGAATTGTGTGTTCCTCCCACACCCGTGTATGCAATGATGTGATATGGAAGTTATACAATGACCCCCTAGGGTCTAATAACATATTGTACAAGAACTAAGGGTGGGATGTGACACCCTTAATGCCATCAGCCCTGTAAGATCTTTTGTCTCATGGGAGATAAAAAGGAGAGTAGAAGCAAACCAAGGAGGGAACTTGAGCTACCAACAAGAAAGATGACCAAGAAGAGCAGGTCCTTTGAACTCCAACCCCAGTGCTGAGTAGCTCCTCCTGGAGGGAAGGCTAAGAAAAGGAGATCTTCAAGGGCAGAGATAGAAAACAGAAAAACAACTGAAACTCTTAACAAGAGCAGGAGCTGGTTCTTTGAAAAGGTCAATAAAATTGACAAACCACTAGCAAAGCTAACAAAGGAAAAGAAAGGAAAAAATGAAGATAACCCAAATAAGAGATGAAAGGGGCAATGTCACAATAGAACCAAATGAAAGAAAAATATTAAAAATAGGATATTATGAAAAATTATACTAAAAAATATGAAAACCTAGAGAAAATGGACAAATACTTAGAAACTCACAACCTACCCAAACTGACACAGAATGAAGCAGAACATCGGAACAAACCCATCACAAAAGAAGAAATTGAATGGGTCATAAAACAACTTCCAACTAATATAAGCCCTGGACCAGATGGTTTTACAAGTGAATGCTATCAAACATTCAGAGAAGAGCTGTCACCAATTCTGCATATAAAGTATTTCAGGAAATAGAAAAAGATAGATTACCACCAGACTCATTCTATGAAGAAAACATGTCCGTAATACTAAGGTCAGGTAAAGACATTATCAAGATAGGCCAATCTCTCTCATGAACATAGATGCAAAAATACTCAATAAAAAAAATAATAAAAAGAAAACCCTATGGAGTAGCTTGACCTTGTAACACATGGGGTCACCATAAGCCAGAATCCCCTTGAGGGGAACCAAGTTCTGGAGTAAGTGCAGAGATTAACATAAAAGGCTGCTGCTGCTGCTGCTGTTATAAATAAAATTAATGCAAGCAAAATAAAAAAAATCCTCAATAAAATAGAATCCAATGTTGTTGTAGTACATAAAAAAAAATAATTCATCATGATCAAGTGGGATTCCTAACAGGTATGCAAGGGTGGTTCAACCTAAAAAAATTATTAATGTAATCCACCACATTTACAAAGCAAAGAATAAGAACTGCATGATCCTATCAATTGATACAGAAAAGACCTTTTACCAAAATCCAACAGCCCTTCCTGACTAAAACACTCAAGAAGGAAATGTACTCAAAATAGTGAAAAGTATATATGCAAAACAAAGAGTCAACATTGTTCTCAATGGAAAAAGATTAAAGGCATTCTGCTTGAAAACAGGAACCAGGCAAGGATGCCCACTATCACTTCTTTAGCAAGAGCAGTAAGACAAGATAAGGAAATATGAGGTATCTAATTTGACAAAGAGGGGATAAAACTATCTTTCTATGCTGAGGATATGATAGTATGTTTAGAAAACACTAAATATTCAGCAAGGAAACTATTGGACATAGTTGACCCATTCAGCAAAGTAGCAGGGTATAAGATCAACATACAAAAATCAGTAGGATTTCTCTACAGTGACAAGGAGGATATAGAATTGGAGCTTAGAAAAATACCAATCACAATAGCTAATCACTAGATGAAATACTTGGGAATAAATCTAACTAGAGACATAGAAGACATACACCCAGAAAACTACAAAACATTATTGCAAGAAACAAAAAGAGGTTTGGAGAAATGGAAAAATATACCAAGCTCATGGATGTTGTTGTTTGTTGTTATGTGCCATCGAGTCGTCTGTGACTCATAGTGACCCTATGTACAACAGCCCTAAACCGTGCTCTATCCTGTGCCAATCTCATTGTCTCTGACACACCCATCCTGATTACCCCAGTCACTGAATCAATCCACTTCATAGAGGGTCTTCCCCTCCTGTGCTGTCCCTCTACTCTGCCCAGCATGATGTCCCTCTCTAAAGACCTGTCTCTCCTTACAACATGTCCAAAATACGTCAGATGAAGCCCCAGAGTCCTTGCCTTCAAGGAGTAGACTGGTTTAACCCTCTCTAGGATGAATATATTTGTTTTCTTGGCAGTCCATGGTACATTCAATACTCTTCCCCAGCACCACAGCTCAAAGGCGTCAATTCTCCTTCTATCCTCTCTAGTCATTGTCCTGCTCTCTGATGCATAACAGGTGATTGCAAAAACCATGGCCTGTATCAGGCGCACCTTAGTCTCCAGAGAGACACTGTTGCTCTTGAGTACTTTAGAGAGGTCCCTAACCGCAGACTTTCCCATCGCAATACGTTTTTTTATTTCCTGGCTACTGGTGCCAAGAGTGTTGTTGACTGTGGAGCCGAGCAAACTGAAGCTGTGAACAATCTCAATCTCTTCGCCATCCATCCTGATGCTACCAATTGGTCCAGTGGTGAGAATTTTTGTCTTCTTGACATTGAGCCTCATAGGAACTTATTATTGTAAAGACAACAATTCTACCAAAGCCAATCTACGCGTTCAATGCAATCCCAATACAGATACCAATTCCATTCTTCAACAAGATGAAAAAGTCAATTTTCAACTTTATTTGGAATGGAGGGAGAACTTGAATAAGCAAACCAAGATAAACAAGGTAGGCAGTATCACACTCCCTGATTTCAAATCCTACTACACAGCTGTGGTGGTCAAGACAGCATGGTACTGGTATAGCAACAAACACACTGATCAATGGAATGGAATTGAGAATCCAGAAATCAGCTCATTTGCCTATTGCCAACTGATATTTGACAAGGAGATGGAATCAGTTAAGTGGATAAAGGACAGTCTCTTGAACAAATGTTGTTGGCATAACTGGAAAACTATATGCAAAAAACTTAGGCAAAACCCATACCTCATACCTTAAATAAAACCAAAGACTATAACGTTCATCAGAGAAAAGCTAGGAAGAACTCTAAAAGCCCTAATCCACAGCATGAACAGTTTTGAAGCATAATGAAAAATTTACAACCAGAAGAGAATAAAATAGATGAATGGGACCTTGTGAGAATCAAATCCCTCTGCACATGAAAAAACTTCTCCAAGAGAGTTAGAAGAAAACTCACAAACTGGGAAGAAATATTTAGCAATGACATATCTGATAAGGGACTTATATCTAAAATATATAGAGTACCCCAGAACCTCAGTAAGAAAAATGTAAATAATCAAATCACAAAATGGGCACAGGATATGAATAGGCACTTCACCAAAGAGGACATTCAGATGCCAAACAGACACACGAAGGAATGTTAAAAATTCATGGCTATTAGAGAGATTCAAATCAAAACAACTATGAGATATCATCTCACCCCTGTAACGAGAGCAAAGTTCAACAGAGCAGTTAAACAACAAATGCTTCCAAGGTTGTGGAACTCTTATTGACCACTGGTGGGAATGTTAAATGGTACAACCACTATGGAAGGTGGTCTGGTGCTTTCTCAGAAAGCTGGAAATAGAAATACCATTTGACCCAGCAATTCCACTACTGAAAATATACACTAAAAAACCCCAAAGCTGTCACTCAAACAGATATATGCACACCCATGTTTACTGCTGTCTTAGTCAAAATAGCAACCCCAGCGCCCATCAACAAATGAATGGATAGAAAAACTATGGTATATTCACACAATGTTATACTATGCAGCACTAAAAAACAAGGAGCTCATAAAGTATTATACAAAATGGGTAACCCTGGAGGACATTATGCTGCATGAAATAGATCAGTCACAAAAGGGCAACACTGCGTAATGCCTGTTTTAAAACAAGGCTGATAGGGGGATTGAGGGGAAACTGAGAAAAAAGGGGATAGATAATGAACACTGCATTAGGCATTATCTGTATGACAACAGTCCAGAATAAAAGGTGCATAGGAAAGTGGACCCAGGGTGTAGAGGGAGGAAATGAACAATTAATTTTTTTTAAGTGAACTAGGGGTGGGTAGGGAGGAAAATGGGCAATGATGAATGAATGAATGAAAATCCAACTTTTCTGTAAACTTTTGTTAAATTCACAATTAAAAGAAAAATGAAAGGAGGCAACCCCCTTCCCCCCAAAACAACCCCAAACAAAAGATGATAAAGGAAATAAGGACCTTTCTTTAGAACTGACCAAAAACACCTTCCCGTAGAGGTGGTACTCTCAATTTGGACTTCTAGCCTCTTAAACTGTAAAAAAATAAATGTGTTTGTTAAATCATCCACCTGGAGTATTTCTGTTACATCATTCCACCTGGTTGAGGGTCTTTCCTTTCTTTCTAGGACCCTCTGCTTCTCAAGAACTCCAAAGAGGTGGTTTGGGGAGGCTGAGATGGGCAGCTGATGGGACTGTGCACCTCAGTGGGCTGTTCTGTACCCTAAACTTGTCCACAAACTAGACTAAAAATCCCTAACCATTACAATTGGAACCAAAACTGACAGAGACTAGAAATGGAAATAAATGAAAGTGAATCTTGTCATTGTTATGCAATTTCGCTTGATAATGGGACTAGAGGCTTAGCTCAAAATAGAAAAAAAATGTTTATATGTTACATGCTAATGAGGTTTAGCTCATTTCCACAGATGGTTTTCACCTGGTAAGCCTGCTCACTTTTTCTTTCCTAGAAAGGGCAGCCATAAAGACATTCCGAAAAGAGAAAAGAAAGTGATTTCCACAACTCTCCAATTCAAATCTGAGGTTTTTCAAAGTTTCTCAGATGTATCTACACATTTATTGCTGTTAGTGATGGTCTTGTCAGCCCATACTTTCGGTGACTTCATGAACAGCACATCCAAGACCTTTCCAGTGCTGCACCATTCCCTGCAGTGATGTTTAGATCATTGTGCTTTACTGGGTTTTCATTAGCTGCTATTTGGAAGTCAAATAGCCACAAAAATCCTAGCCTTTCTTTCTTTCCTTCTTACTCTGAAAGCTCCCCCAAAGCCTGCTCACCCTACCAACATGCAAACCTCCAATGATCATGGTCATGGCTATGTGTAAACTGCTTTGGCTGAGAACTGAACTTGGTTTTCTTACATAGAAGGTGAGACTTCTGCTGAACCACCAAGATTCCCTACATTAGTGTATTCAGAGGAAAAACAGTGATGGGTTAGTCAATGCAAATAAAGTTAGTTGTGAGATACTGTTTTAAGGTAATATTTTCTTTACATTTCAACAGTCTGTGTCATACTTATTTCTCAAGATTTCTGGCAGTTAGAGCTCATCAAGGAGAGGAGAGGGGAGGGGAGGAGCTCACTCAATGCTGTGAATGCAAGCTTTCTGAACCTTCTGGCTTTTCCCTTACTGCTCATATCTCATGGCCAGGCCCAGGTTGTTCTTTTATTTGCCACCAGGCAGCCTGTGCAGATTCTTGACCTGTGCTCACAACTTAGCTGGTCAATTGCTTCCTTTGACCTGTACCATATGCACAATACTACTATTAGGCACTTAGGACACCAGGGATTTCCTTTTCTGACTTCTCCAAACACTGAAAGCTCTTTGAAGGACAAAAAAAAATGACCCTCTTCTCATCTTTGTATTGCCTGTGCCTGGCTCATACTCAAAACAAAACCAAACAAAAACCCAACAAACCTATTGCTGTGGAGCCGATTCAAATGTGTAGCTACCCTGGATCCTACAGGACAGAACTACCTCACCACATCCCAAGGTTGGATGCATTACAGAGAGATGCTTGGCCAAGAGCTGGTGAGCTGCTTACCAAGATGCTGGTGGTTCTAAGCCTCCAGCTTCCCTGAGGGAGATGAACGTGGCTCTCTGCCTCCATAAAGATGAAAGCCTGAGATCCTATGGGGATAACTCTGCTCTGTTCTACAGAGCCAGTGCTAGTTTGCCTTTACTTGATGGCAGTTGTTAGATGCCACTGCGCTGAGTATGACTCACAGCAACCCTATGAACAACAGATCTGAACCCTGTCCTATCCTGTACCATCCTCACACTTCCTGACACACTAGAGCCCACTGCACCAGTCACTGTGCCAATCCACCTGGTTGAGGGTCTTCCTCTCCTGTGCTGACCCTCCACCTTTCTAGGCATTACATCTTTCTCTAAGGAATAGCCTCTCCTAGCAACATGCCTGACGTATCTGGGATGAAGCTTTATCATCTTTGCCTCTAAGAAGCACTCTTGCTGCATTTTCTCCAAGACATATCTGTTTGTTCTTTTGGCAGTCCATGGCTATTGAGTATTCTTCTCCAACATCCCAGCTCAAAGGCATCAATTCTTCTGTAATCCTTATTCATTGTCCAACTGTCAGATGAATAACAAATGATCAGAAAGACCATGGCCTGAATCAGACTCACCTTACTCCTCAAAATGATATCATTGCTCCTCAATAATTTACAAAGGTCCCTAACTGCAGACATTCCCAGTGCAATATGTCTCCTATTTCCTGACTGCTGGTACCAAGGGTGTAATTATGGTGAATTAGAACCAAGTAAGATGAAATCGTTGGCAACTTCAATCTTTCCTCCATCTATTATGATATTGCTTATCAGTCCAGTGGTAAGACTTTTTATTTTCTTGATGTTGAGATGCAATCCATATTGAAGGCTGCACTGACGGCAGTAGGTTTGGGCTAATCTTTATGGTAGTAGAATGCACATCTACCTTTTGCTGGGTGGCTGGTGTGTTCGAACCACCAACCTTTTAGTTAGTAGATGACAGTTTAACCACTGTATCACCACGGGTCCTTCCCTAGTACATAGTAGGAATTCAAAAGATACTTGGGCAAAATGAATTGCTCTTTACTAGTAAACCTATAACAACTCAGTGAGTATGGGCCAAGAGGTGATTTTTGCAGCATAAAGAGAAAAATTTCCTCTGGCTCTTAATCCTATTGAGTTACAAGTGTTATCACTTTCTCCCAGGCTTTCAAATTGACATTCTAAAGTAAAAAGTGACTAGACAAAAACACAATAGCAGCAAAGAGTTTTATTTTAATAGACTATGTTGAGGGCAAGAGGTTGGTGATTGCGCTTTACGTCCAAGTTTGGATATTGATCGGCAGCTCTGCTAGCTCTCACCACCATCCTATAATTTTAGTGTCTGTTCAATGAAAACAATTGATTTTTTAAAGTGGTGTGGCGTTGGATGAAAATTCAAAAATATAACATTCAACACTATTGAATGAATAACTGTTAATCAATATATTTAAGGGAAAAGATTGTTTATTTTGATACTTTCTAAATAACAATTTCAAATGATAGAAAATAAATTTAGTTTCTATGAATCTTCCAGCTGCTCCGTGGGAGGATAGGCAATCTCTTCCCATGCGATTAACTGTCTCTGAAAACCTGCCAGAGGGTCAGCTACAGGTCTCAACAACAACAACAACAACAACTTATGTTTATGATACCTTATTCTTATGTTCTTACATTTTTTATTCTATATTATCTTATCAAAGACAGAAGAAACTAATATCTATGACATATATAATATATATTATATATAATATCTATGATATATATATCAAGTCAACTGAAAACCTGCTGAAAAAAGTATTATTAAATAAGAGAGGCAAACAGATTGAATTAAAAAATTATAACTTTTTTCTGAGGTATTTATATTCAATTTATCTTATAACTAACAAAAAGTAGACAATGTTATGCTTTTGAGCATAATAATTCATTCAGAAAATATTATTTACTATCTGCAATATGCCATGATAGATAGTGAAGAGATTAAGTTTTTTAACACTTTCAGTTTGCTTGGCTCCACAGTTTGCTTGGTACCAGCAGCCAGGAAATCAAAGTCTGCTGTCAGGGACCTCTCCAGAGTACTGCAATGTCAATCTGGAGATTAAGGTCCTTCTGATCGACACGATGGTCTTTGCAATTACTTACTGTGTGTCAAAAAGCTGGACAATGACTAGGGATGATAGAATTATTATTGACGACTTTGAGTTGTGGTACTGGAGAAGAGTATTGAATATACCATGGACTGCTAGGAGAACAAACAGGTTTGTCCTTGAGAGGGTGAAACCAGACTGCTCCTTGGAGATAAGGATTCTGAAGTTTCGTCTGACATACTTTGGACATGTTGCAAGGAGGGACCAGACCTTTCCAAAGGGGCATCATGCCTAGGAGGGTGGAGGGACAGTGCAAGAAAACAAGATCCTCGATGAGATGGATTGACTGAATGCCTGAGGTAAAATAGGGGTAGGTGTGTTTGAGACAATGAGGTTGGCTCAGGATAGAGCAGGGTTCAGAGCTATTATACATAGGATCATTATGAGTCACAAGTGACTAGATGGCATATAACAACAGCAACAACATGTGCCAATCATCATGATATTCGGTACCACTGATCTGAGTATGACTCACAGGGATCCTATGTACAATATATCTGAACCCAGTCCTAACCTGTGTCCCCTTCATCAGATCTGACATACTCAAGTCTACTGCAGCAGACTGTATAAATTAGGTACTGTGGACCAAGGGAATGATCAAACTATGTGGTTGTTTTTAGGTGCTCTGCAGTTAACTCATATTCATAAAAACCATATATACAAAACCTCATCAGATCTTGCACCCTCCTCACCATCTACACTGAACTCAAAGTATTATTAAAAAAGGAAACGGAACGCTTCACGAATTTGCGTGTCATCCTTGCGCAGGGGCCATGCTAATCTTCTCTGTATCGTTCCAATTTTAGTATATGTGCTGCCGAAGGGAGCACAAGTTCCTTGTTTTTCAATGCAGCATAGTATTCCATTGTGTGAACTGTTTCCAGTTTATTTGTGTGAATCAAATTGCTATGAACCTTCATGGTCAAGGCTTTGTGTGGACACATTTACATTGTTCTTGAGTAAACATCAAGGAGTAAAATAACTGGGACATATAAGGAGTATATGTTTGACATGAAAAACTGCTATTTTTTCATATTTACATTTTTTATTCCTGAAACAATGTATGAGAGTCCCACAGAAAATTGGTCAATAAAGAACATTGCTGGGATTTATACTGTGATTTTATTATATCCGTAGATAGCCTTAGGCAGTCTTGACATTTTATTATACTGAGTCTTCTGATAAAGAGCATGGAATGTCCTCCCACTTATGTTTGTCTCTTTCAGTCTCTTAGTAAAGAGAGTAAGTTTTTATTGGACTTTGTTGGGCTTAGAATAAGGAACGCCAGAGAAGAATTTATACTCTTTAACTGGAGCATTGGTGAAGAATATACTACGGATTGCCAAAGGAACAAACACAGCTGTCTTGGAAGAAGTTGCAGCCAGGATGCTTCTTGGAGGTGAGCATAGCAAGATAACATCTCACGTAGCTTGTGCAAATGATGAGCATAGTATGATAACATCTCATGTAGCTTGTGCAAGTTAGGAGGGGACAGTCCCTAGAAGTTATATGCTTGGTAAAGTAAAGGGTCAGCAACAAAAAGAAAGACCCTCAAAGAGATGGGTGGATAGACCAGCTACAAGAATGGACTTCCAGACAGCAGTAACTGTGAGTGTGACGCAGGATTGGGTAGTGTTTTGTTCCGTTACACACATTATTGAGTCACATTATGTGTGTTATACACATTATGAGGGTCATTACGAGTCAGAGTTGGCTCCATGGCACATAACAGCAATAGCAAAAGAAACAAGGAGGGTTTTGTCATTTTTATGGTATAGATCTTCTGCATACTGGTTAATTCCTAGGTGTTTTATATATTTTAGAGTTATTTTAAGTGCTTTGGTTTTGTTAAAAATATCTCTTAGTGTAAAGTAACCCAACTAGTTGTCTTTGTGTTGATCTTGAATCATGCAGAATTGCTAAATGATTTTATTTTCTTTAAAATGTTTTAAAAAATTTCCTGATTTCTCCTCCCCACTATCTCCCCTTCCATCTCTGATAACCACAACAGAATGCTGCTTCCTGCATATAAACCTTCCCTTGTTTTATTATAACAGTAGACTCATAAAATATTTGATTTTTTTATAACTAATTATACTCAGCACAATGTCCTTTAAACTCATCCACATTCCATGGTGTTTCATCAATTTTTCATTATTCTTTGTTGTTGTTATGTGCTGTCGAGTCACCCGCAACTCATAGCGACCCAAGGTAAAATAGCCCTAAACCCTGCTCTATATTGTAACAATCTCACTGTCTCTGATACACCTACCCCCATTACCCTAGTCACTGAATGCCCTCATAGAGGGTCTTCCTCTCCTGCGCTGTCCCTCCATCCTCCTAAGCATAATGTCCCTCTCCAAGGACTGGTCCCTTCTTGCAACATGTCCAAAGTATGTCAGACAAAGTTTCAGAATCCTTGCCTCCAGGGAGCAGCTTGGTTTCACCCTTTTCAGGATGAACCTGTTTGTTCTCTTAGCAGTGCATGGCATATTCAATACTATTCTCCAGCACCACAGCTCAACACCACAGCATTATTCTTTAGTGCTGTATAATATTCCACTGTGTCTGGATACCATGGTTTGTTTACCCTTTTTTTTTTCCATAATGGGGATTTAGGTTGTTTCCATATCTTTCTTACTGTAAATAATGCTGTATAGTGAACATGGGTGTGCATATAACTGTTCACATGTCACTCTTAAATCTTTAGGATTTAATCCCAACTAGTAGTGGGATTGCTGAGTCAAATAGTATTTCTACTTAAAATTTTTTAAGGAAACTCAATAGTGTTTTCCACAGTCCTACCAGCACCATAGGAGAGTGCCTAGCTCTCCATATCCTGGCCAGTACTTGTTGTTTTTTCATCTTATTGAAATTTGCTTTTTAATTTTTTCTACTAGTTTATTTGCAAAACTCAAATACAAATTCGAACAAATTCTTTCAATTTCCCTCACCTGCCACCATT
Organism: Elephantulus edwardii; assembly: GCF_000299155.1. NCBI lineage: Eukaryota > Metazoa > Chordata > Mammalia > Macroscelidea > Macroscelididae > Elephantulus > Elephantulus edwardii. Next base: position 1,626,922 of record NW_006399911.1, on the reverse strand, counting down.
ACATTGTACAACCCAATGATTAAGTGCCCCCTCCCCCTGCACACCCAAATTCCTCTGCTTCCAGCCTCTCCCACCTCTCTAGGAGCCTTATACTCATTCTACAAGAATTGTTTTATTCAATATTTATCCTTGTGGGACTGAGTTAGTTCACTCAGCATAATGGGACTGAGTTAGTTCACTCAGCATAATGGAAAACAGTACTGAATATCCTCATGGACTGCCAAAAGAAAAATCCATCTTGGAGGAAGTGCAAAGAGGGTGTCCTTTCAAGGCAAGGATGGTGAAACTTTGTCTCACATACTTTGAGCAGGTTGTGCTATTGGGCTAAGTCCTTGGAAAAAGATAACCTGCTGAGAACGGTAAAGTGAAAGAGAAGGTGACCCTCAAGGAGATGAGCTGAAACGGTGACTAGTACAATGGCCCTGCAAATGGCAGAGCTTATGAGCTTGGCACAGGATAGAGCAAGCTTCCAATGTGTTGCTCACAGGGCCCTATAAATCACAGTGGACTCAAGGACACCTAACAACAGCAACAACTCTTTTCAATTCTGCTAAAGTTTGATTTATATATTTTGGGGCTTTACTAATGGGCGCATAAATATGAATTATAGTTATGTCCTCTTGTTTAATACACAAAATATTTCTTATTCTTTTATTTGATTCTGTGGTCTTCTTGCAGACTCTTCAGTTCTGTTACACAGAAGCATGACATTTGCAAATATAGTTTTATTTTGTCCCTTCCAGTTTGGAAACCTTTTATTTCTCTTTCTTGCCTTGGGGCCTTAGCTAAGGCTCCTAGTACAATGCTGAATAAAAGTGGTGGTAATGGGCATCTCGCCTTGTCTCCTTTCTCTCAGTCTTTCTTCATCGAGATGAATATTGGCAGTTGCTTTTGCATATATGTCTTTAATTACACTGAGAATTCCCCCTTCTGTTCCTACTTTACTAAAGGGATTGTTGTCGTTATGTGCCGTCAAGGCACTTGCAACTCATAGTGACCCTATGTACAACATCCCTAAGCCCTGCTCTATCTCAATGTCTCTGACACACCTACCCCACTACCCCAGTCACTGAATCAATCCATCTCATCCATGGTCTCCCTCTGCTGCACTGTCCTTCCACCCTCTCAAGCATGACATCCTTCTCCAAGGACTGGTCCCTCCTTGCAACATGTCTAAAGTATGTCAGAGGAAGCTTCAGAATTCTTGCCTCCAAGGAGCAATCTGGTCTCACTCTCTCTAGCACGAACCTATTTGTTCTCCTAGCAGTCCATGGTATATTCAGTACTCTTCTCCAGCACCACAGCTCAAAGGCATCATTTCTCCTATTGTCCAGCTTTCTGACTCACAGCAAATAACAGTAAAAACTATGGCCTGTATCAGGAGCACCTTAGTCTCCAGACTGACATCGTTGCTCTTCAGTACTTAGGAGAGGTCTCTGACAGCATACTTTCCCAGTGCAATTTGTCTTTTAATTTTCAGGCTGCTAGGACCAAGAGTGGTAACAGGAGAAGCAAACTGAAGCTGTTAACAATATCAATCTTTTCATCGAATTTTATAAAATGCCTTTTCTGAACCAATTGGTATGATCATGTGGTTCTTTCCCTTTATTTATGTGATGAGTTTCTAATGTTGAATCACCCTTGCATTTCTGGTACCTCTTCATCATGATGAATTATTTTTTTAAAAAATATTGTTTAACAAGCAACAAATGCTGGTGAGGTTGTGGAGAAACTGGAACCCTTATTCACTGTTGGTGGAAATGTAAAATGATGCAACCACTGTGGAAGGCGGTATGGCGCTTTCTCAAAAAGTTACAAAGAGAGATACCATTTGACCCAGCAATTCCACGACTGGAAATATACCTCAAAGAGATCATAACTGACATCCAAGCAGATATATGCACACCCATGTTTATTGCAGCCTTGTTCACAATAGCAAGGAGTTGGTAACAACCTAAGTGCCCATCAACAAATGAATGGGGAGAGAAGCTGTGGTATATTCACACAATGGAATACTATGCTGCATTGAAAAACAAGGAACTCATGCAATATTATTCAAAATGGGTGACTCTGGAGGACATTATGCTGAGTGAAATATCTCAGTCACAAAAGGACAAATACTGCATGGTGCCATTGTTGTACAATAGGACTGACATCGGGGTTGGGGGGAGACTGAGAAAGATGGGCTCAATAATGCCTACTGCATTGCAACAGATGAGGGAGAAAACTGTTTAAAAGGGATACATAATTAGGTATTTTTGTCATGACAGGAGTCCAGAGCGAAGGCTGCATAGTGGAGTGGACCTGGGGGAGAGATTGTAAAACAATGAAAGAATTTTTCTTTTACTTTTCCAAGAGGGTAGAGTACTAGGGGGAAGGTTTGGGAGGGGAGAAAAGTGCAACAATGAATGAATGGAAATCCAAAGTCTCTGTAAATTTTCATTGAAATTAATAATAAAAAAGAAAAAGAAAAAATACATTGTTTAATTCTTTTGACTAGAATTTTGTTAAGTGATTTTATATCTATTATCATGAGAGATTTTATATATATTGGTCTGTGATTATTATTTCTGTAAATTCTTTGCCAGATTTTGGTTTCAAGGTGATGCGATTCATAGAATGACTTAGGGAAATTCATAGAATGAGTCAGGGAATTATTTCTTTCTCTTCCACGTTTTTGAAGAGTTAAAGTAGAATTGGTGCCAATTATTTTTTGAACGTTTGGCGAAACTTCCCCCAGTGAAAACATCTAGCCTTGAATTCCCCCTCAACAAACCCCTTGGCATTTTTTTTTAAATGCTAGAGTTAATCTCTCTTTTGTTGTAGGCCTGTTTAGACTTTCTATCTCTGTTTGTGTCAGTGAATTAAGTACTGTGTTTCTAGGGTTTTGTCTGTTCCATTTAAGTTCAGATTTGCCAGATAACATTTTCAAAATGGTAATTTGTTATGATCCCTTGTCTATCAATCAGATCCATTATAATACTTTCAATTTCATTTATTATATTGTTACATGCCTCTTCAGTTTTTTTCTTTTGTCTGTCTAACCAGTATTTTATCTACTTTATTGATCCTTTCAAAGAACCTACTTCTAGTTTTGTTGATCCTAAGGTTCTTCTGTTTTCCTTTGTGTTTATTTATGCTCTGATCCTTTCAATATCCTTTGTTCTGAGCGTTTTTGGGTGTCTTTTGCCCTTCCTTTTCTATTTGTTCACACTGGCAGTTGAAGTTATTGATTTTTAGCTCTTTCTTCCTTTTTAATGTAGGCATTTATTACTCTGCATTTCCCTGGGAGCGGTCTTTATTATGACTCTATCTTCTGGTGGACATTTCTGTGGTTTTCACCTTTTGGCTATGCTGCCAGGTGCTGCAGTGAACACAGTGTGCACGTTTCTGTTTGCATTCTTGTCTTTCCTTGTTTTGAGTATATACCTCAACCTGAGATTGCTTGGTCATGTGGTCATTCTATGTTCAGCAGTTTGAGGAACCGTTTTCCACAGTGGCTGCTTCATGGTAGCTTTAAATTGCATTTTCTTGATAATAATGAATCTTTTCTCAAGTAATTATTTACCATTCAGTCTCTTCTTTTGTGAAGTGACTACTCAGACATTTTGGCTATTGTTTGACTGTATTTTGTTGTTGTCGTTAGTGAGTTGTAAGAGTGTGAGAGGCAGACTTTAAGATGGTATTCAGATTTTTAAGTCAACCTGTCATCAAGTGCCTATACTTTTATATCTTTATATTGAAGTACCCTGATGCTGTAGATTTTTACTTTTACTTATGTGGTTGGTTTTGTGTGTGTGTGTGTGTGTGTGTGTGTGTGTGTATTGTTGTTGTTGGTTTTGTGTATGAAGAGCACCAATCCATAGCTGACCCTTAAGTGAGTTTTTAGAGGCAGGTTAGTCACATGAGCGAAGACTGCCCATCTTTCTCCTGCAGAGCAGCTGCCGGCCTCAAACTGTGTGCCTTTGGGATTGCAGTGCAGCTTTCTGTCACTAGGCCACCAGACAGACA
>NW_006399911.1:1565080-1622811 GCF_000299155.1 Elephantulus edwardii | reverse complement strand
CCCAGGGCAGGGGTGACATCCACTTCCTAAATAACATGCCTCTGGTTGTGGAAGGGCTTCATACCTTTTGTTCATGGAATTCCTATGAGTGGACTTGAAGGCAATCAGCAATAATAACAACAACAAATGTATTCTTTTACTTTGTATATTTCTTGATTTGGAAAAGATGGTACTTTTGATTCACCCTACATGATATCAGAGAAATTGAATAATGTGTCTGTTTCTCTTTTAACAAGTCAAAGGATGATACAAAGTAGAACAAAGTGAGAGGTTGTAAAGAGGTTCTCTTACACTGCAGAGGCATGGCTCAACCAAAACCCACTGACACTGAGTTAATTACAACTCATAGGCTCATCATACCTCCTCATTTTAACCCTCAGTATGTGGTATTCTCTACTTACATGGTAATGGTAACTGCTGGTTGCTTATTTGGTTTCCATTCCTACTCATCCACCTTCCTTCCTAATATGATCTTAATTTTAATAGGGATACACACAAAAGTGTGTGTGTGTATACACACACACACACACACACACACACACACACACACACACACATACACACACCTCCCCTCCCTTTAACTCACGTAACTCATGATAGTAACAATCTCTCTCAAGTTATTTTGCTCTAAGCAAAAGACTTATGGTTAGGAGTTAGTCTCTGCAGTCATGTTTGCAAGCCCTGACCCCTACCCAGCTGCTAATTGTTGTTATAGACAGACAAATATCCCTGACTGCTATTGTTACTAGCCTTTAGATGAAGCCAGTGTTAGAGGGAGAAAGAACTTGAGTCTTTGGTGACATCATTAAGCAATACTGAGCCTCTCCTTGCCTGAGGCCCACTCTTCCTTTGGTCTTGGACATAAGTGATGCCCTTATCCTTTAAGTTATTTTTGCTTTCTTTTACTTTGCAGTCAGAAACACCCTAAGTGACATCCAAGGACTCTGCCAGATACAGACACTGTCCTCAGGTTATATGCTAATTAAGTGCAGATTATAATTGTGAAAACCCTCTTTCTGCATTTTTGACATTGTAGAAAAATTACAGAATAGCTTAAGTAAAAAACTATAGCAACTGAATTAGCAATAATGAAACTCTTTGCTTCTGATTTGATTGCAACATATACGGGGCAATAACCGTATAGGACAAAGGAGAAGTGCTTGTATAACTGAGCATCTTTAGAGGAGGAGTCTGCTGCATCTCTTACCTTCAGAGGGACTGATGACCTGGCAGTTATGAACTTACCAATGTGCCACCAGAGTTGCTATGAACAACACAGGGTTGTACACAACTTGACAGAACCTAATAACAACAGCAACAACAAGGGTATCTCGTGAGGTTCCCAACTGCATCTTTTCTTGTGTTTGGTGGTTATGTGAACATCCTCTTTGGTGAAATGTCTAATTAAGCTCTTTGCTCTGACATAAGTGAGTTATCTGTCTTTTTTGTTGTTGTGAAGTTGTCAAAGTTTTAGATAGTATTTGGTTATAAGATTATGGTAAAACACATGGTTTCTAAAAATATTCTCCCAGGTTGTAGCTTTTCTTTGCATGTTTTAAATAGTCTTTCGATAAACAATAGTTTTGTTGAGCAAAAATGTTTAATTTTTATCACATCTGATTTATTTATTTTTTGTGGCTTGAGATTGCTGGGGTTTTACTAGATGACTGTCTTTCAGCCTTGTCTTTGCATTTTTTAAAAGTCTTTTTTTGTTGTAATTTGCACATTTTAGTCCTTAACCCATTTTTATTTTGTTGCTGTGTATGGTGTGAGGCATAGACCCTATTGCATTTTTCTGCATGTGGAAATTCAGAGTTCCCAACACCATTATCGAAGATTCTTGGGTTTGCATCATGGACTTAGCACCTTTGTTAAAACTCAGGGTGTGTATGGACTTGTTGTTGTTATGTGCTATCGAGTTGCGTGTGACTCACAATGACCCTACGTACAACAAACCTGTTCCATTCTATGCCAATTTTACTGTCTCCAACACACCGACCCTTATTACCCCCAGTCACTTTATCAAGCCATCTAATTGATGGTTTCCCTCTCTTTCTCTGTCCCTCCACCCTTCCAAGCATGATGTTTCTCTCCAAGGACTGGTCCCTCCTTGCAACATGACCAGAATACGTCAGATGAATCTTTGCCTCCAAGGAGCAGGCTGGTTTCACGCTCTCTAGGATGAACCTGTTTGTTCTCTTAACATTCCATGGTATATTCAACACTTCTCAAGCACCTCAGCTCAAAGGCATATATGGGTTTGCTTGTTTTAAAATTTTGTTATTTTTATTATATTTTGGTTTGCATACAAAATTTGTATAAATTGTTTCATTTATATACATTGTGTTTCATATATGATATAGGTTTATTTTTGTACTCTTACCTTTATTCCACTGATCTACGTGTCTACTGTTATACCAATACCAGTTTGTTTTGATTACTACAGCTATATTATATGTTTTATGATCAGGAAGTGTGAGGCCTCCTACTTTATTTTCTCTTTTAGCATTACTTTAGCTATTCTGGGCCCATAAACTTGAATATTTTTTTTTCTATCACTGGAACTTTGATTAGCATTTCTTTGAATCTATAGATCACTTTATACAGTATTGAGAATTCAACAATATTAAATCTTCCAATCCAAACCCATGTAACATTATGCCGTTTATTTACATTTTTAATATCTACAAGCAAATTTTCCAGTTTTCACTGTCTGAGTCTTTAATGCCCCTACTTAAATTTATTCAGGTATTTTATTCCCTTAGATGCTATTGTAAATGAAATTTTCTCCTTAATTTCCATTTCAGATGGCTCATTGCTGGTACATAGATATTCAACTGTTTTTTGTTATTGTTGTTGTTGACCTTGTACCCTGCAACTTTGCTTAATTCTTTATTAACTAGAAATTTTGAATGTGACGTGTTCTTGTTAGAGAAGTAACAGAGAGGTGGGTAGAGACTATTGGGAGCTAATGGATGGAAGTGCCTTTTACATGGAAGGATTTGAGAAGTAAACCTTAATTGGAAAGATTTTAATAACTGCAGATAGTGGAAATGGTTGAGTGTGGGAGAGAGAACTTGGAATCAGTGAGAACATAAAGATGTCTTTATAATGAATGTGAAAGTGAAGTAAGCAGGTCTGTAAGGGAACAGAAATATAAAAATAGCTTTTGGATTGACATTTCAATGGATTTGGGAATAATTAGAAAGATATTGGGAAGACTGATTGATGGGCCTGTTTGAGGTAAAAAGAAATGAGAAATGTTATGATGAATTTGCTAAATTTCAGATACTGATTGGCTGCCCGTGAAAGCACATTTCCGCCTGTAACTAGTAGCTATGTGTGGGGAATGGGGAGGTGGGTGGTGTGAAGAGTGGGTGAAGACTGGCAGGTACCTTGATGTGTCAGTTGTGTTCCTTAGACTTCACTCAGGCACCGCTTATATCCTCATCCACCCTGGATAATTATTTAATTGATCTTTTAAAACATAGTCTTATCTTGGGCACCAATTCCATGTAATCATGGGCTTTGATGTTCTAGATATGTTTTTCCTGCTATGCAAAAAAATATAGCTATTAAAATGTTCATCTCTGTTACACCTGGAATCATCTGAGATACTGGAATGGCAGTCACCCCCGACATCGTGGGAAAACTAGTGCTGGAAAACAAGAAAGAGTCAGCACAGCTGCCAGATCATGAGGGCAGGTGTCCACCTGGGGAAGGGAGGAGGCACTTTCACTGAAGAGACACTGCACCCTCCTGAGGGAGTCAAAGAGGTCAGAGCAAGAGGAAAGGTAGTGACAGTCTAAAAGTTTAAAAACCAATACTTTTAAAACTGTAAACTGTGACCAATTCATGATCCAGGAAAACAATTTAGTGGATCAGAAGGAGCTTATTTTAAATTAAATACAACTAGAATATTAATTTATATGCAGGTTGTTAAGGGCAAACTGTGTTTTAAGAGACTTGTTTGAAATGTTTGTATGTAAATATATGCGGTCAAGATTTCTTTCTTATTATAGGTTATTAACATGGTTTAGGGAAGAAAGATGGTATATACTCTCTGGTCCATGCAGTCAAATGCCTTAGCAAAGCCAAAAAACACAAATAAACATCTTTGTGGTATAATAAATTATAGATAACACTGAGAAGAATGGGGATCTTAGAACAATTAGTTGTGCTCATGAGAAACCTATATACAAACCAAGAAGCTTTTGTTTGAATGGGAAACACGGGGACACTGCACGGCTTAAAAGAATCAGGGAAGGAGTCAGTCAGACTGGGTATTTTTTTCTTTATCTAGTCAATCTTGTTCTGAGAAAATCAACTTGGAAGCCGAACTATACAAAGAAGAATGTGGCATCAAGAGGAAGTAGGAGTAAGACTAATCAACAAACTGTGTTGTGCAGAATACACACCTGGGCTTGCAGAAAGTGAAGAAGACTTGAAGCACTTGTGGCAGAAGATCAAAGACTAGTTTTCAACATGAGTTACATCTCAACATCAAGAAAACAAAAACTCTTGCCACTGGACCAATGGGTAACATCATGATAGATGGCGAAAAGATGGAAGTTGTCAACTGTTTATTTGGATATGAAATCAACACCCATGGTGTCAACCATTAAGAAATCCAAAGATAAAAAACAATAAAAAAAGGATAAATAATGAAATGCCCCTTAAAAAAAAAAGAAGAAATCAAAAGATATGTTCCATCAGAAAAAAATATCTATTGTCCAGGGCCTTTTTAAAGAGCATGGATGTAAGCTTACAGACTAAGCTGCACTTGTTACAAGCCATGATATTTTTAATTGCATTTGAAAGTTGGACAATGAGTAAGGAAGATCAAAGAAGAACTGATGCCATTGAATTGTGGTGTTGATGAAGAGTACTGAGTTTACCATGGCCTGCCAAAAGAACAAACAAGTATGTCTTGATGAAGTACAACCAGTGTGCTGCTTAGAAGCAAAGACGATGCCACAGACTTCACAAACATCAGGAAGGGTCAGTCCTTGGAAAAAGACATCATGCTTGCAAAAGTGGAGGGTCAGTCAAGGAGAGGATAGCCATCAAGGAGATGGACTGACAATGTCTACAACAATAGGCTTGAGTAGGGTGGGGGTCGTGAGGATGGTGCAAGGCTCTGATCTGGTATTCACAAGGTTGCTAAGGAGCAGCAGTGAACCTACAGCACCTGAAAACAGCAACAGCACCATCTGGCAGCCTCAAGTTGAAGAACTTAGTCATGTATGGAGGACATTAATTACACGTTTATGGTTAAATATGCTCGTTTCTTTTCTTTCTAGAGGCAAAGTAGCAGTAATCTATGAAGAATAAGGTAAAAAAAGCTGGGGCCATGTGGGAAGGGCTGTATCTGACCTTCACCAACTCCACAATGGGGAACTGTCCCCTTCAACACTACCAACAACACAAAACTAATCATCATGAGGTCAGACCTGTCCCCCACGCTCAGAACCTCTTTCTACTTATCCCAACACCAATCATACTACTCTACTAGGTCCCAAACATGACCACATAGAACTGTAATAGGCAGGTTAAAAAGCTATAACTCAAGTTGGCAACAAGATACAGTCACTCAATCTGAACAACTTCTAAAATGTTCTCTAAGGTGCCTCAACCTTGAGCCTCGTTGAGTTAGGCCAGTGCTACAAAAGTCTCAATCCTGCCAATTATGATACCCTCAACTCCAGTTGTCAAAAAAACTTGGGCAAAGTCTCCTAGTTCTGGTTCCATGAAGCAGCAGTCCCTAGGTCTGCTCCATCCCATCTGAGGTCTCTGGTTCTCTGCTGGGTCTGTTATGGGTATTTCTCCTACAGGTCCTGGTCTAACTGGCACAAGAATCTCTAGCCCCAAAGGACATATTGAATTTTCTTGCTTCTTCTTTGCTGGTGGTGAAGTTCTCAAATTCTTTGGCTGGATCTGCTCAATTAATGGTGAGACCAGCCAATCCCCCTGTGGCTAGGTTAACAAACCCTCTTCACATATTCTTGTCCATCTACATGGCTAATTCTTGTCCATCTGCATGGCTAAGTCAATGGCTAGGAATGCCATCTTGAACAATAAATCCTTAACACCAAAAATAACTTCAAAATTCAAACTCATTGCCACTGAGTTGGAACCAATCCATAGTTGACCCTCTAGGGGGTTTTTGAAAGGGTTTAAATTGCATGGACAAGACTGCCTATTTTTCTCCTAGGGAGTCACTTCTGGACTTGAACTGCTTGAGAGACACTACCTTTGAGTTAGAGGTACAAGTTCCTATGGGATGCACCACCACCAGAGCTCCCTAAGGACTAAGTTAGACTTAAGGGAAGAACAACTTTAATATTTATTTTTAAGACCCAGTAACTTAACTCAGTAATTGAAGTAATGAGGGTAGGTGTGTCAAAGACAATGGGATTGGCTCAAGTTAGGGCAGGTTCAGGGCTACTGGATGTAGACAGGATCGCTATGAGTCACAAATGGTTCAATGGCACATAACAACAACAATATATTTTAACAGAGCCTACACCAAATCCCCTTAGTCATATTAGCTGCTGTTTTATTTATGATTGATGGGTATGTCTACCTATCCAAGAGAATATGTGTGCACACATGATACATGCACAAATATGATATACCGATGGGTTGTTATTGCTGTGTATTGTAGAATTGGAAATAAAACATAGCTGACCTCAAGTTTCAGAGGTAGTAAATCACACAGGAGACTACCCATCTTTCTCCCACGGAACAGCTGATGGATTTGAACCATGTACCTTAGCATTGGCAGTGCAATTCCTTATCACTAAGCCACCAGAGCTACATACACTGAGGGGAATGGCAAAAAATAACAACTATTTGATATTTCTGTTGTTTTTAATGGCAAATACTTAAAGAAAAAGTAGTGATATTATTGCTTTTCCACTGGGAAGCAGATCGTTAAGGCATATTTTATTTGCAGGGAATTGTTTGCATGTTAAGATTGGGACCCAGAAGAAGGGAAGAGGTGTGGATGATCAGAGATCCCATTAAACTCTGTATTTGACAGACCTCATTTCTATAACTTAGCATCCTGACAAACTATGGCTAACAATGAGAAGAATGGGAGTCCCAAAACACTAAACTGTGTTCATGCGAAAACTATACTAGACCAAGAAGCAGTTGTCCAAACAGAGCAGAAGAAAAATGTGTCAGGACTGTATCATTGTGCCACATCTATTCAATCTGTTTGCTGAGCCTATTATTACAGAAGATGAACTTCTTGAAGAAGAGTGTGTCGTCAGGATTGGAGGAAGACTCATTAACAACTTGCATTATGCAGATGACACAACCTTGTTTGCTGAAAGTAAATAGGGAATTGAAGTGCTCATTACAGAAGATCAAAGACTACAGCCTTCAGTATGAATTGCATCTCAACATCAAGAAAACAAAAATCCTGACCACTGGCCCAATAGGCAACATCATGGTAGATAGAGAAAAGACTGAAGTTGTCAATGACTTAACCTTACTTGGATCCACAATCAAAACCCTTGGGACCAGCGACTAAGAAATCAAAAGGCATATGCCATTGAGCAAGACTACTGTCAGAGATGTCTCAAAAGCACAGAACAGCAATAATGTCAGCTTAAAAACTAAGGTGTGCCTAATCCAAGTCAGTCATAGTCTTTTCAGTTGCTTGCTATATATCTGAAAGTTGGACAATGACTAAGGATGACAGAAGAAGGATTGATGCCTTTGAGCTACCATGTTAGAGAAGAGTACTGAACATTCCCTGGATGGTCAAGAGAATAAACAAATCTATATTGGAAAAAGTGCAACCAGGGTGCTTCTTGGAAGCAAGGAAGGACTCACATACTTTGGGGATGTTGTTAAGAAGACACTATCCTGGGAAAGATGGAGGGTCAGATAAAGAGAGGATGACCTTCAACAATATGGATTGATACAGTGACTACAAGTACACTGGAGATGGTGAGGATGACTCAGGAAAGGACAAGGTTCAGATCTCTTGTTCATGGGGTCATTGTGAGTCACAGTCAACTCTACAGCACATAACAACAACAAAGTTCAGTGGATTATTTTATGTTCTGCAACACTGGTGTGAACTGATGAGTGGTTCTTAAACTGTGCTCACTGCACTCCTACAAGGCTCTGGAACCTTCAGAGACTCCACAAGGTCAAAGCTATTTTCATGATAACATTAAGGTCCTGTTCACTTTCCCCCACCATTGTGCCACCAGTGAAAGACCCAGGGTTTCACATCAGCACTCTGAAAGAGGCAGGCTCATACCAAGACAGTGGCAGACTATACCAGCCTTTCATTTAGGAATGTCCTTGAGGATGCACTAGAAATGATTAACTTTATTAAATCTCAACAGTTTTTAATATTCTATGTGTTGAAACAAGAAGTGCACATAAAGTGCTTCTGTTACATATTGAAATATAATGGCGTTCTTGAGGAAAAAAATCATTTGTGCAATTGAGTTGCTTTTTATGAAACACTGAGAAATACGTTATCCAGACATGGGTACCTTACAGACCTTTTCCCCCTCTGCCCCCAAATGAAAGAAGTTAGCATGTCACTTCAGGGAACACAACTGCTAGGATTTGTCTCCAATGATAAAATTCATGTTTTTAACAACAACAAAAAGAATAGTTTTGAATAAAAAATTGGAATTGAAACGGTTGTATCTGCCACAATGAGCTTTATAACTCCCTAATATTTAGTGGGGCCAGTCCTTGGGAAAAGACATCATGCTGAGTAAGGAAACGACAAGGTATCAAAGAATGAAAGGAAGATGCTCAACAAGATGGACAGTGACTGTGACAAAGGGTGTGGGTATATCAGCAATGGTGAGGACGGTCCAGGATGGGGCAGGGCTCACGTCTTTTGTTCACAGGGTCTTATGAGTTATAGTCAGCCTGATGGCACCTAAAAACCAACAACAATCATCCTTAGATACTTTTCTGAGAAGATGTTGTTGTTGTTATGTGCCGTCAAGTTGTTTGCGACTCATAGCGACCCTATGTACAACAGCCCTAAACCCTGCTCTATCCTGTGCCAATCGCATTGCCTCTGACACACCCATCCCGATTACCCCAGTCACCGAATCAATCCATCTCATAGAGGGTCTTCCCCTCCTGCGCTGTCCCTCCACCCTACCAAGCATGATGTCCCTCTCCAAGGACCTGTCTCTCCTTACAACATGTCCAAAGTATGTCAGACGAAGCCCCAGAATCCTTCCCTCCAAGGAGTAGCCTGGTTTAACCCTCTCCAGGATGAATCTGTTGGTTTTCTTGGCAGTCCAGGGTACATTCAATACTCTTCTCCAGCACCACAGCTCAAAGGCATCAATTCTCCTTCTATCCTCCTTGGTCATTGTCCAACTCTCTGATGCATAACAAGTGATTGCAAAGTCCATGGCCTGTATCAGGCACACCTTAGTCTCCAGAGAGACACCATTGCTCTTGAGTACTTTAGAGAGGTCCCTAAACACAGACTTTCCCATCGTGATATGTTTTTTTATTTCTTGGCTGCTGGTGCCAAGAGTGTTGACCTTGGAGCCGAGCAAACTGAAGCTGTGAACAATCTCAATCTCTTTGCCATCCATCCTGATGCTACCAATTGGTCCAGTGGTGAGAATCTTTGTCTTCTTGACATTGAGCCTAAGTCCATCCTGAAGACTGCAGTCCTTGACCCTCTGAAGTAAGTGCATGAGGTCCTCCTCTGAGAAGATAGCATGTTATTAACAAGTGTAATATTTTTATATTGCATTATGACATGTGGGAGATCTGCTAAGTCAGTGACCCAATATTTTTCAAATGGCCAATGAGTGGTGTTATAACAACAAGTATGAGGGCAAAACCTATCTCACCACAAGGGACACACAGGGATTTTGAGGTACTCTTGTTGTTAGTTACCATGCAACCAATTCTGACTCTTAGAGAACGCTTATATATAGAGTTGTTGTGGTTGTTATTGTTATGTACTTTTGAATTGGAACTGACTCATAATTTACCCTCCAGTATATTCTCAGAGGCAATAAATTGCATGGGAGGAGACTGCCCATCTTTCTCCTGAGGAGGCAGCTGGTGGATTTGAACTGTGTGCCTTTGGATTGGCCACACAATTCTAAGGAGAACTGCTATATTGAGCTTTCAATATTGTGACTTTTTGGAAGAAGATCACCAGACAGGGTGTCTTCCAAGGCATTCTAGGTATGTTTAAGCCATTAGGCATTAAATAGAGTATTATGAAAGGCTCAACAATAGGGTTTCCAGTCTACATTGCAGCTAACTTTTAAGAACCTACCAACTGTCAAGGAGACTATACTTGTTAATTGATACTTCGGCAAGGAGTTAGGCAACATTATGATAGAGGGAGAAAATCTGAAATAGTCAACAATTTAATCTTAAACTTGGATCCTCAATCAACACAATCAGCAGTCAAGAAATCAAAAAACATACATCATTTGGCAAGTTTGTTGTCAGAGACCTCTCCAAAGTACTGAGGAGCAATGATGTCATTTTAAAGACTAAGGTGTGCATGATTCAGGCCATGGTCCTTTCAATCACTTGTTATGCTTCTAAAAGCTGGACAAAGAATAAAGATGACAAATGAAGAATTGATACCTTTGAGCTGTGCTGCTGAAGAAGAGTACTGGCCATCCCATGGACTGCCAAATGAACAAACTAATATGTGTTGGAGAAGGCACAGTAAGAGTCCTCCCCAGAGGCAAGGATAGCAAAGTTTTATCTCACATATTTTGGGCATGTTGCTAGACATGAGTATTCCTTTGAAAGAAACCTCATGCTAGGTAGGATGAGAAGGTCAATTAAAGAGACACAGAACCTCAACAAGATGGGTTAACACAGTGATGGTTCCAAAGGGCTCCAGAGAGTCAGAGATGATGAGGATGGCACAGCACAGGACAGTGTTCAGATGTGTTGTTCACAGCACTGATATGAACGGTACCTGATTTGTCAGCAACTAACATTTATCATAAAATGCTATTTATGATACATATAATTGTTATTTATTTTTATTAGATTAAACTATTTCTAACAAGAGACATGTTGTATTGGGAAAATGCACTGTTAAGTATCTCTTTGAAGTGACAAAGAACAAAGTTATCAGTTTAAAGACTAAAGTGTGCTTAATCGAAACCATGGTATTTCCAATTGCTGTGTATGCATTTGAAAGTTGGACAACGAATAAAGAAGAGCAATAAGAATGGATTTTTTGAACTGTAGTGTTGATGAAGCACCTGGTCTGAATATACCAGGTAACGCCTAAAGTATTGTGCTGGAGGCGGTACAACCAGGATGCTCCTTAGAGGGAAGGATGGTGAGGCTTCTTATCATATTACCTTGGGCATGTTGTCAGGAGGGACTAGACCTTGGAAAAAGCCATCACACTGGAAAAGGTGGAGGGTCAGTAGAAGACTATCCATGAGCTGGACTGACACAGTGACTATGACAATGGCCTTGAGCATGCTGGGCATCGTGGGGATGGTGCAGGACAGGTCACGGTTTTGGTCTAGTGTTTGCACGGTCACACTGAGTTGTTGACTAGATGGCATCTAACAATAACAACAACAATGATTTTTTTTAAAATGGGTGCTCTGGTGGCACAGTTCACAGCAAGTTGTTCTGCTAACTCAAAGGCTGCATGCACCTCTCTGGCGGTTCAAGTCCACTAGGCGCTCCACAGGAGGAAGCTGGGCAGTCTCTTCCCGTTTTGATTTAAATGAAACCTGAAGGAAGGTTGTTATGCGTCGGAACCAACTTGACAGTAGTTTGTTTTTTGAATGATTTTAAATTTTCAGTTTCATTTTTAATTTGATTACTATCACTAGGTAAAACTTACAAAAATAAAAGACTTTTGGGTCCTTGATAATTATAAGTTTAATAGGGTTGTAAAACCCATTAGTTGAGAAGAGCAAAATCTAAAGTTCAGAAATAACCCATGTAACCAAAGTTAAATATTCTTTCCTCCTTGTCTCTGGATTTATTGCCCTCAGATCATGTTTGGGAGGCATGTCTTTCTGTTTTCAAGGAAAAAATAATTCTGATTAATAAAAGAGAATATCTTAGTCATCATAACAGAATACTTGGACAGATGGAATTAAAACTTATATTGCCTTTATAAACTAAATATTCCTCTTTTTTTACTTCTAGACATACCATTTCAGTGTTAGAAAATTACTATGAAAATTTGTTGTTTAAAAAAGCCACCAGTAGGGAGCTATGATGGCCTAGTAGCAAGAAGCCACACTGCAATCTCAGAGATACATGGTTTGAATCCACTAGATGCTCTGCTGGAGAAGGAGGGATAATCTCGTCCTGTATGAGTCAGATCCGATTTGACTGTACACACACACACACACACACACACAAATCACCAGTAAAGTGTTAAAGTGGGCTCCCCTTCTCCTTCATCTCAACACCCCTGTTCAGCAGGAAACAGCTGGAGAGTCCGCCCCCCTATTCCCAAACGGGAAACCCACAAATTAAAAACACAATTTCTTTGTTAAAAAAAGAAAAAAATTAATTGCCATTGTACTATGCCCACCATTACACTGTCTTTTCCAGTCCCCACCAGATCTTTCTCATTTCCTTTACCCACTCCCTCTACACACCAAATGGTGCAACCCTGTGATTTCATCCCTACCCATCCTCACCATTCTACTCCCACACTTTACCCCCTTACCCCCTTGGGTCCCCATACATGTTTATTTGTTTTTTAAAAAAATTAATTTTAATGAAAGTTTACAGAGACTTGGGGTTTCCATTCATTCATTGTTGCACTTTTCTCCCTGCCCACCCCCTTCCCCACAATTTGCTCTTCTCTTTTAAAAGAAAAATTCTTTATTGTTATACAGTCCCTCCCTTCAAGTCCACTCCACTGTGCAGCCTTCATTCTAGACTCCTGTCATGACAATAATACCTACTCACATATCCCTTTTAAACAGTTCTCTCCCTCATCTGTTTCAATGCAGTATACATAATTGATCCCATCTTTCTCAGTCCTCTCTCAACCCCAATGTCAGTCTCATATTACCACAGTGGCACTATGCAGTATTTGTCCTTTTATGACTGAGATATTTCACTCAGCATAATATCCTCTAGGGTCACCCATTTTGTATAATATTTCATGAGTAGCTTCTTTTTCAATGCAGCATAGTATTCCATTGTGTGAATACACCACATAGGTGTGCATATATCTGCTTCGGTGGTGGTTATGGTTTCTTTAGGGCACATTCCAAGTAATGGAATTTCTAGGCCAAATGGTATTTCTATTTGCAACTTTTTGAGAAAGAGCCCTACAGACTTCCAGTTGCACCATTTTACATCCACCAACAGTAAATAAGGGTTCCAGTTTCTCTGCAACCTCACCAGCATTTGATGTTTGCTGTTCTGTAAAATTTTACTATTCTTACGGGGGTTAGGTGATATCTCATAGTTGTTTTGATTTGCGTCTCCCTTAGAGCTAGGGATTTTGAACATTTCTTCATGTGCTTGTTGGCCATCTGAATGTCTTCTTCGGTGAAGTGTCTGTTCATATCCTGTGCCCATTTTTCAATTGGGTTCTTTACCTTTATCTTGTGGTGACCATACATGTTTTTTCACAATTAAAAAATTAGTTTTTTTTTCTTAAATGCTTTTCAACATCAACATTCTTTTTTGTTTGTTTGTCTTTTTCTTTTCTTGTTGTGTACTGTTGAATTGGATCCGACTGGCACAGGAGGAGATTGCCCCTCCTTCTCCAGTGGAGCATTTGGTGGATTCGAATGTGTGCCTTTGGTATTGCAGTCTGGCTTCTTGCCACAAGGCCAGCAGAGCTCCCTAAACATCTACATTCTTAAGGGCAAGATATTTTAAGGGACTATGGTTAAAATTGTACAATGAATAAACAAAGAAGACCACAGAAGAACTCATGCCTCTGAATTGTGGTATTGGCAAAGATAGAATGCTGAATAATACCACAGACTGTCTAAAGAACAAAACAATCTATCTTGGAAGAAGCACAGCCAGAATATTCCTTAGAGGTGAGGATGGCAAGATTCCAACTCATACAGTTTGAAAATGTTATGGGGTGGGGCCGATCCCTGGAGAAGATACCATGCTTGCTAAAGCAGAAGGTTAGTGAAAACAAGGAAGCCCCTCAATGACATGGCTTGCAACAGTGGCTGCAGCAATGGGTTCAAGCATCACTGTGAGTTGCAATCAACTTGAGCTGATGCCAACTTGAGGACTACAGTGCACTTGATTCAGGCCATGGTCTTTCAATCACTTGCAATGTATCTGAGAGCTAGACAATGAATAAGTATGACAGAAGAATTGATGCCTTTGAGTTGTGGTGCTGGAGAAAAGTACTAAATATTTCATTGACTGCCAGAAGAATAAACAGCTATGTCTTAGAGAAGGTGTAGCCAGAGTGGTCTTTGGAGGCAAAGATGATAAAGCTTTATCTCACATACTTTGGGCATGTTGCTAAAGGAGTCTACTCCTTGGAAAGCAGGATCATGCTGAGAAAGGAGCAAGGCCAGTGAAAGAGAGAAAGATCCTCAACCAGATGGACCGACACAGTAATTGCAGCAATGAGCTCAAGGATGTCAGAGATTGTGAGGATGGCACAGGATGGGAGAGGGGTCAGATCTGTTGTCCATAGGGTCTCTATGTGTTGAACTTGACTCAGTGGCACATAACAACAAATGTAGTTTAGTAAGTAAAGAAAATGTGAATCCCTTGCTTCAGAAGATCAAAGAACACAGCATTCAAAATGGATTGCATCTCAACATCAAGAAAACAAAAATCATCATCATTGGACTAACATCTTGATAGATGGAGAAGAGACTGAAATTGTCAAAGAAATCAAAGGAAGTGTTGTATTGGGAAAACCTGCTATCAACCACTTCTCCAAAGTGCTAAATAACAGAGCAAGGATATCGGTTTAAAGACTAAGGTGCGTCTTAACTATTCCATGGTATTTTCAGTTACCTTCTATACATCTGAAAGTTGGACAATGAATAAGGATGATAGGAGAAGAATCTTTGCCTTTGAGTTGTGTTTGAGAAGAGTACTGAATATGCCAAGGGCTGCAAAAAGAACAAATAAGTCTGCCTTGTAGAAAGTGCAACCAGGGTGCTCTTTAGAGAGACAAGGATAGTGAAACTTTATCTCACATATTTTGGGTATATTGTCAGGAGGGGCGAGTTAGTTAGGACATCAGGCTGGGAAAAGTGGAGGGTCAGAGAAAGAGAGCTAGACCCCCCAACAAGATAGACTGAGACAGTGACTATAACAATGGGCACGTGCATATAGGAAATGGTGAGGAAGTTGCAGAGCAGGGTAAGGCCGAGATGTGCTGTTCATAGAGTTGCTTTGAGTTGTATTTGACTCAATGGCACATAATGACAATAACTACAACAAGAACAAAACAAAGCTTAGTTACTCTAATCCACTCAATAAAGTCTTATAGGCTACCAGGAGCGTAGTCATAGTTAGGAAAATGCCTAAGACAGGAACAGCAGTTGTGTTTTAGATTTTTATTTTAATTTTATGGACTTCTTTAGTGCACTTTCATGTCAAGCAGCATTTAATCGACTTGATCCTCTGACATTTTAAACAAAACTAAAGTCAGTTCAATTTTTATTCCCAAATAAGAGATTAAACCTTTTTGAAAGCTGGTAAATGAACCTTATATTTATATATCTTTAATGTTTTCAAAATTATTATTATTTTAGATATTTCTATACTGTGGAGTTTAAAAAATGAGAAGACAATTTTTGTCTTCTAATTTTTGTCCCGCTTCTCTAACCTGTCGCTGACTCTGGTGGTGCAGTCTGTAGCTAGCTGTGCTGTAAACCCACACATTTCCAATGGTTTGAATCTACCAGTGGCTCCATGGAAGTCTCCTCCCTCTGTGAATTACCATCTCAGAAACTGATCGAGGGTTTCTCTGAGCTGGAACAAACTCAACAGCAGTGACCCTTTGCGTTTTCTAACCTGTCCTGCTCTGGTACAGATAGAGCTCTGGCTGCCTAGTGAGAAAAAGTTGCACTGCCAACCCAAAGGCATATACCAGCTGATCCACTTGCTGTGTTATTCACAAGAGCAAAGAGATGGAAGCAACTCAAGTGCCCATAGACAAACGAATGGATAGAAAATGATGGTACATCCACCCAATGGAATATTACACAGTATAAAACTTGTAAAACATTACACATCATGGGTGAACCTGGAGGACATTATGCTGAGTTAAAGAACTCAGTCACAAAAGGACAAATACTGCCTAATACTGTTGTTATAAAACAGGCTGACGTGAGGGACTGGGGAGAACAGGAAAAGAGTGGAAAGATAATGAATACAGCACTGGAATAGATGAGGGAAAGAACAGTTTAAAAAGAATATATGACATGTATGCCAACAATCTGGAACAGGAGATGCACTGCAAAATGAACTTGGGGGAGCAGGGAGAGGGAAAGAGGAAAAAGTGTAACAATGAATGAATGAAAACCCAAATTATCTGTAAACTTGCATTAAAATAATAACAAAAAATTATTTAAGAAAATCCTCACAAATCACACACCACTAAAACCTATACTGCCCTTCTCTAGACAGCCTATCCAGCTTCCTCTCCACCCAGCCTGGGATTCTCCTTGTGCCTCCCCTGATTCCTTGATTTTATCTTTTCTTGTTGGAACATATCCTCTGGTCAAATTCCTGACAACAAGAGTATTAGATGGGAATGTTTTTGATACTGTGCCTATCTGAGAATAGCTTTTGATTTTAAGAGACAAACTGGGATCAAGCTTAGGTGACATAGTCTACGGTATAAAGAGACTGCCAGATACAGTCAGAATTGCACCATCTGGAGAAGATAAAACGGAAGAATGGGACCTTCTAAAGATTAAATCCCTGTGTGCATCAAAAATTTGTTTCAACAGAATGAAAAGAAAACCTACTTACTGACTTGGAAAAAAACATTTGGCAATATCATTTTAGATAAGGGTTTCATATCAAAGTTTACAGAATCCTACAGGGCCTCCACAAGGAAAAGACTGAAAACACACTATTACAAAATGGGCAAAAGACATGGAAAGACTTTACACACAGAAGATATTCGGATGGCCAAGAGGCTTTTGATTTTATGTCCAACAAAACCAAATGTTTTGAAGTCATTTCCATTCAGTTTTGAAAGCTTTCTCCCACTGTCTTCTAGCGTCAGCACTCAGAGTCAGTTGCCATTCAAACTCACACTCAAAGTGAAGGGTTTTTGTCTTTTAATGTAGTTTCCCCCATCTCCTTTCTAGATGATTTTAATATATTATTATTATTAATCCTATTGCTTTGAAATTTCACTATGACATTCCTTGATAAGAAGTTTCTTTTATTTTTAATTATTTCCCCTTGTTTTTTTTTCTTTCATACTGAACACTGATGCCCTGTCAGTGTAGAAACTCATGCTTTTCCTTTATGGAATATTGCCCTTTTGTTCTTTGACTCTCATACTCCTCTTTCCTGTTCATTTTCTCTAAAACTACTAGTATTTGGAGGCTATGACTAATGATCTAAATAGATCCTTTAAATGTCTTTCTTTTTTTCAGTCTATTATTTTTTTTTCTGTACCAACTTGGACATTCACTCAAACTTATCTCCCAGTGCATATATGCATATCTGTTTTCACATTTTTATTTTCCAGGAACTCTCTACTACTAAGAATATTATAACACAACATGCTGTTCTTATTGTACAGATGCAGCATCACTTTTCTGCTTGCATTTATCACCGTCTTTCATAGGGGAGGTTCTCCTCGATGTCTGCTTGCCTGGGCAATCATATGTGATAGTGATGCCCTTAAGCACAGGACAGGAAAGCCTGCAGGTTGGTATGGACTGGCAAGCCCAACTGTGGTATCGTAAATGTGACAACCATGGTTTCAATATCTGCAGGTCCTCTTTCTAAAGGGAATCCCTCCATTCTTTTGCTTGGATAGGAGGCCATAAGGCAGTCTGGCTGTCAGCCCTATAAGGGTTTTTGGGATTGGGCTTTACTAGTCTGCATATAGGCTTTTAAATCCATTCTCCTCATGCAGAATTCTTCAAAAAGCAATTTTGTTATCTTGTGAGTTGGGGATCAGGAATTTCTATACATTACCAGTCAAACCGAGGTAACTAGTGCCTTAAAGCTAGAGTATCTATGCTAATATTTCAGTTGAAAGATCAGTTTTCCAAGTAGAAGAATAAGTAAAAATAGAATCCTCTATCAAGTATTCCTTTGAATAGAACAATGAAATCTTTATTGAGACAAAAGAAAGATAATAAAAGAAAGTTAACACAATACAAACAATAACATGTGGATAAGAATATAATTAAAAACCTTCCCGAAGCTATGCAATATTTACCTAAGGCATCCACCTTTTTATTGCCTATATTTCCAACACTATTGCTTAGATATAAAAATTTTTCAGTGTAACTTCCCAAAGTTCTGGTGGAGCTCTGGTGGCCTAGTGGCAAGAAGCTGCAATCCTGAAGGCTGTGGTTCAAGGCCACCAGCTGCTCCACAGGAGAAGGATGGGCAATCTCCTCCAATGCAATTAACTGCCTCGGAAAACCCACCAGAGGTTCAGTTATAGTTTGGTTCCAACTCTATGGTACATAAACAGCTTCCCTAAATAGTACACAACTTGAAAAAAAAAAAAAAAGCTTTGATTAGGCTTTTTGTCCTGTTGTTGTTATGTGCTGTTGAATTGCTTATGATTCCTAGCACAAGGCTTGAAGTTTTTGGTTGGTTTCTGTGTTTTGTTTCTTTCTTAATGACAAAATATTTAAAAAGGGGGAAAAAAAAATCTCTGTTCTCCTCAGCAACTCATTTTTCCCTTGATCCCTTCCATAATCTGAATCAGACTGCTTCATGAAGGCAAGTTCTCCAGTTGATGAGGGGATACAGGGTCTGGTTCACTGGCGGATGAGAGGTGGTATAAGCAATGCTGAAGCTCAACTTTTTACTTCTTAAAAGCAGAACAATTACCTAGAGTCAAATGAAAAGGTATGTCTGGCATGAAGGGACAACTACTATGCTTTATTTTTTTTCCTCAAAAACTTTTATTGCAATTGATCGAAATATTTGGAGAGGTGCAAGAGACAGTAAACTATCTTTGTCATTCAACAGTGATTCCACAAGTGAATGGCTTAACAAACAAAAATTCATTCTCTTATAGTTTTGCTGTAATTGTTATGTGCTGTTGAGTTGGTTGTGACTCATGGCGAACCTATGAACAATGCATTTGAATGCTGCCTTATCCTGTACCATCCTCATCATCTTTGACATACTTCAGCCCATTGCTATAGTCTATAAGTCCAAACTCAGGAGGCCAATTCCAGGGGAAGGTCTACTTTCTGTTGGACCCAGAGGAAAGCCTTTTATTTCCTTCAGCATCTGTAGGCCAGCCATTCCCTGGAGACTTCCATGTGTTCTGAACTTTGTGGTGTCAAGAAGCTTCCTGACACAGCAGCTTGGGTCCAAAAGAACAAACTCCACATCTGAATATTCTTTCGCGATGGTAGCTAAGTCCTCCTCCCTAATTTGGCTTGCTTTCCTCCTCTTTTATCTCTTATTAAAGGTATTACAGGCCAAATCCTGGGGAAAATCCCCTTACATCAGATTAAGACCAGAGTCAGATCAGATTAGAGGATTAGAAAAATCCCCTTCCAATAGATGAGATTAAGGGGTGTTGCACTCAATCTTTAATCCTTTTCTAACTGTTTGGTTTATCAGTCTATGAGGGATTATGATATAGCTTCTAAATCATATCATTGTATACATATGTTTTGAGGGGACACAGTGCAAATCTAGGACACTGAAACACGCAAAGAGAGGAGGACCAGAAGTGCCAGACAAGTTTAGGATATGTTACTGAATTCACTTTCAAAAAATGAAATGATTCCCAAATAGAACCTGATAATGACTATCCAAGTTACATTACCCAGGACAAATATGAACAAATACTGTGTTTTGAATTCTTCTTTTTAACTTAGTGGTTCTTGATCCATTGGACATTCTTCTGAATAATAATTTTATAGTCTTAGCGGAATAAAAAAAGAGAACAAAGAGATATGTCTTGGAGAGGATGCAGCCAGAGTGATCTTTGGAAGCAAGAATGAGATGAGGCTCTGCCTTACATACTACAAGGATACTACTAGAAAGGGCTATACCTTGTGGAGGACATGATGTTGGGAAGAGTGGAGGGTCAGTGGAAGAGAGGAAGACCCTCAACAAGGTGGGCTGACACAGTGACTGTTGCAATGGGCTCTTGTGTGTCAGGAAATGTGAGGATGGCACAAGATAGAACAGGGTTCAGATCTTTTGTTCACAGGGTTGCTATGAGTTGAACTAGACTCAACAGTACCTAACAACAACAACAACAACAGAGGAATCAAAGTAAGGGACAGTAAAGTGTGTTCCGCGTCTATGCAGCACCAGAATATGTGACTTCCCCTCCAGGCATAGCTTTTTATTTTTCCTCTTTAAATAATCTAGTGGACACTGGCTGACTTTTCCTAAGTATCACTAATCATCATCAATCACTACTCCCTTCTACCCCTAGCATGTACTGCACTGAAATGCTCAAAGAAACTCTACGGACAGGAGACATTCGTAGCAGCCCTGCCGTGTGGCAGCTTCTCTGAAAACTTCCTCTTTGGGAAACACTTTTACAGAATGTAAAATGTACCTTTTGGACCCTGACAACTAGGGTGCATGCTGGCTCTCTTACTTGAGAAACTTACTAACTGATGGTATTTGTTACATTTATATCACACACAAGTAAAATTTTGCTGAAGATTATTTTAAAATGGCTTGAACAAAATATTGACAAGAAACTTCCAGAAATTCTAGCTAGGTTCACAAGTTATTGGGTGTTGCTATGTATCATCGAGTTTGAAGTGACCCATAGCTGACCCTCCAGTGGATTTTCAGAGGCAATAAATCACACAGGAGGAGACTGCCCATCCTTCTCCAGCAGAGCAACCGGTGGATTTGAACCAGGTACCTTTGTGTTGCCAGTGCAATTCTTTTACCACTAGGCCACCAGAACTCCCAAGAAGACATGTAATAAGGGATATTGTTGCTGATATCAGATGGATCTTGGCTGAAAGCAGAGAACACCAGAAAGATGTTTATTTGTGTTTTATTGATGGGACAAAGGAATTTAACTGTGCATACCCTAATAAGTTATCAGTGACATTAAGAATGGAACTCTCATAACACTTAATTGCGCTCATATGAAATGTATATATACATCTATCTACACCAAGAAGCAGCTGTCCAACCAACACAGGAACACAGCATAGTTAAGCATTAGGGAAGGTGTGCCTCAGGATTGCATCCTTTCTCCATATTATTCCATCTGTCTGCTGAGCAAATCATTTCAGAATCTGGACTCTACGAAGAACATGGGATTGGGGGAAGATTCATCAACAGTCTGCTCTATGCAGATGACACAACGTTGCTTGCAGAAAATGAAGAAGACTTGAAACACTGAAGATCAGAGATGACAGCATTCCATGTGGCTTACATCTCAACATCAAGAAAACAAAAATCCTCACCATTGGAACAACAGGCACCATCCATGACAAATGGAGAGAGGACCAATGTCAACAATTTCATTTTCCTTGGATCCACAATCAACATTGAAGGTAGCAGAAATCAAGAAATCAAAAGATGTATTGCACTGGACAATCTGATGTTGTTAAGTGCCATCAAGTCATAGGTGACTCATGGTGACCTTATGATCGAAAGACCTGAACATTTGTATAACTTTCATCCTTTCTCCAGGTTCATAGGGAGGCAAGCTATTTCAGAACTGGATGCCGCTCCTGCTTCCAAGCTTGTTTTAAACGGGGAGCTTTACTAAACACTCTCCGTCATGGGTAACCATTCTCGCATTTTACACATCAGTGTCACAGTGTTCAGCCTCACAGCAACCATGAGTTATCACTGTACAGCAAGTGGACAGATGTTAATGATTAAATTAAATGCCTGACTCAATAACTTAGTATGGATGTGAAAACTGGACAACGGATAAGAAAAGTTAAAGAAATGCTCTTTGAATTGCAGTATTAATAAAGAGCTCAGTACAATATATCACTCACAAAAGAATAAACAAATTCGTGTTGGAGGAAGTGCCACAGGGTGCTTCTAGGAGACAAGGATGATGAACTGTCATCTCACACATTCTGGGCATGGTGTCAGGAGGCACCAATTTTTGGAAACAAAGCCATCATGCTGGCAAGAGTAGAGGGTCAGTGAAGGAGAGGAAGATGGTCGATGGAATGGATTTAAATGCAACATGAGCATGGAGACCAAGAGGGGGGTGCTGGACCAGTCAAATTTTGAGTCTGTGGGGTAGCATGAGTTGTAGTTGGGCAAGATTTTCACCTGTTGTTGTTAGGCGCAGTTGAGTCAAGTATGACTCAGAACGACTCTATGAACAGATCTGAACCCTGACACACTTGAGCCCCTTGCTGCAGTCACTGTGTTAATCCATCTGGTTGAGGGTACTCCTCTTTTTCACTGACCCTCTGTTTCCAAGCATAATGTCCCTTTCCAAGGATTAGCCTTTCTTAGCAACATAGGATGGCTAAGAGTCATTAGGTGACCTGACAGCACCTAACAACAATAACACTTGCTATATCATTTGTTTTTTGTTTAAGAATTAAGAATTTCATCCATTCGTGTGGAAAAGCAAGGTATATGAACTTTGTAAATAAAACAGTATTAAAAAAATTAATAATTTCAAGATGATGAATGACAACAGAACATTAAATCTATTAGGGGATCATTTAAAGCTTGGGTTCTTATAAGAATACCTGGGCTGTACTTGAAGAAATGATGAACGCTACACAAATGTTCAGGTCTTTTGTTCATAGGGTCGCTAAGAGTCTTCTACGACTTGACGGCACTTAACAACAACAACAACAACATTAATACTCCTATTGCTACCTCTCTGTGCCTCTGTTTCCTCTTCTTTTAAAAATTGCTTGAGTAAATTATATGTAAATCACTCATATGGTCTTCGACCCTGCAAATGCTTTATGTGCAGAGACTAACGTGTGCCTGATCCAGGCCAAGGTCTTCACAATTACTTGCTATGCACCAAAGAGCTTGACAATGAATGACTAAGGATTGATACCTTTGAGTTGTGGTGCTGGGGAAGATTCTTCAACATACCATGAACTACCAGGAGAACAAACATATCTGTCTTGGAGAGGGTGAAACCACATTTCTCCTTGGAGGTAAGGATTTTGAAACTCTATCTGACATACTTTGGGCATGTGCCTGGAGGGACCAGTCCTTGGAGAAAGAAGGACATCATGCTTGGAAGGGTGGAAGGAAAGTGCAGGTGAGGAAGAAGAACCTGGATGAGATGGACTGATATGATAACTGGGGCAATGGGATTAGGTGTGTAGGAGTCAACGAAACTGACTAGGGATAGGGCAGACTTCAGAGCTTTTGTACATAGGGTTGCTATGAGTCTCAGGTGTCTCGAAAGCACTTAACAACAACAAACAACAAAGCACTCATCACATCCTGGCATAGAAAACTGATTGTCACATCCCCACAGAGTCTAAACTTGAAGTTGAACCATCTTAAAAATATTATCCCAATTTGATTAGACTTCATCCAAGTTATTTCTATATAATGTAGTAAGAAATAGACCAAGCTAAATTTACATTTCATTAACAGCAGTGAGGTCTTAATAAAGATTCAATCTAATTATTTTAGACATGAAATCTTAGTTTTTGCTTTATTGTTGTAATATTTGTAAGTACATTATTGTTTAAGGTGGAGAAATACAATTGTGATGCCTGTTAAGTCAGGAAACAACTGAAAAATTTTTAAAAGATGAGAGTACAAAATGCTTCACAACAACGAGAAAAACAATTTCTTTCTCACACAAGTTCCTTAGCCCAAAAAATGTACTCACTGAAGCACAAATCTTAGGAGAATATACAAATGTAGATATGAAAGCTGGACAATGAAGACAAATCTACAAGCGAGACAATCGACTGTTCAGCTCTTGGACAGCACATATTGTTGTTGTTATGTGCCATCACGTTGCTTGTAACTCATAGCGGCCCTGTGTACAACAGCCCTAAACTCTGCTCTGTCCTGTACCAATCGCACTGCCTCTGACACACCCGTCCTGATTACCCCAGTCACTGAATCAATCCACCTCATAGAGGGCCTTCCCCTCCTGCACTGTCCCTCAACCCTACCAAGCATGATGTCCCTCTCCAAGGACCGGGCCCTCCTCACAACATGTCCAAAGTATGTTAGACGTAGCCTCAGAATCCTTGCCTCCAAGGAGCCACCCGGTTTAACCCTTTCCAGGATGAATCTCTTTGTTTTCCTAGCAGTCCATGGTACCCTCAATACTCTTCTCCAGCACCACAGCTCAAAGGCATCAATTCTCCTTCTATCCTCCCTAGTCAACTCTCTGACACATAACAAGGATTGCAACGACCATGGCCTGTATCAGACCACTTCACAGGTAACCCGGAAGTCCCCAAGACCGCGCCAGATTAATTCTCAGGTTGTGTAGAGGGGGAAGAAAGAAATCTTCATAGGCGGAAAAGTGGGACAGCTCAGGGGACCTTAAAACCCACCGCCCACATTATTCTTAGAGTTTAGTTTTTCAAATGATTTGCTCAGCATATTGATTTTAAACCATGCAGCTTTCCCTTTCTCTGCCTGAACCACTACTTCTTGGTCTACATGTAGGTTTTGCATGAGCATAATTAAGTATTAATTATTCTTCTTCATATGCTCCATAATTTGTTATGATACACATAATGAATATATTAATGACTGAACAACAGATTGAGATCATGCCTTACCCTGCACCATCCTCACGATTTCCACCGGCTTAAGACCATTAGTGCAGTGACAGGGTCAATCCATCGCATTGAAGGTCCTATTCTCCTTTGCTGACCCTCTCCTCTTTCCATCATGATGTCTTTTTTCCAAAGACTGGCTTCTCCTGACAACATACCCAAATTATGTGAAACTATCCTTGCCTTAATCCAAAGTATATTCAATACCCTTCACCAACACCATAATTCAAAAGTATCAATTCCTTTTTGGTGGTCTTTATTCATTGTCCAACTTTCAGATGTTTAGGAAGCAATATAATATGACTTGGATCAGAGGCACCTTAGTCCTTAAAATGACATCCTTGCTCTTTATAACATTTTAAAAAGGAATTCATCAATAGACTTTTCCAGTGCAAAATGCCATTTGATTTCTTAATTGCACCTACCATGGATGTTGAAATATGGGCCTATGTAAAAGGAAATTCTCCACAATTTCAATCTTTATCCGTTTATCAAGATGTTGCCTATTGATTGATCCAGTGGCGGGGATTTTTGTTGTTGAGGTGTAATCCATATTGAAGGCTATACTCTTTGATGATCTTCAATGAGTGCTTCAAGTACCCTTCTCATCCCATAAACAACGTTCTATCATCTACATAACCCAGGTTGTTGATGATTCTTCCTCCAATCCTTGTCTTACATTCTTCACACAATCCAGCTTTCTGTCAGTTCTCGCAGCCATCTTGTAATAATCTTCCACATGATTTTGCTGTGATAAATCCCACATTTTTTTTTAACGGCACAAACAGGAATCTCTTTTGTTCAGCTGGCAATGTAGCTGTCATAAAAATCTCTTTGCATAGATTAGTAAGTACATCCAGGCCTGCGACAGTTTGTTTAAAAAAAAAAATCTCAATTGGCATTCCATTAATTTCTGGAACCTTATTTTTTTTTAATGCCTTCAGTGCAGCTGGGATTTTCCCTTTTAGTACCATTGGTTCTTGATGATATGCTACTTCCTGAAATAGTACTAGTTCCTTTATAGTGTAGTGCTCTATGCATTCCTTCTTCTTTTTTAAAAAATTTTTCTACTATTTTATTTATAAAATTCAAATACAAATTTGAATAAATTCTTTAAATTTCCCTCACCTGCTCACCCATCAAACTGTACAATCCAATGATTAATCCCCCTTTCCCCTGCACATCCACATTTCTCTGCTTCCAGCCTCTCCCATCCCTCCTGGATCCTTATACTCATTCTACAAGAATGGTTTTATACAATATTTATCTTTATTCAGCATAAAAGTCTCCATTCCCTCCCAAGTTAGGTAATAATCTACAAGTCATTGCTCCTGCGTGCTCTATGCATTTCTTCTATCTTCTTTTAATGCTTCCTGAATCATTAGATATTTTGCCCATAGAATCATTTAGTATTGCAATTCTCAACTTTTCTTTTTCTTCCGTTTGAGAAATACTGACCATGCTCTTCCCTTTTGATTTTCTAACTCCAGGTCTTTGCACATTTCTCCCCTCAGAATCCTGAGTTTATTAGGGATGTCTCTATCATTGCTGTCAAGTAGTTTCCAACTTTGAGCTGACCCTGTCGCTAGCGTTCTAAGGTGCAAATCACATGGGAAGAGATTGCCTACAGGCCTGAAACACTCAGGATGAAAGGATAACAAGACAGCCTCTTCTCAGTCATGTTCCCAAGGAAGACTCTTGCTGACCCTCTGCCTCTGAGCCAGGCACTCTGCCCTGCTTAGGCAAGTGTTACTATTCTCTTTCAGCTCTGCCAATTATAGGACATCCCTACCCTTCCAATAAACCTAGGCCTGAAGTCACTAAGCTCTGGCCCTAACTCAGTGGATCAGCAGTCCTAGCTCTGTTCTGTCTCATACCAGTTTTCTAGACTTTGAACATTTTATTAGAATACTTTGCTTTGTCTTGTCAAGCTGCTCTGTGAAATCTTCTGTTCAGCTCTCCTATTTCTTAATTTCTTCTTTTTGCTTTAACTTCTCTACATTTAAGAACATGCTTTGAAAATCTCCTCTTTTATAAATCTTTTTTAGCCCTTTCTTCTCTGTCTTTTTAATGACCTTTTGCTTTCTTCATGGATGATGTCCTTTATGTCACCCTATAACTCCTCTACTCTTTGGTCATTAGTGTTCAATACATACAATCTATTATTTTATTACTATTTTGTGTGTGTGTGTGTGTACCATCAAATCAGATCTGACTGACACAGGAGGAGATTGCTCCTCCTTCTCCAGCAGAGCATTTGGTGGATTCAAACATCATACCTCTGGGATTGCAGTGCAGCTTCTTGCCACTAGGCCACCAGAGCTCCCTCATACAATCTATTCGTGAGATGGTTTTAAATTCAGGTGGGATAAATTCAAGGTCATATTTCAGCTCTCCTGGACTTGTCATTTTTTTCAGCTTCATTAATTGAGTAACTGATGGTCTGCTCCACAGTTGACCTTGGCCTTGTTTTGACTGACATCAATGAGCTTTTTTCATCATCTCTTTCTGCAGATGTAGTTCATTTGATTCCTGTGTGTTCCATTAGGCAAAGCCCATGTATATAGTTGTTGATTATGTTTTTTTAAAAAGTATTAGCAATGGATAAATCATTGATAGTACAAAGTTCTATCATGTGATTTTGGGCCTCATTTCTGTGGCCAAAGCCATCTTTTCCAACTTCTAGTCCTTAGTTTCTAGCATATTACATTCCCGCCACCAATTATTATTGATGTCTCTTGATTGCATGTATCATCAATTACCAGTGCCAGCTGAAATCCTCAATGTCCTCATTGTGGGTTTTAATGGTTAGTGCATATATATGAAGAACAGCTGTATTAATAGACCTTCTTTTATGTGTATGAGTATTATACTATCACAGATAGTATTTTATTCCAAGAAAGATCTTGAAATATTCTTTTTGGTGATAAATATGACACTATTGCTTTTGAATTTGTCATTTTCAGTACAAGAGACCCTATGATTATTTGATTCAAAATGGTAAATACCAGTTCATCTCAACTCCCTAATGCCTAGTATTAGGTCTTCCATTCCATTTAATTTTAACAATTTCCAGTTTTTCTAGATTCATACTAATAAATCTCATGTTGCAATTATTAATGGAAATTTACAAATATTTCTCTTAATGTTTAGTCTGGCCACATCAGCAAATGAAGGTCCTTATTTAATAAATCTATGTCATGAAGGCAGACTCTTCTCTGAGAAGCAGCTTTTCTCCAGTTACATTTTGAGTGTCTGCTGACCTGGAGAATTAACTTTCTGGCACTAGGTCGGATGATGTTCCACTGCTATTCACAGTGTATTTCAGGGCCATTCCTTTCAGAATGGATGGCAGTGCTATTTCTCAGTCTTAGTCTGGAACGTCCACTGAAATTTATCCACTAGGGTTACTCTATTAGTATTGGAAATACTGGTGACATAACATCTAGTTATCACAGTAACATGCAAAGAAACCACCACAGAACAGCAAACTGATGTTTTAGGTGCTGTCAAGTACGACTCATAGCAACACTATGAACAAAAGATCTGAACCCTGTTCTTTCCTGCAACATCCTCACACTTCCTGACACACAGAAGACCACTGCGGCAGTCACCATGTCAATCCACCTGGTTGAGGGTCTTTCTCTCCTTCACTGACCTTCTACCCTTCCCAGCACCTTGTCCCTCTCCAAGGAATAGCTCCTCCTAGCAACATGCCCTAAGTATGTGAAGTGAAACCTCATCGTTCTTGCCTCCAAAGAGCTCTCCAGACTCACCTTCTCCACGACATATGTGTTTGTTCTGCTGGCCATCCACGAGATGTTCAGTGCTCTTCTCCAACACCACACCTCAAAGGAACCAACTCTTTTCCTGTTATCCTTATTTATTGTCCAGCTCTCAGATGCACAGTAAGTAATTGGAAAGACTATGGCCTGTATCAGGTGCACCTTAGTCCTTAAACTGCCATCATTACTTCTCAATAATTTGGAGAGGCCTCTAAGTACAGATTTTCCCAGTGAAATGTACCTCCTTATCTCCAGACTACCAAGGATGCTAATTGTGGATCCAAGCAAGATGAAGCTGTTGACAATTTCAATCTCTTCTCCATCCATCATGATGCTGCCTATCGGTCCAGTGCTAAGAATCTTTGTTTTTCCGACACTGAGATGCAATCCATACTGAAGGCTGCATTCCTTGATCTTCTGCAACAAGTGCGTCAAGTCCTCCTCTCTTACAGCAACCTGGGAGATAAGAAGTATGTGTTCTCTCTCTCTCATTGAGTCAGAACTGACTAATAGCTGAACCTCCCTTGGTCCTCCAAGGCAGTAAATCACTCAGAAGGAGACTGCCCATCTTTCTCCTGTGGATTAGAACTGCCAGAGAGGCACCACATTTGGTCTAGAAGCACACCTCCCTATGGACTATCTCTACACGCTTGTAGAGGTTGGCAAATCCCAGGCACACAGCTGCAGGTATGATCAGATGCAGGATCAAGATCAAGCAAAATGCCAGCCACCTCTGTCAGGTTTCCTGACATTCTCAGCAAAGGCCACACTTCACAATGAAACACCTCCTCAATAGATTGTCCATCAGTTGAAAATCCCACCTAAGGAGTGATAGCACAACTCTAAACCCCCCCAAGGCAATGATCTTGTCACAACCGCCAGACCAGAGAGCCCCAGAATGCCAAGATGACATACAACCTTAAACGTCACAGCTACCGTGAAAATTAATCATAACCAGCACGGCTGACTTATAGTAGACACCAACGAGCAGGCTTTAATGTTGTTGTTATGGGCTGTTGAGTACGACTCATAGCGAGCTCCCAGGTTAAAAGAGACAAGGAAGAAGGACGGGCCATCCACTCCTGAAATAGCAGGCCTTTGAAAACCCTCTGAACAATAGGTTTTAATAGAAACTCACAATTTCAGAATTTCAAACCAGTTAGGCACCCTATGTGCACTGTGTGTGAGAACAGGAAATGGACATCTATTGCCTTTAAGAGATCAAATGTGGGGGAATCTTGTTGCTGTCAAGAAAGAAGGAGAGAGTGCAGTGCATCCATGTGCAGAGACACCAGTATAAGACCAGCGTAGCAGCAGCAGCAGGTGGAAGTGGAACACCAGAGGCAGATGTGAGACAGTTGAATTCAAACGGCTCCCATGGAGCAAGCAGGGAGGATCCTCATCCAGGCTTACTGCCAGTGTGTACTGAGGCAGGCGGTGAGAGGCTGGGGACATATAATGCATACAACTAAGAGAGCTTTATAGCACTTGCCCAGGACCTGGAGGCTGAAGAGCAAGGCTTGCCTGTGAGCATGCCTGAGAGAAAGGTATCTCGACAGAAGAACTGCATTCTGAGACTGAGATTCAGCAGCAGTATCAACAACAGCAAAGGCTGATACAGAACTAGGGACCAGTGTGAGGCAGAGCTGCTGTCCTGCGGAGCCAAGGGCTGTTACCTCGGCTTTTTGGAGGCATGTATAGCTGGCAGAACTCAAAGAGCTTTGTCACACTGGTCCAGAGCAGGAAGGCTGAAAGCTAGAGGGAGGCTTGCCTTCAAGCATGCAAGAGAAGCTGTTCTGACTGAAGAATGACATCCTAGTGTTTCTGACCTGACCAGTAACCTGGAACTTTCCTACTAAACCCTATTATTAACTGTAGGGAGAAAGCGAGAAATCAAGCATGCCAGCTGCTTGTTTTAGTTGCAAAGAAAATGAGTTTTTTATTTAAAAATGATGGGTGAATTTATTTCATAGAGCCAGAGTACCAGGTAAGAGTTGTCCCACATGACTTTTAAAATCAATGAAGATCACCCTAAGGCTGGAAATGGCCACGCTTTCATAAATTATTTACCATAAAACACACCTGAGCTAATTCAACATTAGGATTAGAACACAGGCAAAACCACTACAAAATAGGAGTGTCTCGGGCGTTTTAAGGAAGGGCACGGTATAAGATGATTTTGAAACCTACAGCTATTCTTACTAAGCATCTAGAGAATCGTGTCACAATCATGCTTCTTTCTTCCAGTGTCGTAGAAGAAGGGGATGGTTTGTTTTCTTTCAACTGCTGCCCATTTGTATTGAAGGATCAGGTGAAAACAAGGTACAGAATTAGGTAATAATTGCTGCGTCAGAAGGGAGCAAAATAAGGCTGAGGAAAAGGAAACACGATGGGCGGTTCCCTGGTACCGAGTCCTGGGCTGAGTTATATGAAGACCCTCTGTGTGACTCTCCTAAGTAGCATGGACACTTAGGACTCGTCAATCAGCCACGCTAATTTGTTACAGTGCTGAATGAAACAGAAGAAATGTGACCTAATTCTGTGAACTCAAATAGTACAAGAAAATGTAAGGAAAGTGTCATTTTTTCACAGTTGGCCCAGGTGGCTTAATTTCAAAACAGTCTCTTATCAAACACAATGAGTGACAGACTCAACGTAAATGGAGAAATATGTGAAACAATCCACATAAATTATACATGATGGATACAACTTTTGTATGCAAGCCAATATAAAATAAAAATAAAGCAGAGAGGGAAAACAGACCAATCCCTTTAAGGATAATTTCGAATGTGATGATGTTGTTATGCACCTTGGTTGTTGTTGTTGTTATGTGCCATCCAGTCACTTGCAACTCATAGCGACCCTATGTACAACAGCCTTAAACTCTGCTCTGTCCTGTGCCAGTTGCACTGTCTCTGATATTCCCATCCCGATTACCCTAGTCACTGAATCAATCCACCTCATAGAGGGCCTTCCCCTCCTGCGCTGTCCCTCCACCCTCCCAAGCATGATGTCCGTCTCCAAGGACCGGTCCCTCCTCACAACATGTCCAAAGTATGTTAGATAGAGCCTCAGAATCCTTGCCTCCAAGGAGCCACCCAGTTTAACCCTCTCTAGGATGAATCTGTTTGTTTTCCTAGCAGTCCATGGTACATTCAGTACTCTTCTCCAGCACCACAGCTCAAAGGCATCAATTCTCCTTCTATCCTCCTTAGTCATTGTCCAACTCTCTGATGCATAACAAGTGATAGCATGGCCTGTATCAGACGCACCTTAGTCTCCAGAGAGACACCATTGCTCTTCAGTACTTTGGAGATGTCCCTAACAGCAGACTTTCCCATCACAATATGTCTTTTAATTTCCTGGCTACTTGTGCCAAGAGTGTTGAGTGTGGAGCCAAGCAAACTAAAGCTGTGAACAATCTCAATCTCTATACCATCCATCCTGATGCTGCCAATTGGTCCAGTGGTGAGAATCTTTGTCTTCTTAACATTGAGCCTCAATCCATATTGGAGACTGCAGTCCTTGAACTTCTGCAGCAAGCGCTTCAGGTCCTCCTCAGTTTCAGCAAGCAGGGTGGTGTCATCTGCATAACACAGATTGTTGATGGATCTTCCACCAATCTTGACCCCACATTTCTCCTCATAGAGCCCCGCCTCTCGGATAATCTGTTCTGCATATAGGTTGAAAAGGTATGGAGACAGGACACATCCCTGGCATACGCCCTTCCCAATTTTGAACCATGCAGTGTTTTCCTTGCTCTGTTTGGACAACTGCGTCTTAGGCATAGTTGATCCTCCAGGGCTTTCAGAGACAGTAAATCCCACGAGAGAAGACGGTCCATCTTTCTCCTGTGGAGAAGCTGGTGGATTTGAACCATGTGCCTTTGGACTGGCAATGCAGCTCCTTACCATTAGGCCATCAATGTTCCCTCAATTATTACGGGGCCTGGGAAACACAAATACTTAAGCATTTAAATGTTAACTGAAAGGTTTCAGGCCACTCAGAAGGCCCTCAGAAAAAAGGCCTGGTGAACTACTATCAAAACACCAGCCACTGAACTACCAGGTATAGCTCTATTCCGACACACATGGGATCAGAGTCAACCCAATGGTAACTGATATGTCCCCTCTTTTCTTATCTCTGTTTATTTTATCTGGGCAATACATCCTGTTCTTTAATGCTATTTCTTCCCTCTATTTTTCATGAAAACAAAATACTAACTTTGCTTCGCACAGGGAAGTGTGTATACTTCTGTCTTTTTAAATCAGGCCTATAAATGAAATTATCACAAAGCTCAAAGTGTCTAGAACTACTGACTCTTAAAGCCCTTCCTATTTGCTTTTACCATCTTGTAAAAAGGCAAGGGACACATAGTTATGATTTTTAAGTTTTTCCCTTCATATCACACAGACATGTTAAGCATTGTGGATAGTTACTGAGTAGATACATGTAAAATATAGCACAGATTATACCTTTAAACTATAGAAATTTCCTACTGAGTCAGAACGTGGGAACTCTATCTATAATTCTATATTCAGAAGGCAAAAAAGGTCAGATTCCTGAGAAGACTAAATCTAAAAATCTGTTTTAAAATCAGTAATTATTTAGCATGTAGTGCCGTATGTAACCTCTTGGGGGGTGTATGTGCTAGCAACAGTTTTGAATGATTACGTATATATTTTATATTAGCTGTTTTGGACACATAACTATTATAGAAAATAAAATACAGTGGTAATACATTCCTACAGTATGGGAAAAAAGAATGAACCATCTCCCTAGACATGCCAGGCTAATAATATCATTAAGTAGAGGGGAGTGTTATTGTTGTGATGTATCATCAAGTCGGAACCAACTCACAGCTGATCCAGTAGCAGGTTTTCAAAGGCAGGAAACTGCAGAGAACACACAGATTGGTATTTAGGGAAAACTCACACTAACCTCCATTTACTAGGCACACTCACAGTGGAAGCACAAAGAGCTGAGCTCAGGACATAGGCAGAGTTTGAGAAGACAAAAGTTTTATTTTCCCTTTTCTTGCTCTCCTGATTTCTCAAATTGGTAGCTGAGTCTAAGGCAGGCAAATAACTAAAAGTGCCTTCATGGCCTCTCAGTATGCTATAAATACTAAGCTTCTTAAAAAATGACAAATTGCTAATGAGTAAATTGATATAGATTGCACTGCCTTTAAAAAAAAAAGTCTGGGACCCAGCAGTGGCATGGACAGCTTCCAGCTGCACTCCCAGGGACACACAAGCCAGGAGGCCTGATAATCTGGTGTCATTTTTCTTGCCCTTTGTCGTTTCTTCTTGCCCTTGTCGTTTTTCAACCACCCCCACCCTAGAAAAGTTGTGTCCTCACAGTATGTGCTTAATAAAGGCATGCTGCATGAGTGAGTGAGGAAGGGGGGAAAAAAGTCTACATTCCAATACGATATCTATCTAATGGCTTTAGGTATGTTATAAACAATTTATAAACTAGATGCAACATTTGTTGTCTATTGTAGCAGGACTAGTACTTTGTTTACAGGAGCCCTTGGAAGAGCTCTGGTGGCCTAATGAGTAAAGAGTTGTATTGCCAACCCAAAACCAAGTGGTTTGAACTCACCAACTGCTTCAAAGGAGAAAGATGGACAGATTCAAAGGCTCCGAGATTTACAGCCTTTGAAAATTCACAGGAGAGTCAGCTGTGGGTCTTCTGAGTTGTTGGCACAAAACAACAACTGGGTTACACGAACAATTTAGCATTTGCTGACTGGCTCAACCAACCCAGAGGTGTCTCAAAGGCAGGCTTGGTGATCTGCTTGCAAGAGGTCACAGCCTGAAAAACTTTGGACAGTTCCACTCTGCACCCATCAAGTTGCTAGGAGCTGGAATTGACTTGATGGAAACGAACAACATGTTTGCTTTATGATTTGAATAGTGTGAATAATGGTTAATATACTGTAACCACTCCATTTTATGAAAATGAGAGTCTCTCAGAGACCAAAATAAGTAAGCAGAAGAAAGGGAACAGATTACAATATGAAGTGAAAAAATTAAGTTTCTAAACAACGTTTCTAACAATCTTATACTTTACTTTGGTTCTATGTCAATTTCTTTATCTGTGTGCAAGAGACATAAGAGATTGAGGAAAAAGCATTATACTGTACTGTTAATATAATTCTTAATTCTAATTACATTGTATTAACAGTTTATTTCAAAGTGTGGGATTGCAGGATGTTATGCTTTCTCTTTTATTTTTTTACTTTTTATTTTAAATTTTTTATTATTATTATTTTGTGTGCGTGTACTGTCAAGTCAGATCTGACTGGTACAGGAGGAGATTATCCCTCCTTTTCCAGCAGAGAATCTGGTGGATTTGAACCATGCACCTCTGGGATTGCAGTGCAGCTTCTTGCCACTAGGCCACCAGAACTCCCCTATGCTTTCTCTTTTATAATTAAATAAAAACAAAGTCAAAGTCATCACTGCAGAGTTGCAATGGACACTAAATTGGTGTCTCCTGTGGGTTTTCAGGGGCTGTAAAGAGCATGGGACGATACTACCCATCTTTTTCCCTTTGAATGGTTGGTGGATTTGAACTGGCTGCCTTTAGGTCGGCATCACAATTCCTTACTCACTATGCCACCAGAGCTCTCTTTTTATAATCAGAAGAACATTATTTTAAAAAAGCAATCATGGGAGACTTTACCAGATACATCTAATTTTAAAAATTAAATACAACAAAGTAAATTGTAGACAGCTTGAATCAGACCAAGCCAAGATAACAGAATGACCTCATTAATCTGTGAAGGACTTAATCTAAGAAAGGCTTTTAATTTGCTTTTGTCACAGTGTGTGAAGAAAATTAAAACTGTGATAAAGAAGTTATATTTTCTCTGTGTGATTCCTTAGAGAGCTTTAATTTCCATTTTTTCATCTTCTTTAATCAGGCTCAAGATAAGCAATCACGTTGAAGATAAGTCATTCTGACTCGGAAATAACAATATTCCAGGGTTCTGATTCAAGCCTTCAAACTAGGAGGGAAACGGTGGTGTAGCACACAGCTTCTTAAAACAGGCTCACTCAAGCATGCTGGGGAGTGTGACAATCATTCATTAACAGGCTATGCACCCCATTCTCAGCAATGTCAGAGGAGGCTTGTTCTGAATTTTTCCACCATTCGAAAAGATGATTTTTTTCTGAGTCATTAAGGGAACACTGTTAGCATGGGTGTTTGTGCCACTATTGTGCCAATGATCCTTCAGAAGCCCAAGTTAATGCTTTTCTAAGTGCTATGAAAGAGGGAACAATTTTTGTTCTGAGCTAAAGGAATTCCCATCTAAATGCAAATTGAGACAAGTCCATCTAGCATGCATGAGGAAGTACAGTAATTTCACAACTGTTTAATGTCCAGTCTTCAAAATGCATTTTCATACAATTGTATGCATGGCAAGTGCAGGTATGCAAAGAAGTGTCCCTTATTAGAATTAACTTATGTTTGAAAGGGACTAACACCATGGGCATACGAGGGTCTGCAAGTGATAATTCTACATGCTATTTTTATATCTCAGTGATGGTTAAGGCTTGGCAGTTGTTTGGCAGTTATGGTACAGTCATTCCTTTGAGGAATTTGGTTGTAATATAACCTTGATGAGATCTGATATGAGCAGCCTATCATTTGAAAGGGGATTGTATCGGGGGATGTGGTCTGCACTGAATATATATGGATGTCTGACAGAGCTCATTTGCTTTTTGTTCCATCAGGCTCCTGCATCAGGCTTGTCACCTCTGTGGTTCTCTGAACTTGAACTAGTAGCCCACCCTTCCCTCTGGCCTTCAGTCTCAACAAATGCACACGCTATTTCCTATCATTCTGTATGTGTATCTGTATGCGGTTTTACATATATCTGTATGTGGAGGACCCAGCCAACAATCTTTGCTTCTAAGATAGTGGTTCTAGAAAAACAAAAGAATGAGGATAGCTTTTCTAAAATAGTTCTCAAATCTGATTAATCTGGAGATGCTGATGGCTCTACATTTATTAGTAAAGAAGGTTCTGCTAATCCATGATGTGAGGTGGACCCCAAACACCACATATCAGCATCAAAAGATTAAATGTTAGTGTGGTGATAATCTGCGTGGTCATATGTTTGACAATTTTGTTCACAGTTCTGTCAGGAAGAGAAGTTCAGGGAGGCTGGCTTCTTGATCCTACTTGAGCTAGACAAAGTGATGAAAGAGAGACTCTCTAAGTTCTAATCAATAAAACCAGCCCTCTTACTCCCATATGATGTGATTAACCCACCTGGATTTAGGGAGGCTTTAAGATCTCACCTGGGGCACTAACTGAGACATTGCCTGGTAGAAGGAGATGCCGTAAAACACTGATTCATGTTCTCCAAGACAACTAGGTTTTGCTTCTTACCTAGAAGCTTTGTCTCTCTTACTTCAGACAGATAGCTAGGTGATGCTATTCCTTGGAAAGGGACATCATGGTTTGATGGAGGGTCAGCGAAGGAGAGCAAGACCCTCGAGATGGACTGACACTGATTGCAGCAATGGGCTTGAGTGTGTCAGAGATGGTGGGGATGGCACAGGACAGGACAAGGTTCAGATCTGTTGTTCACAGGGTCTCTATGAGTAGTACTCGACTCAATGGCACCTAACAACAAAAAACACCTGTAACTAGAGCTAAATCCCAGCAAGTCCCAAAGGGGAAATACCAATTGTGTTCCAGGATGAAATACACTCAAAAGAATTGCTTGATTCTCCCCCTCTCCCCAATATGTACAAACAGAAGCCTAGAGAATATGTGTGGGGTAG
The DNA here is from genome assembly GCF_000299155.1 of Elephantulus edwardii. NCBI lineage: Eukaryota > Metazoa > Chordata > Mammalia > Macroscelidea > Macroscelididae > Elephantulus > Elephantulus edwardii. The sequence continues at coordinate 1,585,323 of NW_006399911.1, read as the reverse complement.
AGGCGTAAAGAGCACGAAATGGGATCAGTCTGAGTCTATTGATGATTCCATAGGACAAATGGACTACACTTGCCTGGGAGCTGGGCACTCCATGTCTTCAATAACAAAATGTACTGCTGCTGCTGCCAGAAATAGAAGAAAATGGAAATGTATTCTGCTCCAATTTCACTATATGGACGTGAGCAAAATGTCTTTATTTTCCAAAGGCCACATAAGTCATGAACTGTTTAGGTATTTAAGTATATACAAATGTTCCACTAATCTGATTTTAACATTAAGGAAAAGAAACAGGGAACTCTACGATATAACAAGCACACATAAGCATAATATTTGCTATAATCTCCAAAAGAATTTATGCTATTAATTTATTACTATACATATTCAACTCCAAGAATAAAAAAGGGAGCTGGGATGGCTCAGTAGGTATGAAGTTGAGCTGCCAACCCAAAGCCAGGCAAATCAAATCCACCAACTGCTCCTCAGGAGAAAGATAGGCAGTCTCTTCCCATGTGATTTACTGCCCCCCTGCAAGGTTGGCTGTGAGCTGATTTTTGACTTGAAGGTACATAACAACAATATATACTAACACTCTTGAGTCGTCATGAAGCAAGAACTGAACTGCCCCACAGCATTTTCTTGGCTCTGAACTTTATGGAAGCAGATGAACAGGTTTCTCTCCTGGCTAAATCTTTCTCCTGCAGAGTCTCTGGGGAATTCAAACTGCCAATCATTTAGTTAGCAGCTGAAGGATTTCACTGCCACACCCCAGAGCTCCTTTTAGTCGTTATTTCTTATAGGGAGTGGTGTTGTTAACCCAAAGGCAGTGCCTCTCTGATAGTTCAAATCCACCAGCAGCTCTGCAAAAGAAAGATGGGCAGTGGGACTATGTCGATCCAGCCATGAGGGTCTTTCTCTTTTTCACTGACTTTCTATTTCTAGGGGTTGGTCCTTTCTGATACTATGTCTGAAACAATCAACAGGACCTTTCCCCATCCTCACTTCTCAGGAGCTTTCGGGTTGCTCTTCCAAGAGAGATGTATTCATTCTTCTGGAAGTGATTTATAGCCTCCTAAAAACCCAATGGAGTTAGTTCTGACTTAACAGCAATGAACATGAGATATTTTGAGTTTTCATTAGCAAAAGATTTTAATTAGTAAAAGACCTTTGCTGTTGCTGTTACTGTTGCTATGTGTTATGAGTTGGAACTAAATCATAGCTGATCCTCCAGTGGGTTTTCAGAGGCAGTAAAGCACACAGGAGGTGATTGCCCAGCTTCCCCTGAGAAGCATCTGGTGGATCTGAACCATGTTTATGCCTGTGGGTTGGCAGCACAAGTCTTCACCCACCGGGCCACCAGAGCTCCCTAAAGGACCTTTGATGCTTAAATCAAACTGACCGGTATCTTAATTTCTTTTTTGAGATGTGTAAGCACTGAAACACTGTGATTATGTCTTTATTTTTGCTATTCACCCAGTAAGGCTAAGGCATATTTGTTTATGTAATGAGCTGTGCCCCAGGAATTCTCAAAACAAGTTCCTTTCCTCTCCTGTAATGACAGCACTTATCAGTTCACAGCTGTAGGTGACAGAAGTCCAGGAGCTAGGAAGCATGTTTGTGGCACTTTAGACTACTTTTGTCTCTCGTATAGTCACAATTCTCTATAGAGAATTTACACACACACACACACACACACACACACACACACACACGGATATATATATCTCCAATATGAAGTTTTTAAAAAAATTAAAAGTGTATTTCTATAGATATGGAAGGAAAAGATTTTGTGAACAAACCAAAATAGACTCTTGAGGTGAAAAGACCCAACTACGTTTCCTTGAAGCTACTTATGCTGGAGAACAAAGAACAAAGTTCCCAAAGACCAACTATTGAGACCTGCTTTGGTCATATAAATCCCTCCACTTGGGAGCTGCCTTCATTCTGCTCATCAATCTCTATTCCCAGTAGAGCAGGAACACTGGAAGAATGCCAATTATCATACCCTTTTTTGACAGTTCTATTCTCTGCTTGTCTCTTCAACACACAGGCAACACGTTTCTAAGCTTCCACCCATGATAACCAGTCCTGTTATAAATCAGTTCTCTCTGTAGTCCCTGCTCTTTGACCCAATGGGATTTTTTAAAATCCAGACTATTTTTAAGATATCTAATCTGCTGTGAGTAATGAACCTTGGAACTGTCAGTTTGCCATTTCTGGGCAGATAGTTTTGACATTAGAACACTACTAGGTTTATAAGTGAACAGGACATAAAAGCACACGAAAATCTATGTAACCACTTCTTAGTGATTTGACGTGTTTATAAAGAGGTTTTAAACATGCGAAGGCTGGACAATGAAAAAGGAAGGCTGAATAACCTATGCCTTTGAGTCAGGGCATTGGTGAAGAATATTGATTACACTATGGACTTTCAGAAGAATGAACATCATCTTGGAGGAAGAACAGTCTGAATGCTCTTTAGAAGTAAGAATGGGGAAAGATGCTCTTGATTATTCTGGACATGTTAACAGGAGAGAACAATCCTTACAAACAGAGGGTCAGTGAAAAAGAAAGACCCTTCGTGGATGGATTGGCACAGTGGCTGTATGTGTTCAAACACAGTGTGTTCAAACATACCTGCTGCTGTGAGGATGGCGTAGTGCTTCGGGCCTCCATAAGCTGGAAGTGGCTCAACAACAAGTAACAATAACATATAACAAAAAGGAAAAGTTCTTGTATCTTTCTTCCCGAAGAAATTGTTCCAAATACCAGCATTCAAAGACTGGTAAGTGATCCCCCTTCACATAGTATTATGAGGGAAACAAAGCATTTTGAAGACTAACAATGTTGAGATTTAGTTTTAAAAACCAACCCAAAGCTCCAGTTTATTATCTATTGCTTGATTCCCTGACTGTCCACAAAGAAACAACTATTAATTACCTACTGATAAATAGTCAATTACCCCAGAGCTCATAATTTATCATGTCTCCTGGTTTCTGCAGGGTGGGAATCTGTGGGTAGTCCAGGTGGGTGGGTATCTAGGTGTCATGGGCAGGGGCTTCTCAGGACTGGGGGAACCACTCTTAGCAGGACTGATTTTTATGGCTACTAGGTTATGCTGGTCCTTTTTTCCTGGGCCTGGGGAAACTTTTTTCATTCAACCCCTACCAATCATCCTGCCACCCCCACCCCAATTAAAAAAAACAAATCCAGACAACTAAAACATATTGCCGTCAAGTCACAACCAACTCTTAGCTGATCCTCTGGAGGTTTTTCAGGAGACAGTAAATGGCACAGGAAGACTGAACATCTTTCTCCAACAGAGCCACTTATAGATTCGAGCTGCTAGAGAGGTGACACCCTTGAGCTAGAAGAGTAAGTCCCCACAGAATATGTCACCAGAGCTCCGTTTTCAGTTCTGTTACATATAAATAAATTCACTGTTAAGAGATTGCCTATGTTTCTTGGCTTTTTGGGTAAGGATTTTGGTATTACAAAATTAAAAGTAAAGAATAAGTCCACATATTTGAATTTTTTTTTCTGCAGCTGATGAGAAAGCTGTCAATGGGTACTCTCCATTTTTGACCAAGAATTGCCCTTGCCTCAAAAGAGTCGCTTTCTCTAAGCTAAGCTCCTTACCTTAGAAGCTTCCATCCACTGACTGGTTAATGGGAAGGTATAAAGATTTGCCAACTGAATACAAAGACACTCAGTCATCAATTAGGGGTGACTCTCATGGGTTATTCTAGCATCAGGGCATCTGGAGTCAGGTGAAGCTTTGGTTGAGACTTGCATTGCTCAGTTCTACTTCCTACTCTTTTCCCACAGATGCTAATCCCGAACAGTCTTTATAAGCATCCTGCTCACTATTCTCTTTTGAAGTTTGTATTATGGGGAACCCAAAGTCCAAGTCTATGTTACATAAGGATTGCTCTTAGAAAAACTAATAAAAACTTTATCATCTAAATTGTTGTTGCTATGTGTCGTTGAGTCGCTTGCCACTCACAGCGACCCTATGTACAAAAACCTGCTCTATCCTGTGCCAACTATACTGTCTCTGACACACCAACCCTCATTACTCCATTCACTGTATCAATCCATCTCATTGATGGTCTCCCTCTCTTTCTCTGTCCCTCCACCCTTCCAAGCATGATGTCCCTCTCCAAGGAACAGTCAGTCTCTCCTTGCAACATGCCCAAAGTATGTCAGATGAAACTTCAGAATCCTTGCCTCCAAGGAGTAGCCTGGCTTTCACACTCTTTAGCACTCTTTCACACTCTTCACACTCCTGGCAGTCCATGGTATAATCAATACTCTTCTCCAGCACCACAGCTCAAAGGCATCAGTTCTCTTTCTATCATCCCTAGTCATTGTCCAGCTCTCTGAAACATAGCAAGCAACTGCAAAGACTACGGTGTGGATCAGGCACACCTTAGTCTCCAGAATAATGTCATTGCTATTCAGTATTCTGGAGAGGTCCTTGAGAGCTGACTTTCCCAATGCAATTCATCTCTTGCTTTCCTGGATGCTTGTACTGAGAGCACTGGTTATGGAGCCAAGCAAACTAAAGCTGTTAACAATCTCAATCTCTTAACCATCTATCATGATGCTGCCAATTGGCACAGTGGTGAGAATCTCTGTTTTCTCGATGTTGAGCTTCAATCCATATTGAATCTAAATTGTTGTGGTTGTTGTGTACTGTCAGATTGGAATGAACCCATAGTTGATCCTTTTGTGGGTTTTCAGGGGCAGTTAATTGCACAGGTGGCGATTGCTCATCCTCCCATGGAGTGGCTGGAGGCCTCGAACTGCATGCCTTTGGGATTGCAGTGCAGCTTCTTGCCACTAGGGCACCAGAGCTCATGGAACATTCTCCAGAATAGACCACATATTAGGTCACAAAGCAAAACATGACTTATTAAAATAAAATACTACAAAGCATCGTTTCAGATCGTTGTTGTTAGGTGCTATTGAGTCTTGAATTACCTGCAACTCATAGTGACCCTATGTACAAAAGCTCTGAAGCCTGCTCTATCCTGAGCCAACCTTACAGGTTTTGACATACATATACCCTCATGAATGTACCATGGACTGCCAAGAAAACAAACAGACTCATCCTAGAGAGGGTTAAACCAGGCTATTCCTTGGAGGCAAGGATTCTGGGGCTTCGTCTGACATACTTTGGACATGTTGCAAGGAGAGACAGGTCCTTGGAGAGGGATATCATGCTGGGTAGAGTAGAGGGATAGCGCAGGAGGGGAAGACCCTCTATGAGGTGGATCGATTCAGTGACTGGGGTAATCGGAATGGGTGTGTCAGAGGCAATGCGATTGGCACAGGATAGAGCAGGGTTTAGGGCTGTTGTACATAGGGTCACTATGAGTCGCAAACGACTCGACGGCACATAACAACAACAACAACAACCCTCATTACCCCAGTCATTTAGTCAATCTATCTTATTTAGCAATGCTATAAAATAAGAAATCAACAAAAGGGAGGCCATAGGAAAAACATATTGACTATTCAGTAACACTCTGCTTGAACACTACTGTGATTTAGAAGCAACTAAAGATTTTCTTAAATAAAATGAGGATGAAAATAAAATACACTAAAATCTTTGAGACACAGCAAAAGCAGTACACAGAGGTCAATTTACAGCAATAAACACAGACATAAAAAAAGAAGAAAGAATCAAAATGACAATTTTAACCTAACTTCTCTCACAATCAGAAGATCAGCAAGCAAAGCCTAGTCTCCAGAAGAAAGGAAACAATACAGATCAGAAAGCAATGAAGTAGAATATACAGAAAAATTACAGAAAGAATTAACAAGACTAGAAGTTGGTTCTTTGAAAGGATTAATACAATTTTTAAAAGCCTCTGGCTATCAAAAGAAAAGAAAGAAGGAGGCACAAATAAAATGAATAAAGAATGACACAGGTGATACCACAACAGGAATAAAAAGAACAGTAAGAGCTCACTTTGAAAAACCCAGAGGAAATGTACAATTTTAGAAACTCATTGCCTACTTAAACTAACACAGAGGTAAAAAATTTGAATAGCACCATCTCAAAAGAAGAAATTTAACAGATTATAAAACTACTCTGAAAAAACCCCAAAACGCTTCTCTTAAAAAAAAAAAAAAAGTCCTGGTCTAGATGACATCCCTGGTGAAGTCTACCAAGCATTCAGAGAACAGTGGACACCAATTTTATTAAAAATACAGAAAAAGACAGAACATTCCCAAACTCATTCCATAAAGTGAGTATAACCCTGACACCAAAGCCAGGTAAAGACACTAAAAAAGAAAATTTTAAATAAACATCTCTCATGAACACAGATGCAAAAATTCACAACCAAATCCTAGCCAACTTCCCAGTTCCTGCTTAGACTCCGTCAGGGTTGGAGGTTATCCAGAGTTTAGTGTTTCCACGCACCACCCCAGAAGTGTTTCTGTTCTTGTGGATTTACCGTTTAAATGGTTAGTATTCTGTTCTGTGCTGTCATCCTCAGTCCCTGTCCAGCTCTCTGATGCCTTTGAATTGTAGTATTGTAAAAGAGTCTTGAACATTCCATGGACCACCAAGAAAACAAATTGGTCTGTCTTGGAATGGGTGAAACCAAGTTTCTCCTTGCAGGAAAGGATTTAGAGGCCCCGTCTCACATACTTTGGACATGTGGGCATGAGGGACCTTTTCTTGGAGAAGAACATCATGGTTGGAAGGGTTGAGGGAGAGCACAGGAGAGGAAGACCCCGGATGAGATGGATTAATACACAGTAACTGGGGCAATGAGGCTTGGTGTGTCACAATCAATGAGACTGACTCAGGACAGGGCAGGCTTCAGAGCTGCTGTACAGAGGGTCGCTATGGGTCACAGGTGACTTGATGGCAGTTAACAACAACACCAACATTCTGTCGTACTCCCTTTTGCTAGTTCCTCCTCTTCTACAGTTGCTTCTTGCCCTCTCTTCTCACAGTGGGATCATCTTGCTTCACTCCAGATCTGTGCACACTTTCTCTGTCTTCATGGAGATTCTGTGGGATTGGCTTGTTCTCATATGTTTGAGTTCCTTTTTTTTCAAGATGGCACAACTCTGTAAGAGGCTCCATTGTGTCTCCCTTCTCACTTTTTAGCTCTTTCTATTTCTCTTTCTACCGGGTGCTCATTCTCATTCCATATTTTTTTCTTTTGCAGCCTGGATTTCCACAGTGGTTATCTGTATGTGCTTCACTCCATTTTTCTGGTCTGCTGTTACACAGGAGTTGAGTAGAGTGTGTCACCAGGATGCCACCTTGTCTTCGTCGTCCCTAATGCCCTTTCTTAATGAAAATGCTAAAGAAAATTGTGATAGAAGGGGAATCCCTCAGCAGGGAATATACAACAGTCAACAGCCACCATTATGCTTAATGAAAAAAGACTCAGAGTTTCCACATTGAAATTTATAAGAATGTCTACTCTAAACACTTCTATTCAATGATATATTGAAAGTCCTAGCAAAAGCAGTAATATAAGAAAGGGAAAGAAAACATGCCCAGATTATAAAAACAGGAGTAAAAATTACCTCTATTTGTGAACGTTATGATCCTATATATTTTAAAAAATCCCAAGACGCCCACAAGAAAACTTTTAGAGCTAATATAAGAATTTTGCAAGGTTGCGGGATACAAGGTCAAGAAACATAAATCAGTTGGGTTTTTATACACCAGCAATGAGAAATGTGAAAGGTAAACTAGGGGTACAATTTCTGATACAAGGTTAGAGAAGGCCATGGACATCTTAGTTGGTAGAACTCACAAGTAGGACTGAAAGCCAGTGCCAGGTAGATAGTGAAAAGGTTGTCCTCCAGTGACTGAAGGATAATATTTCTGAGCAGAAGAAAATGTTATGGGGTGACCATCCTGATTTCCTCAAGTCCAAACTACATGTGTATCAGGGATGATGAGGATGGTCCAGGATTTAGGACAGGCTCTGTTGTTCACAGTCGCTCTCAGCTGTATTTGACTTCAAGGCCCTGAACAACATGAATGTGGGGGTTGTGACTTGATCCTTCCTGAAATTCGTATCGCAGGCACCCAGGCATTTATTGCCAAATGCCAAGGACAGAGGACAAAGTCCAGGGTGATCACTGAAGGCAGATATAGGACACTTCCTCTCTGGCCCTTCCACTACTTTATAAAAGCTCTTCTTAATCCATCAAATCAGTTCTCTCCAGTCAATCTGAGGAAGTCAATACTTTCAGACTTTCCCCATCACCACTGATGCCTCCCTGCCAGTCACTTTCCTGCTCTTGCCATGATCCATTCCCAAGCGTGTGCTCTGCTCTTCTTTGCATTTCTGAAGCACATCCAGCCCAGAGTTCTTTGCCTAACAGCTCTGAGTAGGCTTAGCATAAGATTAGAGGGCAGGAAGAGGAAACTTCTAGACATCTGTCCTTCTGCCTGCACCACATTTCTAGCCATTGATTTATTCTCCTCAGCTCCAGCCCTGGGGTCTGGTTTCACCACCAGGAGGATGATGCCTCCTTACGGGCCCTGGTAACACTGTGTTCTCTCATCGACCCCCTTGCTCTAAGGGGAGCAGTGTGTTCCTGGTTTAGGTCATCTCTGAGTCGTCTGATCATCCTTATTTTGACTTCTCTTTTGTGTTGGCACCTGGAGAACCAAGTTCTCTTCAGAAACCTTTATAGGCCTTCCCTTGAGACCTCTGGATAGTAGTGTTCCTCTCAGACACACAAGTGTTAACGGGCCAAGCCCTTTCCTCTGTGTGGCTGGGCTACCAGTTAGCTTCCCTGCTACTCTCTTTTCCCCAGCCACCATCCTCCTCAGACATAGTCCTGCTCAACTCCTCTTACTGCTTCATGTTCTAATTATAAAACCTGGTCCTCCAGCCTCATGCTCATTCCCATCCCCAAATACATTCTTTCTTCCTTCTTCCATCTCTCCCCTTTTAGGCCCTCCCACTTAGTCAGCTCAGGGGCCACCACTGGCTGAAGCCATCAGCACATGGTGACTTTACCAGAACAATCATTTTCCTGTTCTGATCTCCTGTAGTGTCTATGATTTGTTCTAGTCATTGTCCCAAAGCAAACTCTTCCCACTTGTACTTAGCTGTTTTGCTCCCAATAAAGTAATTCTTTTTTGTTGTTGTTATGTACCGTAGAGTTGGAACTGTTGAAAGCTGACCTCCAGCGGGTTTTCAGAATCAGTTAATCACATGGGAGGAGACTGCCCATCCTTCTCCCACAGAGCAGCTGGTGGATTCAAACTGTGCACCTCTGGGATTGCAGTACAGCTTCTTGCCACTAGGCCACCAGAGCTCCCTAATAAAGTTATACACTCTAGAATGAAATAGTTAATCCCTTGGCACTTAAAATGAGACTTTCATATATTAAGTGCACTAGGCATTTAATGAAAAATAATCACTGAGTCAACAAGAATGGGTATGTTCTCTGGATAATAAATACATTTTCTTTCTCCCAAAAGATGAGGTAATGGTGGGCATAATTCAATGGGGATTAAGTTTATAAAACACAATGTATGGGAAAGATTGTATTAAACACAATGTGAATGGAGGAAAATGTGAAATACAAAGTATACAAAGTTTGTATGCAAACCAGTATAAAATGAAAATATTTTAAAAAAAGAGACAATAGTGAATGAAGAAATTACACCAGTATGGGAAGACTTCAGTGATTTGGCAATTATAACCTTGCTGGGCCCAGGCTACCACGGGGCACCAGTGGAGCTAGCATGCACGTGGCAGGCATTGATGGGCAGGGAAGCCGCTCTGAGGGCATGAGTTACAGTGAAGAGTGCTCCAGTGCTATGGCTGAGCCAGGCTCTTCTGTTAATTTCACTGGACCATCTCAGCTGTTACTCTGTAGGACATATAACTCCAGCATACTACTTTTTGAAAGCTACCTTACTGTGAATGCCGCCCAAGCCGCCAAACTTCACAACTGAGAACGGTAGTGTAAAATGTTTATGCTTTTACTTTTTTGCTTTGCCCATGGCTTTTCTCTTTAATATTCCAATCAAAGTTAAGTCAAATAAAGCTTTTACTAATTGATTTATTTTTTTTTAAGGAGCAGCTGAGGGTTTCTGTGAAGAAGTTTTCTGAGGAAAACATTTCTGGGGCATGTTCCAGACGAAGCGTATGTGAGCATCTTTCTTTGGATTTCCATTTGCCATTCCTACCCTCAACAATTACTTCCACTAAGCCTCTGATTTAGGATATAATATGCTCATACAAGAGAATTCTCGTGCAACAATGAAGGAATTTTTTTTTTAAGTGAACTGGGGCAGGTAGGGAAGAAAATGTGCAGCAGTGAATGAATAAAAATCCAATTTTTTGTAAACATCCATTAAAATAAAGAGCATTCTGGTGGCCTAGTCTAGTGTGTCAGAGGTGATGAGGACGGCACAGGATAAGGTGGGGTTCAGGCTGGCAGTTCATAAGGTCATCATGAGTCATACTCAACTTGATGGCACCTAACAACAACAACAACAACAACAACAAGAAGTGAGTAAAGGGATAGGCAATCCCTTCCTGTGCAATTTACTGTCTCTGAAAACATGCGGAAGTTCACCTACTGGTTGGTTCTGATGGCAAACAACAACAATGCATAAAGAGTTGTGGCACCAACCCAAAGTCAAGCAGTCTGAGAAAGATGGGTATCTCTTCTTGTGAAATTTACTGCCTCTGAAATTCCACTGGAGGGTTTGCTGTGAGTCAGCTCTGACTTGACTACGATGAATTATTACTTCAAGTGTCAGAAGCACGCACACGTAGCTTCAGTTGTATACAAAGTGCTTCGGCAGAGGAAAAGTAATGGGGCCTGCAGCCTCTGAACGCCCAGCTGGCTTCTGCCAATGGAAGGAAGGACTTACTGTTCTGGAGGCAGCAACATGTGTCGGTGAAGTGAAGTGGGGCTTGGCCAGGCTCTGGAAGGAGGGCAGGCAGAATCGCTGGCCTTGGTCTGGAGGGGAGGAGGCATAGATGCGGTTTTCTAATCGCTCAGGTTCATGCTTATAGGATTCCAGAGGAAACGTGTGCTGCTTGGTCACTTGGGTGGGCGTCGACGGAGAAGAAGAGAGGCCGGAGGCTGGGGAGAGAAAACACCAGAAAGCCGTTAGAAGTTGTCAAGAAGTGAAGTAAGTGAGGAAGACAGAGAAAAGAGCATTTGTTTCTAAATGCTGAGCCATTCAAATGGCAGACACAGCACTAAATCTGAATATTGGGGATTAGCTTCTATAAACATATATCTAATCCTTTAGAACCTCCTATTTCCAGAAATTCCCTCATCGTTCTTCTGGGCCTGAGGGAAGGGCTTCTATGTTGGGACAGGTGCTCAAATAGTACACAAAATTTTGGGGGAAGACTTCTCACACACACATATACACCAATGTTGTTTTCCTCCATTTAGCAAAATGTAGTTTTGTCTTCTCCCTTACAAAGCACTATGCCAACAACTGCCACAGTGGTTCCCCATATTTTCTGAGATTAAGACACAATGGAGTTAACAAAATCTGCAGTAGAGATGCACAGCAAATATGTATCCGTCACATGCCCCTGGGCATTAAGAACCAGATAAGACGCTGCTATGATTATGCAAATATGAAATATACAAAGGCCTGTGAGAGTTCACAGTGGAGAGGATTCACATGAAGACAAATGGCAAAGAGAATTCACAGAGATGAGCAGGATCTTGGGAAGTAAAGATTGAAATGGGCAAGTGAAGGTGATGGCCCGTGGTGCTGGTGGAGAATCTAGGTGGCACGGACCAGGCCCGGCGGGAGTGGGGACTGAAGGCAGTGGAAGCCTGGGAGCTGGTCGTGTCCACGGTGGGTACCATCCCTGACCTTCCGCTGACTTGCTGGAAGATAATTCTGTTCCATACAGATTTATTTTCTCTCTCTTCTTTATTTTAAAAATAATGGATAGTTTATTGGTTTTCTAGGTTGTTTTTTTTCTTTTTATAATTTAATTTTTAAGTTTCATTAATGTACATTATTTTTCCCCCCACTCCCTCCCTTCATCCACCAAACTCTGTGACACCCCCCCCCCAGCCTACCCTCAGCACCTGAATTCCTCCCTTTCCCTCATAGTATATCCACACACATCTCACTGGTTATTCTTCTGATTTTACAATAATAGTCATACAATATTCTTATGTGCCTGAGTTAGTGGACTCACCATAATGCTTTCCAGCCTCACTCATGTTATATAGTATTTTCCAAAATCGCTGCTCCTGAGGGTTGCAGAGTATTTAATTATGTGAATGTACCACAGTTTCTTAATCCAGTCATTTGTTGAAGGACATATGAGCTGTTTCCACGTTCTTGCTATTGTGAATAATGCTGCTATGAATATTGGTGTACAAATCTCATTTGCATCTCAGTTATGTTTTCCTTGGGGTATAGCTGGGTCACATGAAATCTTTATATTCAGCTTTTTGAAGCCATGTCAATTGCTTTCCAGGTGGTTGTACCATTTTAACAATCCTGCCAACAGTGTATGAGCTTTCCAATCTCTTCGCATTCTCTCCCACATTTACTGCTGCTGTCCTGTGAAACTTGGCCACTGTTACTGGGGTGAGAAGTACTGATTCTTCCCATGACTTCTCAACAACTAAGGATGACAGAATAAGAATCGATGTCTTTAAGTTGTGGTGCTGGAGTACTGAACATATCATGGACCACCAACAGAACAAACAAGTCTGTTGTGGAGAGGGTGAAACCAAGTTTCTCTATGGAGGCAAAGATTTTCAAGTTCTGCCTCACATAATTTGGGCCCATGGCCAGGAGAAACCAGTTCTTGGAGAAGGACATCATGCTTGGAAAGGTGGAGGGACAGTGCAGGAGAGGAAGACCTTGGATGAGATGGATTGACACAGTAACTGAAGTAATGGGGGTAGGTGTGTATGAGATGATGAGACTGGCTCAAGACGGCAGGCTTCAGAGCTACTGTACATAGGGTTGCTATGAGTTGCAGGGGACTTGATGGCTCCTAAGACTCAACAACAACCACAACAGCCACACTGGAAAGCAGTTTGGCATGTCTTCAAAAAGCTGAACATAAACATTGCGTTATGACCCAGCTATACCCCAAGGAAAACATAACTGAGATACAAATGAGATTTGTACACAACAGCAAGAACATGGAAACAGTTTTTTGACCATCAACAAACAACTGGATTGAGATTCTTAACAATTTCAACTTGCTCAGTTCTACAATCAACACTCTTGGTAACAGTAGTCAGGATATCAAAAGACAAATTGCTTTGGGAAAGTCTGCTGTCAGAGACTTCACAATGTCAGTCTAGAGACCAAGATGTGCCCAATCCAGGCCATGGTCTTTGCAGTTGCTTGCCATGCATCAGAGAGCTGGACAACGACCAAGAATTAATGCCTTTGAGCTGTGGCGCTGAAGAAGAGTATTGAGCAGGAGAAGGTAGGAGGCAAGGTTTTCAGACTCTGTCTCACATACTTTGGGCAGGTAGCCAGAAGGGACCAGTTTTTAGAGAAGGATATCATAGAAGTTTGGAAGGGTAGAGGGACAGTGCAGGAGAGGCAGATTCCAGATGAGAGGGATTGATACAATAGCTATAGTAATACAGGTAGGTATGTCAGAAACAGTGAGACTGGCTAAGGATAGAACAGGGTTCAGAGCTATTTCAGAAAGGGTCACTATGAGTCATAGTTGACTGGATGGCACATAACAACAATTGGGATGAGATGGTATCTCATGGAGGTTTTTATTTGCACCTCTCTTACAGCCAATGATTTTGAGCATTTCTTATGTGTCTGTAGGCCATCCACATGTGTTCCTCAGTGAAAGGTCTTGTCATATTGATTGCCTATTTTGTAACTGGGTTATGTAATTGGGTAATCAATGGAGGTCCTGTAGCATTCTGTAAATTTTCATTAAGAGACCCTTGCCTGATATGACATTGCCAAATATTTTTTCATAGTTGGTTTTCTTTTCACCATATTGGAAAAAGCTTTTGATGCACAGATACTTAATCGTTAGAAGGTCTTATTCATTGACATTATCCTCTCCTGGCTGTGCACTGATTAATTTACCAATAGATGAAGAATATGGGTTTGAGTCCAATTATTGTTCTTATGATAGATCCCTGTTTATTAGAAACTAGATATCTTTTAAAAATCATGCAAGTCGTTGCTCCTTAGAAGAAAGATAGGCAGTCTCCTTCCATGTACCTTACAGCCTCAGAAAATCCGCTAGAGTCAGCTATGAGTAGAACCAATTCCACAGCAATGACTGACTTAAAAAAATTAAGTATTATTTACTCAGAAAATTTAATGTGATGCTAAAAATCACTGGCAATAAAAGAGATGCAAATCAAAACCACAATGAGATATCATCTCACCCCAGCACCAATGGTAAAGTTTAACAGGACAGCAAGTAACAAATATTGGCAAGGATATGGAGAGATAGGAACTCTCATACACTGTTGGTGGGATTGTACAATGGTATAATCATTTTGAAAGGCACTTTGGTATTTTCTAAAAAAACTGAACATAGAAATTCCATATGATCCAGTTATTCTACTTCTAGGAATATACCCCCCAAAAATTAGAACTGATACACAAATGTAGATTTGTACACCAATGTTCTTAGCAGCATTATTCAATATTGCAATAACATGGAAACAGCTAAAATGTCCATCCACAATCAAATGGATTGAGAAATTGTGGTACATTCACACAGTGGAATGAAGGTTAAACTGGGTGGCTCCTTGGAGGCAAGGATTCTGAGGCTCCGTCTAACTTACTTTGGACATGTTGTGAGGAGAGACCAGTCCTTAGAGAGGGACATCATGCTTGGGAGGGCGGAGGGACGGTGCAGGAGAGGAAGGCCCTCTATGAGGTGGATTGATTCAGTGACTGGGATAATTGGGATGGGAGTGTCAGAGACAGTGCGATTGGCACAGGACAGAGCGGAGTTTAGGGCTGTTGTACATAGGGTCGCTATGAGTCGCAGGCGACTTGACGGCACATAACAACAACAACAAACACCAGCTATTTAAAAAATTACTACGTATCTTGGGAGGTAGTGGAGAGCATTACACTGGGTGAACTAACTCAGTCTAATAAGGACAAATACTGGATACGGTCATTATTGTAGAAATATAAACTGGAAAAACGTGTATAAGGATCCAAGAGGGAGGCAGAGAGGGTAGGCAGGAGGTAGATGGGTGAGTATGGACATGGGGGAAATCATAGGGTTGCATAACTTGGTGGGTGGAGGGAGGTAGCATAAATGAAATGGGAAAGGTCCAACAGGGATTTGGGAAGACAGGATAATGGTGGGCATAGTCCAGTGATGATAAATTTTATAAAACATAATGAATGGGAATGATTGTATGAAACACAATGTGAATGAAGGATAGTGGGGAAATACAATGTATACAAACTTTAAAAGCAAACTGACATAAAATTTTTAAAAAATTAATTTAAAAGCCATTGTTCTACTTTTGAGCCAAAGACTGGCTAATGCCATATTTGAATACTTATCTGCCTCCTGCCCTGGTCCCAGTCACTCCTTTCACAGCTTGTGTGGTCTGCCCCACTGGACAGCTCCCCAGCGGCAAGGGCAGCACCTTCCTTAGAAGGTGATGATCATGTCTCTTTTTCTGTGCCAGAAGCCATCCCATGTATTGCATTCCTTGGGAAGGGCCTGCAGTTACCAAGTGGAGGAGCCATTCAGATTTAGTGAGAAATGCTCCATAGTTCTTTGAAGAGAGAACTCCATTTCAAAAGTATCAATAATTAAAAGACAAAGTGACTCAGCAGAGCTTGCATTTTGAAAGTGCCAACTAAGCCTTCTCTCCTGTGGCAATGTTCTCCTCAGGCAATCCGTATGTAATGAAGCAAGCCCAACTCGATCTGGGGAAAGGTTAGGAGGGCTAATGAAGACCAAGAGCCATAAATAATATCACGTTGAACAGCTTTGAACGTAGAGAAAAGAAAAGAAAGGCGTTTTGGTGATGGTAACAAACCATCTCTTGTGGAAACGAGTAATTTTCTCTTCTCCATCTTCTCCCCTTAAAAAATCTTTCAAGGATCAAATGATACTCCAACTTTTGCACCTTGCCTTCCTGCTTCAACTCAATGGTACAAAATAACACAGCACATGGGAGGAGACTGCCAATCTTTCCCTTGGAGACACTGGGAGATCTGATCCTGCAGAGAGGCTCGGTCTTTGGGATAGCCTCACAACTCCTCAAGAAATATGCCACCAAAGTTCCCTTAATGTTTAAATAGGCCATTTTATTATTATTTTTTTAAAATTATGGAATAATTTGCCAAATCAAGTTTTTCAGAAAAATTCTCTGATTAGCAAGTCATAGATACACAACTATGTCTGAGTGTCCTAAGAGTAAGGTCTGAGGAAAAATAGAAGTTAGAAAACTAACAATAAAAAAAAAAAAAAAGAAAACTAACAATATTGGACAACAAGGCTGAGGGGCAGAGGACACCCACAGGAGGAAGGGCCCGGAGAAAAGATGACCCTCGAGTGGCAGGGTCGGAACATCAGAGGCACACTCATGGCAACAGGGAGAGTTTCTCACCTAAGAGAGTGAAATGCACCTGCCCAATTTTTGATAACTCCTCCTGGGGCTCTCACAGGACCAGGCCATGGTAATAATAATCACTACTAAAATAATTACTTTTGTTGTAGATTGCCGTCGAGTTGATCACAACTCATAGCAACTCTATGAACAAAAGACCTGAAATATTTTGATAATATCACTGTTTCAACAAGTTCATAGAGTTCTAATAAGGCATGTGGTTTAGGAAGTGGGTGCCACTCCTGCTTCCAAACCTGTCTTAAATTGGGGTCTCCACCAAACACTGCCCACCATGGCAAACCGCTATGGTATTTGACATCCTAAAGGCATACGGCTCAGCATCATAGCAAACCCAGATTACCTCAGTATGGCAATTTGACAGAAGAGAGCTGTTTGACTTAGAAGAATGTTCCCCCCAAATATAACAAAACTAGGCCCAAGGGCCACAGGCCTGAGGGCCCAACTGCATTTTAAATCCAAAGGCCTCCATGAGGTCATTCATTTCATAATCATTCCCAAGCAAACATTCCCATTGGCCCTAACCAAAAACTAAGAACGCTAATCTACTATTATTAATTATGGAGCTCTGGTGGCCTAGTGCTAAAAAGCTGCTCTCCAATCCCAAAGGCACATGGTTCGAGGCCACCAGCTGCTCCGTGGGAGAAGGATGGACAATCTCCTGTGTGATTTACTGCCTCTGAAAACCTGCTGGAGGTCTGCTTTGGGTCAGTTCTGACTCCATGTTGCACAACAACAATAACATTATTAATTATAAGGGAGTCCTGTGCTGTGTCTTCTAGGAAGGCTTTCCTCCCCTTCTGCTGTTCCAAAGGACAGTATTTAGGACCTGCTGCCAGTCTGAGAGAACAATGGCTTGGGTTCTCCCACGGTGAGCCTGGGCAAGTGAATAGGCTCAGTGAGCAAACAGAAAGGGCTCCTGGCAGCCACACAGAGTGCCATACAAGTGGCTCCAGACACCAGGGAGCCACAAGCTGGTGACTTCATTGGGCCTGGCTCAACCGGTGTGAGGGAGGGAGAAGAAGAAGAGAAATATTCATGGTGGGAAGCAGAGGCCTGGGTTTCAGAAGACAAAACTTCTAGGCCTGGTTTTACCATAGGTCTCATAGCTAACCTAAATTAGGTACAACAGAAAGGTATGGGGGTGCTCCAGCTCCCCTACTCCCTAAACAAGATGTCCTGGAGCCACTGGTGGATTTGAACCACCAGAGAGGTGCAATCTTCAGGTTAGCCATGCACCACCTACAGACTATGCCACCAGGCCTCCCTTTTAATGTATAGGATTTAGAATGACCAAAAAAAAGAAAGGAAAAAGTCACTATTTGTTTCCAGCCTCAAAATTTCCTAGTAGTTTTTCACTCAGAGAGGCCCAGAGTGCAACTTTTTCATGCCACGCTGGACTGGACAAGTGTTTTGCTTTTATGCACAGATAAGGGGCCTGTTGCTATCGCCACCTTAGGAGGGACAGGGAAGAGGGTCATGAGTGGTGAGCATGGCCTGCTGTCAGGAAGATAAGGCACAAGGGGGACCGTGGCCGGTTAAGTCAACCAGCAGTGTCAGACACTCAAGTGGTGGTGTGGGCTGTGCGCTGAGACTAAGTGGGGTGCAGGGCCAAGTCACCTACCCAGTATTGCCTTAGCTCAGAATGCCTTTCTCCCAAGGAGTTAACCAGCCACTTCCACTTTTTAACATCATTTTTCAGCTTTAGTTTTTAATTCTGCATCCCATTGTTCATTTTTGATAGCTCTGTGTCCACGGACTGAACCCGAGGACTGCTGTACCTGCTCCTGGGCCCACTAACTCTGGGGGCTTGGATAACGGGAAGCCCTGAGGAAGCTCTGGTGGCCGAGCAGGTAACAGGGCTGTGTTGCCAATTCAAAGGGAGGTAGCTCAAATCCACCAGCCGATCCTCTGAAAAAGGTGGGCAGTCTCCTCCCGTGTGATTTAGGTCCTCTGAAAACCCACTAGAAGGTAAGCTATGAGCTGGTTCTGGCTTGATGGTACATAAAAACAACAATGTAAGGTCACACATCTGACAGCAATGGGGTCACACATCTGAAGACAATGAATAAGGATGACAGAATTGATGCCTTTGAGTGTGGTATTGGAGAAGAGGGCTGACTATCCCATGGTCCCATAGACCACCTAAAGAACAGATATGTCCTGGGAAAAGTGCAGCCAGAGTGCTCCTTGGAGGCAAAGATGGTGAAGCTTCTCACATACTTTGGCATATTGTTAGGAGGGGCTATTTTTGGGGGAGGGACATGATGCTTGGAAAGGAGGGTCAACAGAAGAGAGGAAGGCCCCCCTCCCCAAAGGAGATGGACTGACAGTGACTGCAGCAGTGGGCTCAAGTGTGTCAGAGATGAGGATGGCATGGGACAGGACAGGGTTAAGGTGTGTTGTTCACAAGGTCATTATGAGAAAATCTGGTTTCTACGAGAAGTTTAAATTCTTTTCCACGTTCCCCCATCTCTTTGATTAAGATTCTCCTACTGATGGTAGCTGGGCACCATGCAGTTCTGGTCTTAAAACAAAGGAGGCAATTAGTTACAAATCCCACATCCCCCTCCTGTCATAACTGTTGTTTGGGGTGAAAAGAGATCAACTGTTGTACTATGGATAAATGCCTGCAAGCTTTTTATGACATTATGCAGCACACAACAAACTAAGAGGTAAAAAAGAAGTACAGAAAATTTTATGAGGCCAATTACCTAAGGACAACTCACTAACTCAACTCATTGCCATCAAGTTGGAATAGATTCAACTCACCCTTCAGTAAGTATTTAGAGGTTGTAATTGCATGGTAGGAGATTAGCCATATTTTACCTGCACAGCCACTAGTGGACATGAACTGAGAAGCTCCCTAATTCCCTGAAATACCTTATGAAATCGTTACTCTGTATCTTCAAACCAATGAATCAAATCCTATGAAGTATCGGGTTGTATTTATAAGCGGGACTCTATGAAGAAAAATGTGGCATTCGGACTGGTCAAAGACTCATCAATAACCTTTATTATCTAGATGGCACAACCATGCTTGCTGAGGAAGGAGGAGCTGAAGCCCTTGCTGCAGTAAATGAAATACTGCAACCTTCAATATAGTTTGCATCTCAACCTCAAGGGGGGGAAAAATCCTTGCCACTGGTCTAAGAGGCAACATTATAATGGCTTGAGACTGTCAATGAATTCATCTTACTTGGATCTACAATCAACACACTCAGTACCAGCAGTCAGAAGATATAATGCACTGGAAAAGTCATCAGTCAGGAATCTCTTTTAATTATTGAGGAGTAATGATGTCAGTTTCAGAACAAAGGTGTACCTGATTCAGGCCATGGTCTTTTCAGTCACTTGCTATGCCTCTGAGAGCCGGACGACTAAGGAAGACAGAAGAACTGATCCCACTGAACTGCAGTGTTGAAGAAAAGTGCTGAATGGACAGTCAAAAGAACAGATTTGTCTTGGAGAAGGCGCAGCCAGAGTACTCCTTGGAGGAAAACGCGATAAAGTTTTGTCTCACATAATTTGTGAGACACATGGACTTCACCTGATGGTATGCATAGGAATCAGATTGACTACATCTGTGGAAGGAACCGCTGGAGAAGCTCAATATCAGCTGTGAAAAC
>NW_006399911.1:1548012-1562965 GCF_000299155.1 Elephantulus edwardii | reverse complement strand
AACAACAACAACACATAATTTGGGCATGTTGCTAGGAGAGATTATTCCTTGGAGAAGGACATTATGCTGGGAAGGGTGGAGGGCCAATTAAATAGAGGAAGACCCTCAACCAGGTGGACTGCAGCAGTGGGCTTAAGTGTGTCAGAGATTGTGCAGATGGCACAGGACAGAACAGTGTTCAGATCAGCTGTTCAGAGAGTAGTTATGAGTCATATTTGACTCAACATCACCTAACAATATTACATTTGCCAATTCAACTTTTTGCAGGTGTATAACTTACTAACATTAGTTACAAAATTTGTTCTACAACCTTTCATCAGTACAAATTTTCCATGATTGAAACTGAAATTCAGTGTATCTCTTTACCTCTTTCCTTCTCAGCTTCAGTAAACTAATAAATCTGGTCTCTTCACTTTTGCCTGTTCTTATCTTTTTATGTAAAAGAAGTAAGGCAATATTTGGGGTTTTTTTGGTGATAGCCTATTCCGCATCAGTCTCTAAAATCAATTCATGTTGTAGCACACATTAGAACTTCATTTGTCTTTCTGGTTGAGTAGTATTGAACACACACATACTACATTTTATCCACCCATTCGTTGGGTGGTGGGTATTGAGGTGGTTTGAGTATTGTGAATAAGCCTACAATGAAGATTAGTGTATGTGTAAATGGTTGCATTTCTACATCTGCAATTTCTGTATCTGAATTGCACCTGGGATGCATACACACGCTGATGGCAGCCACTGCTATGGCTCTCCTTGCTGCTTCCAGCCTTTCTTGGGATTCTCAGGCCACAACCACTTGTTTATTATGCCAGCTGCTTGGATTGGGAAGAAGTGATTTTAAAACCTTCTGTTCTCACATGTGTAACCTGACGACATCCATACATGATGAAGCAGGGATACAAAAATTATCCTGTCAAAGGAAATAACTTTGGGGCAGTTCTAATTCCTTGCAACTCAGGTTTCAAGGAACTGAAAACACTCTCCTAACTTCTTCATCACAAAGGCTATATCCACGCTGCAGTCTGAACCTCAAACTTAGAAATCTCTCACTTTGAGAGACCCTGGACCAAACGTTCACTGCATTGACCCAAACAGAAGTGGGGATTGCATCACCACGCAGTCCTACTCGGGTTTCTGGGACAGGCTTTTTCAATCTGAAAATGGTGTCTGGAGTTTTTCCTACAATGTTTGGCAACTATTTGAATCTTCTCAGAATCTTCGAGGACACTCTGAGTGTGTAAGGACTGCTCAGGAAGTCCTCATCCAGAATCCTTGAGGACACTCTGTGTGTGTATGGACTCACAGGAAGTCCCCATCTCAGAATCCTGGAGGACACTGCGTGTATGGACAGCATAGGAAGTCTCCAGCTTTGTTCCAGGGCTGATTTGCTCCCGGGCCTCAGTCAAGTGGATGATCCTGGGCTGTTTATCCCAGTCTGGAGGGGTTCTACTTCCCCTGGCTATCAAGCTCTGGACTCAGTGTAGGTAGGACCGCTCTGTGCAATCTGAGAAAGGCTCCGAGATTGTGTCTCCACTCTGAGGGATGTGTGAGATGGAGACATCTGTGAGAGCTGAGTCATAGGAGCAGCCACACTGCAGACGGCCGGAGGGGCAGGGCCATCTGTACTGTAGCAACTGCATAAGCTCTGCTCCTGGTCTCTGCCCTCCCCTTCTTCCTGCTGGGTCTCTTTAGGCAGGTAGAAGTTGGAAGCATATCGGGTATTCCCTCCTTGGGGGGCTGACAGTTGCTGGCTGCTATGGGTCTCCAACCACAACCCCTGTGGTTCTGTTGACTCAGAGTGGTCACCTGATAGCACCTGTGAGTATTTGGCATGGGTACTTAGTGCGCAGGATCAGCGAGCTGGGTGTGGACAGGGCCATGGAGGCTTCTGGCTGGGCAAACTCTGAAGCCGTGGCATCAGCCAAGCCTTGTCTCCAAGGTACTGTCCTGAGCTCTTGCTTCTCTTGTTCCATCATGAGGAAGGGATGTGAGTTCTACTAGTTAGCTGCCTTCTGTAAATAATGGGAAGGTTCTCCATGGCAAAGGTAGAGGAGAGGAGGAAAAGCCACAAAGGGGAACTAAGTGTCTCATTGTCAAAAGAGATGTATTGACTGTGTGTGTCCTTTTAAGTATAACCTTGAACTTCAAACCCAGGATTTGCCTTTGATCCCAAAAGAACAGTATTTCTATGAATTAGGGGCCATAATAAAATACCACAGAATCACACTTAAATACTCTCTAGTGATTTTAGAAAAGAGGCAGCAACTCAACCAGAGGGTAACTGGGAAAAGACTGCTTTGAGGAGCCTAAAAGTCTCCCCATTTTCAATGTCCACCATACATAACCACCCCCTAGAGAGCTGGTTTTATGCACAGGGAGAAGTTGATAATGTAATGTTCCGTGCCTCCTTCCAACCCCTTTATCTACTGATCCATCTCTTTGATGATCCTCTCAACCATTGTCTTCTCTTCAAAGGCTTCACACCTTATTGCTCTTGGCAGCTCGCTGAAAGCTGCCCCAGACAGTATTTGCTAAGGAACATTGTGAAGTAGGTGCCATGAAGGAGAAAGGAAAAAACAGGAGGGCTTTCCAGATTCCATTGTATTGTTTTAGAGTAAGTAAGCCATGTCTCTACACTATTTGTCCCTTGCCCCTTTGATTCTAGAACTGGTGTGTGACGAGAATGTGAGAATGTCGTGGGGCAGGATTAAGGCTGCCTCACTATACACCTGCATCACTATTTTCAGCTAAGTTTGTAATTTGTAAACTCTCCACTGATCTTCTGAGTTCAGTATCTTTTTAAAAATGCATCTTGCACATTACAGCATTATAAAATTGTAGTATGCCATGATTTTTTTCTTTCTTTACTGATCTTGCCTCTTCTTACTTATCCCTGATTCTATCATAAGCACAGGGTGCCTGGATGGCTGAGTCCCATGTTAAACATTTGGCAAATGTGGTCTCTAGAAGAACACAGGCATACAATGGATTTAATAAAAATGTAAAACCTAAGCTCTTCGAAGCAAGTTGTTTTAAAGAGGAGAAGTGAGAAAAGTGAGAGGCTAGGAGAAAAAAACTTGCAAAATCTTTCTGAAAAAGAACTTGTATCCAGACTAAATGAATAATTCTCAAAACTCAATAAGAAGAAAAAAATCAACTCAATAAAAGGAGTGAACAGAAGATCTGAACAGGAATGTCACCAAAGGTACCAAAGACAAGCATGAAAAGATGTCCAATATTGTATGTCATTTGGGAAATGCAAATAAACCAGTGAGACACTGTCTTAGTTATCCAGCATAGCTTTAAGAGAAATAACACACGCAGAGGGCCCTAACAACCAAATGCGTTTCTTGCAGTTAGCTGTTGCTGGGTGCCATCAAGTCGTTTCTGGCCATACCCATCCCATGCACAGCAGAACAAAACCCTACCAGTTCTTTACTACCTTCATATTCCTGTTGAGCTTCAAACCGCACTGAGTCAGCCATGGCTCTAGAAGGTCTTTGTCTCCTCTGAACTCCTCTCGATCAACCTTCATGTAGCTTAGCGTCTTTATCCCTCATTTCTCCTGTGCTCCCTTGTGTAATTCCTTATTTAATCCCTTATATATTTCAAAAGAAATTGACTCAAAATACTCCTTACACTAACCCAATCTCATTAGCATCTGAAAACAATTCATTCCCAAATGGAATTACAAACACAGAGAAGTTGTTGTTGTGAGGTGTCCTCAAGGTGACTGATTCATAGCGATCCTGGATCTCTCGTCCTATCTTGCACGATCCTCGTCCTATCTTGCGCGATCCTCCTCCTCTCCACCATGGTTAAGCCCATTGTTACAGTCACTGTGTCAATCCATCTCACAGGGAGTCTTCCTCTCTTCCTCTGACCCTCTCCCCAGTCCAGCTTTTCTCAAGGACCAGCAGCCCCTCTTGACAATATAATCAAACTATATAAGACGAATCTTCACCATCTTTGCCTCCAAGTGACTCCCTAATTGCATTTTCTCCAAGATAAATTTTTTGTTCTTTTGATAATCCATGACATGTTCAATACTCTTCTCCAATATCACAATTCAAGGCATTGACTCTTTTGTCTTCCTTACTCATTGTCCATCTTTCATATGTATAAGAAACAACTAAAAAAAATATCACGGCTTGGATGACATGCACCTTAGTCTTTAAACTGACATTCTTGCCCTTTAGCCCTTCTAAGTGGTCCTTGAGAGATTTTTCCAATGCAACACATCTTTTGATTTCTTGACTATGGTATAACACAGATTATTGGGGTACAATCCAATCCATAAAATTCTATCCCTTGATCCCCCCAAACTCATGTTCTTGTCACATATAAAACACACTGAACCCATCGTATCAACATAGAACTCTCATACCATCTCCAAGTAAAAAATATTTTTTAAAAAATTGTATTCTTTTTTTATGTGTACCATCAAATCAGATCTGACTGGTATAGGAGGAGACTTCCCCCTCCTTCTCCAGCAGAGCATCTGGTGGATTTGAACAGTGTACCTCTGGGATTGCAGTGCAGCGTCTTGCCACTAGGCCACCAGAGCTCCCTAAAATATTTTTTTTAATTAATTTTAATGAAAGTTTACAGAGACTTCGGATTTCCATTCATTCATTGTTGCACTTTTCTCCCTGCCCACCCCTCTCCCTCAATTTGCTCTTCTCTTTGAAAAGTAACAGAAAACTTCTTTCATTGTTATACAGTCCCTCCTCCCAAGTTCATTCCACTAGGGACTTCACTATGGACTCCTGTCATGACAATAACACCTAATCATATATTCCTTTTAAACAGTTCTCTCCCTCATCTGTTTCAATGTAGTATACACTATTTATCCCCTCTTTCTCTGTCTCCCCTCAACCCTGATGTCAGTCCCGTTTTACAACAGTGACACTATGTAATATTTGTCCTTTTGTGACTGAGATATTTCATTCAGCATAATGTCCTCCAGGATCACCCATTTTGTATAATATTTCATGAGTTCCTTGTTTTTTCAATGCAGCATGGTATTCCATTGTGTGAATATACCAGAGCTTCTCTATCCATTTGTTTGTTGATGGGCACTTGGGTATTTCCAACTCTTGGCTATTGTGAACAAAGTCGCAATAAACATGTGTGTGCAAAAAATCTTATCTTCTGAATCATCGTAATCAGATATGGATAAGACTTTAGGAATATTTCATCCCACGGCAATATTATTTTTCATTTATGAACCTGTGATAACTGGGCTATACATTATATGTTTCCAGAATGCAATGGGAACAGGCATTTCCATTACAAATAGAAGAAACTGGATGGAATGAAGGGGATAGCAGGCACTAAGGGAAATCTCAAATGGAGCAGGATCAATTACATTCTATTTCAAGGCTTATCGGTAACTCTTTCTTCTCAGAACTACCTTGCAAACTCTGGGTGTTGGATCCTTGGCTCTGGGATTCAGCTCTGCCTGCCAGGCCAACTAGGATAGCAATTCTGCTCCCTAAGCTTTGGAGTGGGAGTTCTAGTGGGATTCCCACCAGAGTCTGTAAGGAGTTGTGCTGATAACTCAACTGTAGGGATATCTCTCTGCCAGGGGGCCTAAGAGAGAAAGATAGTCAATCTCTTCCTATGTGATTTACAACCTTCTGAAAATCCAATGGCAGGTCTGCTAAGAGACATTTCTGATGGTACAGGCAATGAGAGAGAAGGAGAGGGAGAGGGAGAGGGAGAGGGAGAGGGTAGCTGAGTTGGGTAGGGTTTGTATAAGCCAGTGAGGAGCCTCCAGCCATTTTGCTTGGGGCCTTAGGAATGGGGATAGCAAGCTGGAGGAACTGTCTAAGTATTGTGGTGGAATTGCTGCCTTGGTCTGGGTCCCAAGATGTGCTCAGCTGAAATTAGAAGCTGGAGATCAGAAGGCTGCCCCGCTCCCTGGACTCTGGAGCTATCACTGCTTAGCAGGGAAATGGAGGTGGTCTTGGCTCTGAGACCCAGAAGGTTTATAGCCTCTCTTCGCTCAGGCTGTGCCTTGAAGAAAGGAGGAAGGGCAGGGGATTGTGTAAGGATTCACTCACTCACTTTGAATTGGAACTGACTCATAGGTGACCCTCCAGTGGGGTTTCAGAGGCTGCAAATGGCACAGGAAGCCACTGTTGTTGTTGTAGATTGCTGTCAAGCTGAGCTTGACTCAAAGCGATCCTATGAACAAAATACCTGAAGCCTTTCTATAACTATTGTCATTTCTCAAAATTTATAGTAGATTAAAACCTTTGGGTTGGCAACATAACTTCCTACCCACTAACATGGAGTCATCAGAGCTCCCTGCTAAAGATCAGGCTAAGGAAAAGGAAGCTGATTTCACCTCTCCCCACAGAGGCGGAAGAGAGGATAAGGGGAGTAGATTCTATAACAGGCTCCATGTGCTCACTTAGGGAGCTCTGGTGGCCTAGTGGTTAAAAAGCTGTACTTGGAATCCCAAAGGAACGTGGTTCAAATTCACCAACTGCTCCGTGGGAGAAGGATGGGTAGTCTCCTCCCATGCAATCCCAAAAATCAGCCAGAGGGTCAGCTCTGGATTGGTTCCGACTTGACAGTATACAACAACAATGTACCCTCAGACTCGACCACTTGTGTGGGGGTGGCTTATCCAAGCTCCCCAGGGCAGAGTTTGCCACTTGTACCGTTATTAGAAATGGCCCCCAGAGAAGCATTTGTGATACTAGACAAGTTGGCCAAGTCAACCAATCCACTGGTATTCTGCAAGGGGATGGTGGTGCAGAGCTGAGGGTACAGACACCACAGCTTCCGGATGCCCCGTCCTGGTTAGCTGACCAGGCTGCCAGGAGACCAGGGAGTTGCAGAAAGGGTTCACATCCAGCCCACCACCTCCCGTGAGTCTCAAGTTGTTCTTTGTGACAGCACAATTGTCAGCACTTGCCTCTGGAGCCCCTGACAGCTCTGCCTGCACTTGCTGTTCCTCGAAGGTCACAAGCCTTCTCCTTCTGTAACTTCTCTCTAGTGGTGGGAGCGGCTATGCACAGAACCAGCCAACCCTCCCCCTCACATGAGAGCTCAGATGAGGGGGAGGGGATCCAGCACAAATGCTTCTGAGGGGCTTCCCTGGGACAAGGCTGGTCTCCTCCTTCTGGATTCTGCGGTATGTGTGATGCAGGAGACAGAGTCACACGATCCTGTGCAAGTCACTCTGCCCAGGGGAGAGAGGGCAAAACGTCAGACATTCCTTGCCTTCCGAAGCCAAGTTTCAGATGTGTTATCCAAGAGGCCCTGCCAAGGGTAACGTGACATTTACGTAACACCTGGTGGCCCAGGTGTCACCCCGGCTGCTTGGGGAGGTGCGTCCTCTGGGCACAGGGCCTGCTGCTCAGCTGGAGGCCTGTGTTGTGTAAATGAGAGCAAGGCCACTTGCTCTCCCAGGCTATGGTTCAAAGCGCTTCCTTTCCTCTGCCAGCGACCCACTGACCACCTTACTCTCTCCCAAAGAAAGTCAGGTGACAAAACACCTGTCAACACGGCCTCATTTGACTCATGCTTCCAAAGCCCTCAGGCCTCCTCCAGAGGCCCTGCTGTGTACACACAGCCATGGCTTACTCTGAGCTGGAGACTCCACATCTTGGGACCCTGGCGAGGAAGGGCCCTTGACCTCATTAAATGACTCTGCACGGTCTGTAGAACAGCTCTGGCTCTGCTGCTGCAGACGACTTTAACACCCACGACTCTGCGTCCATATGTAGGCTCACTGCCGTCCAGATACCAACTCCCAGTACCCCTTCCTGGGGTTTCCGAGACTGTAAATCCTAATGGAAGGACACTGTCCCTTTTTCTCCTGAGGATCTGCTGGTAGGACAAACTGTCAGGTGCATGCAGCCTGAGGAACAACTGGTGGAGCTGAACCATGTACCTTCTTTGCCTTGGCAGTGCGAGTCCATAGCTATGCTGCAATTTCAAAGGCACGCGGTTCAAATTCACCAGCTGCACCATGAGAGAAGAATGGGTAATCTCCTCTCGTGCTATTTACAGCCTTTGAGAACTCGCTAGAGGGTCAGCTATGAGTCAGTTCTGACTGGATGGCACACACAACAACAATAAAAAAGCCCCCAGAGCTTCCTCTAGCTTCCAGTCCATAAAATGCACAAATCTCACAGAAAACCATAACCACAGGGCGCCCAGGTAACCTAGCCCCCTGGGGCTCAGGGTGAGTTTCTTCACTGTGAATGGCTGAGGCAGGTGCCATAAGCTTCAGTGAAACTACAGTGCTTTCAGGAGAGACATAGCAGGCTCCTGGTCTTGCGCATGCTTGCGCCCCTCACCCTACTCTATTGGGAGCCTCTGTGGGGCTTGGTTGGGCCCTGCTGACAGCAATGTGCCCTGGGGTCCTTATCGTGGAGGTGGAGGTAGGAGTGTGGAGGAAAGGGGTTTTGGGCTTTTTCTGCAGGAGGCCATCCACTTTGCAGGCTCCTCCATGACTCAGAACAAAGGCCAGCTCTCCTTGCCTGAGGTCTGCTGTGGAAAAGACACCTGCCCCCCAACCAGAGATACTCAGATGTGAAACATTTCAAGGTGCCTCCCAACGTGGCATCATCAAACTTTCAGAGCCTTAAGGTCTTGGATGTCAGAACCTGTCTCTAAAGTTGGTTTGAAATAGAGGGAAACTTGAGATCAGTGCAGAGGCAAACTTCCCCCTTTCCTCTACACCAGGTAAACCAACCACGTCGCATCACCTAACTGGGGGAGCTGGGAGAGAGTGGTGGCCAGCTTGGGATGAGCCTGGGTAGCCCTGCAGGGGTGGGGGTGCTGGATGAGCATGGCTATCCCTGCAGGCCCAGCCCTCTTTTCATTTCCTAATTTCACACATTTGTGACAGTGACAAAAATACCTGTTCTTGGGGACCTCCCAGACTGGAGGAGGGACATGAGGGGCTGACAGTCACGCAGCAGATGGCCCAGCATAGACAGGGCCTGGGGGCACTGAGGAGGGGCAGGTGAGAGGAGACTGGATGGAGAGAGAGAGACAGAGAGAGAGAGAATGAGTTAAGAGTAGGAGGGAGGGGGTCAAGACAGCGCATTCAAGATCCTGAGCAGCTCCATGCAGTCAGAGCTCACGCAGAGTGGAGGAAAGGAGGCAGGTGAGAGGGCTTGCGAGAGGGCTGGGTCACAGGGCAGGAATGTGCTTTGCTCTGTGGCCCCTGAGATGCGAGGTGCGGCCAAGTCTCGGCAGCGTCACACCATCACACTGCCGGCTCACGGGTGTGCAGAGGGGGAACGGACCAAGGAGACCTGTGTGAGGAGGTCACTGTACAGCTTGCAGTCAGAGCTGACGTGCGGCGGCAGATGGGAGAAGCAGAGGACTCAGGAATGGAGTATAGTGGGGTATGGGCCTCACCTGCATCCTGACTTGTGTTGATGGACATGGGATGATGCCAGCATTTCTGGACACAGCAGTGCGGCCCTCACCCCCCACCTCATCCCCTGCAGTGGGCAGGCACACCAGAGAGAGGTGAGGCAGCGTGGTGGACAGTCCTGCCTGGCAGGATCCTGATGGATATCAATGCCAGAGCTGGAAATGGCACATAAACAGCCCTGAGTTCCCCCACTTCTTCAACAGTCAGCACTGTGAGCTTCCTGCAGTGACAGCAGAGGGAACCAGTTTCAAGGTCTCTTTCTGTCCCAGGCCCTATGGTGCCCAGTTCTTCTTTATTATCACCTCTGTGTCTGGGCCTGTCCTACATATGCCATTGCCTCCCTCCTCATGTGCTTCTGTTCCCTTGGATGCCATGGGAGGCTGCTCAGCTGGTGTGAGGGCAGCTGGGACAGTGGGGCATTTAGTGTCCTGTGGAAAAATCTCAGGAAGCAAACAACCCAACTCCTTGATTCTGAGGACAGGCTCCAGGGCTAAGTACCAGGTGTGCACACTGGATGCTGCATCAGAAAGAATTCGGGCTTTCTCTCCCTTTTGGCCCTAGTCCCACCCCACCCCCCAACCCCCGCTCTTATGCTTACACTTCTGGGAAGCCCTTGCTTGTCTAGGGTCTGCATTTGGGATACAGAAGGAAGGATGTGAGGACAAATGGATCAAACCCAACACACTTGTAAAGAATATAAAGCTCCAGGTTCTGGGACTGGTCCTTTCAGTTCCCTCTGAAGTACCCAAAGACGTAGGAGTGTCCCCACAAAACCCTATCTCTTTGAGAAGGTCACACTACAGTTAGATGGTTACTGGTATGATCTGATGAGTGAATATGGAAATAACCTGTGAGCGAGGGCTTTCTACAAACTCTGGCTATGTCTTACATGCCCTGATTACGTCTGGGGCCAGGGCTAGCTCCCTAGGCTCACCTTGACTCCTTGGCAACACTAATCAGTCCCTCAGATGTGAGATGCTCGTGGTGAGAGCTAGCCTGCATTTCAACAGGGTTCTCTGGCAAATCCTAACGGGCATTTATAATCGGAGTATGACTGTGTTAATATTTTGGAGCATCCTCTGGAATACAGCAGGAAGGCTGCCCTCCTCTCCTTCTTAAGGCCAGTGCATGCTATCCTGGCCTGACTGAGGGTAGAACTCAGTGAGTCGGGTCTCAGCTGAGACCGGCTGGGGTTCATGGAGTAAGGAATACCTACAGCCAGAGCTTCTAGTTCTATAACAAAGGGATGCCTGGTATCCCAGAAGCCACTGCAAGGGAAAGCTGCCGAGCACACCTGACTCCCCTTTTACTACTAATCAGGAGATTGGTCGGCCTTACCATCCTGCCAGGCTTAAAAGGAGCAAGTGTAGAGGCAGAAAACAAGACTCAAGCTCACAATGAGGAGAAGCACTGTGTCCACTGGGCCAGAGATTCCTGACTGAGGAAACAGACCGAGACCAGTAGCAGTGGTGGCGGGGTTGGTGGGGAGCTAGAGACTCAGGCGAGAATTAGAAGTTGGAGGCACAGCTAAGATGGTCACGTCTGTTGCTTTAAAAGGACTAGGTGTTCTTCTATGTAGTGGTATAAGATTAAACAGGTTATTTTAAAAAAGAGTTTATGTGCTTATCTGTACTGAATATGTCAAATTGAAAAAAAAAAAACCAACCAAACCCACACCAAAACACCTTACTCATTTCTGTCAAATTGGAACTGACTCGCAGCTGACCCTACAGCAGGCTTTCAGGAACAGTAGTGGCTTGCGACTCATAGAGACAACAGCTCTGAACCCCGCTCTGTCCTGAGCCAACCTTATTGTCTCTGACACACCTTCCCCCATTACTCCAGTCAGTGAGTCAATCTAATCGAGGGCCTCCCTCTCTTGTGCTGTCCACCCTTCCAAGCATGGAAGTCCTCTCCAAGGACTAGTCACTCTTTGCAACATGCCTAGTGTATGTCAGACGGGGCTTCAGAATCCTTGCCTGCAAGGAACAGCCTGGTTTCACCCTCTCCAGGACGAACCTGTTTGTTCTCCTAGCAGTTCTTGGTATAGTCCATACTCTTCTCCAGCACCACAGCTCAAAGGCATCAATTCTTTTTATCATCCTTAGTCACTGTCCAGCTTGATGATGCATAGCAAGTAATTGTGAAGATCATGGCCTGGTTCGGGTGTACCTTAGTCTCTAGACTGATATCATTGCCCTTTAGTTCTCTGGCGAGGTCCCCGACAGCAGATTTTTGCAATGCAATTCATCTCTTGGTTTCCTTGGTTAGAAGCCTCATGTTTAACCATTGTGCCACCAGGACTCCTTGACTGACTCAATAAATCAAAATAAAACCCACTGCCCTGAGTCAATTCCAACTCATAGCAACCTTTCACAGGATTTCCAAGGTTGTATATCTTTACAAGAGATTGTTCATCTTTCTCCCAAGGACTGAGGAATGGCTAATGGTGAACAGGCTGATAACATTACTCACAATGTCACCCGAGCTCATTTGTAAAGAAGTTCTGAGAAATGTGGCTTTTGGTTAAATATTTAACAGTAAAGAGTCCATTGAGTAATTTACCACAAACTGTTTCATTTCCCTATAAGGGGAATATAAAGTTGTTTTTAGCTGTTTATTTTCTAGTGTCAATTCTTTAAGTTGAATGAATAGTAAAGAAGCATATTACATGCTGAACCCTATCCTTAGACAACCACTAAGGATGACAGAAGAACAATTTGTCTTTGAGTTATGGTTTTGGAGAATAGTACTGAATATTCCACAGACTGCCCAAAGAACAAATATATACTGGAAAAGGTGCAGCCAGGGTACTCCTTGGAGGCAAGGATGGTAAAGCTTACCTTGGGCATGTTGTTAAGAGGCATTGGTCCTTGGAAAAGGACTTCATGATAGGAAAGGTGGAGGGTCAGCGAAAGAGAAGAAGATCCTCGGTGAGATGGGCTGTGCATTGTCTGTGACAATGGGCTCAAGGGTATCAGAGAGCATGTGGATGGTGCAAAATAGGGCAGGGTTCAGATTCATTATTGATAGGGTCATTACGAGCCATACTTGATTCCACAGCACCTAACAACAGTCACTTCCTCAGGACTGGGGACAATGAGACAAATGAGAGAAGGGTACCAGACCTCACAGAGCTGAGACTTCCGACCGTCCATCTCAGAGTGTAACTAGGGGTGCCTGGGCTTCACTTCAGCTTGCTGTACATGAGCTGCTATTCCAACAGCCTACCTGGGGGAGAAGTCGGAAAGTCTTTCCCTTACCAGGACTCACTGGGCTTCCAAACACATTTGTTTGAAACTCCAGTACAGGTTAGCTGTTGCAAGTTTTAGCAAGGGTTTTTGGAGGACAGCTCACACCACTTCCCTAGAGATCTGGATTTGGTAGTTGGGAGTGGGAGCTAGGAATGGCATCTCTCATGAGGTCCTTGGGTAATGCTGGGCCTGCTGGCCTGAGAGAATCACTCACTCAAAAGGGAGCCCTGGGTTCTGGGTGAAGACCAGGGGTGATGGAGCAGTTCGGTTCACGGCTCCCTTCGCAAGCGCAGATCACTTTCTTTTTACTTCCTGCATGGACCAGACATTCTTGTGAGCCCCACTTTCCCGCTTAGAGACCACACTTATGTGAAGAATCCATCCAGGCACTGACAGGCAGAGCCAAGAAAAGACCACGCAGGACACTCTTGATACAGACTTGCACACAGTTAAAAAGCAGCCTCAATGACACCAAGGTGGAATCGACTCACAGCTGATATTCCATTGGGTTTTGGACACTGTAAATCACATGGAGGGTGATCGTTCATCTTTCTGCCAAGACGTTCAGGGTAGGTTTGAATCACCAGAGGGGCGCATAAAGCACATAGAAAATAGGCATCAAAAGGTCAGGTCTGGGGTAAAGCCACCCGTTCCTTTCCTAATCCTAATCCTGCCCTCTGGTCTCAGGGGAGGCGGGGGAGCAAAGCACTGAGCCACATGTAGAAGTATCCAGATTCTCCTCACAGGCTACAGCTGCTAAAACGAAGGGCTCAGTCCTACAGCTGAAGAATCCATATTTCTAGAATTGACCTGTGGGGCTGCTTCATTTAGGCCTTTGCAGGGACACTCACAGGACAGTGTGGGTCTACATTGTGCCCTTGGAAGGAAACGGTAAATACGAACAGTTTGATTTGGAGGGGGGGAAAAAAGCAGCAAACTTCCTAAGCTAGCTGCCACAGCACTAGTTACAACTCCTCAATACAGGAAGGCATTCATGGCCAAAGGGGAATGCATTGTGCTGACTCTTGTCACTGACGTAGGAAGGCAGGCTGATATTCTGAGTCTCTCGGAATGTTAGCAGCAGATGAACAGGAGTGCAGGTCTATGGCAAACCAGAAAATCAGATGCTAGGAGCTTTTCAGGCTTCCAAGTGTTTGTCTTACTAAGCCATGTGCATGTGAATTCTCTCTCCCTAGTAAGGCCCACCTACAGAGGCATCTTTGAAAATGTAAAACTTACTTGCTAATTATTTATGGGAAGCTCTGGTAGCCTAGTGGTTAGAAACTGCATTGTAATCTCCAAGGCTTATGGTTTGAATCCACTACCTGCTCCATGGGAGAAGGATGGGTAGAAACAAATAGGTCTGTCTTGGAGAGGGTGAAACCAAGTCTCTCCTTGGAGGCTAGGATTTTGAAGCTCCGTCTCACATACTTTGGGCACGTGGCCAGGAGAGACCAGTCCTTGGAGAAGGACATCATGCTCGGAAGGGTGGACAGACAGCACAGGAAAGGAAGACCCCAGATGAGATGGATTTGATACAGTAACTAGGACTATGGGGGTTGGAGTGTCAGAATCAGTGGGTCGCAGGTGATTTGAGAGCACATAACAGTAAGAACAATTGTTTATGACTTATTTTTTGGATGGAGGCATTGAGGCCCATGGGACCCATATTAACATACTCCCAGGAGAGCTTTTAGGTACCATCCAATTCCACTGTGTATCTTCCTCTCGAAGAGCTGCTGCAGGAGTGGCTGGGCGATTCAATGGTTAGACGCTCCTGTGAGATTACCACTCACAGTGACCCCATGGACAACAAACTGGAATCTTGCCCTATCCTGCACCATCCTTGCCATTTCTGCCAGACTCATGCCCACTGTTACAGTCACTATGTCAATCCATCTTGTTGAGGGGCCTCCTCTCTTTCTCTGGAATTCCAGCATGATGTCTTTTTCTAAGCACTGTCTCCTGACAACATGCCTAAAGTATGTGAGATGATGTTTTACCATCTTCCCTCTAAGGAGCATTCTGGTGAGTGGCTGGGAAATAAGAGCTTTGTAAAAATCAATGGTCAATAACTGACATCCAAACAGATACATGCACACCCATGTTTACTGCAGTTGGAAACAACCTAAGTGCCCATCAGCAAACAAATGGATAGAGAAGCTGTGGTATATACACACAATGGAACACTATGCTGCATTGAAAAACAAGGAACTCATGCAATATTATTCAAAATGGGTGAGCCTGGAGGACATTATGCTGAGTGAAATATCTCAGTCGCAAA
>NW_006399911.1:1455654-1547657 GCF_000299155.1 Elephantulus edwardii | reverse complement strand
CAATGGTCATTAAGGGTCCAAGTGTACAGCAGCCAAGATAACAGATATTTAACCGAGGGCTCAGGGTCAAATGTCAGAGGGAAGCCAGATTCAGGGGTCTCCAGTGGGCAGACTCTGAATGAGGGGGCTGAAGATGAAGCTTCCAGAGTCGGAACAAAGTGAGGTCGATGTACCTGCTGCCCTCAGGGCCTGCCCGGGGGGATTCTGATACATTCTCACTGCCCTCATTTGGCTTGGTCCCCTAGTGAGCAAGCCTGCAGTACAAGCCTCTGAAACAAACTCATCCTTCCCTCTCGGCCTCTTCTCTGAGCCTGAGGCTGAAACCAGCTCATCTTTTTAAAGCACCATTATGCATACCAAAGTATTTTGGTATTCATCAGCTGGTACCAGAGACAAAGAAGGGAAATAATAAATAGTGCTTTCTTCAGAGGGATTACAGCTGCTGCAAGCAGGAAAATCTGTTTTCAGTACCCTTGCAGCTGTCTGTCCATGTGTTTTACTGTATTTTACCAGATAGGCAAATAAATTAGTGGTTCCACTGTGCGTATTTTCTGCCTGGCTAATGTGGCTGTTTGCTAAGGACGCTGGTGAGTGAATGCAGGTGGGACTGCTTTACGGCTTCGTGCCATGTCGTGTTGTGCATGAGATGCAATCCATATTGAAGGCTGTAGTCTTTCAACTGCAACAAGCACTTAAGTCCTCACTCTCAGCAAGCAAGGTTTTGCCATCTGCGTAATATAGGTTGTTGATGGGTCTTCCTCATGCCTGCTCCTGATGCCACACAGTTCTTCACAAATTCCAGCTTCATGAACGTGTTGGCATGAGCAGGGCATTAGCTTCCTGTCCAGCACTAGCTAGCAGGATCGACAAGTAGAAGACCTCTAAACTCAACCTGACTAGGAGCTGGACACAATCCGTGATAAAGAGTTGCACATCCCAACCCCTGACTTGCTTTCCTATATAAATGGACAAGTGGTGGTGAGTGAGCAGGAATAAGGGAAACGAAGACTCTTCAGAGAGAAAGAGATGACACAGTCCATTTCAAGAAGGTCCCAAGACACAGTGCTTTTCTTTGGTAAAAACAACTGAAAGCTCTGGCCCCGATTAGTAAACAGCAAAGATGCAAATGAATTCTGTCTCTTAGTTAACATGTCCTGGGCTGGGGCTTTGCACAAACCACAGGCTGCTGCACTCCTTACCCTGCCCCCTTAGCTGGCGCCACACTTTCATACAAGTCTCATGAGTGAGAACCTCAAAGCGACCCTTCATGGACAGTATCATCTCAGCTAGTCTACACATCGCTTTTAAGACTTCACCCTTCCAACCCTCGAGTTGAGCACTATTCCTCCCCCACCACAGCATGACGGTAGCATTTGAAAACAGAGACGTGCTCAGCAGAGTAAAGACAGAAAACCCCAGGTAGGCACACGAGACGCTTGGTGTTCTTTCTTTGAAAGGCAAGCAAAATGGATCTTGTGGGACTCAGGTCAGGTCTTTGGGACAGGAAAGGACACGTCCCTGAGGCTTGCAAATAGTAAGCGGCTTCAAATCTACTAAGACACTTAAAAATAGTCCACTTCCTCAAGTGAAAGTAGGCCTTCTCTGGTGCTAATCTGTTCTTGGGCCACCCGAGGGTACACACTGACAGAGCATAGCTATAAGTGACTAGAATTACCTGTGACATCAGCAAGGGTATCCAAGGACAGGGCAGGGACTCAGCAACTTCTCCATCAGTCTCATGGGGCCCCCTTACCTTCTTGGCACCATATGCCAGGTGCAATGACTCAGTTCACTGCTACAGTTGTCTGGGCACTGTTGAAGTCTACGAGGGCTCTGCATTTACCTACTGTCACTACATTCCCAACAATGGACTGGGGGTACCAGACACACATTCGTGAGGGAGCCCAGAGGTAAGGGAGCTGCCTTCCACTCACCAGAAAGCTGCAGCTCAGCCATAGCACCTGAAGTAACACAGTAGTTGTTGCAATAGGTATCCTCATGGTTTGTTCAGTGGTTCGCTGTCCAAGAAGTCAGACATGCATGTGGTGTATTTTAGAAATATTTTATCAATATACAACAAGTTCATTTCAGCTGTCTTGAAAACTCACTGATAAGGAAGAACATATGACCCTCAACCAGGTGGATTGATGCGGTGAGTGGTGCAATGGGCTCTTGTGTGTCAGAAAGTGTGAGATGATGTGGGATAGAACAGGGTTCAGCTCTTTTGTTCATAAGTCGCTATGAGTCATGCTGACTTGAGGGCACAACAACCTAACAACAACCACACACCTTAGTACTCTCATCAAATGACGTCTTATAAGCATCGAGTGATCTACAAATATTAAACACACAAACTTGTTAGCGTCCAGCCCGTTCTGACTCACAGTCACTGTCTGCTGGGTTGCCGATGCTGTAAATCTTAGTGGGAGGAGACTATCTTTTTCTTACAGAGCTGCTGGCGGATTCTGCCCACCACTCACAGCCTTCTGGTTAGCGTTGTGGCACGCTGGGAAGTACGGACAAGAACGCAGCTCAGAGGCAGTAATGTGGCCTTTTCAAGAGGAGGAAACTGAAGCACAGAGAGATTAAGTGGCTTCTGGAAACCACTCAGGGACCCTGGCCAACGTACCTGATCACTGCACAGTATTGTGTCCCTGCCCAGCAGCACCGAAGGAGCAACTGGATATCACTCATACGTGCAACGATGACGTAACAATAAAGGTGGAAATGGCTTAGATCACGGCCTGGCCTCTGTCTTGCCTTGAACCAGTCAGTTTCTCCAGTTCCCTAGCTGCTCCCCCTGTCGTCCCCACCCCCCACCCCCCGGGCTGTGACACATGGTCCCGAGGAGGCATGAGCATCTCTCTTTCAAGGATAGTGTGACTCACTGCTAATTAAGCAGAAGTCTTAGGACAACAAGCCTCTACTAACAACAGATGAAGCTTCATCACCCTTGCCTCTAAGGAGCACTCTGGCTGCATTTCCTGCAGGACAGATTTGTTCTTTTGGCCATCCATGGGATGTTCAATACTCTAACATAACAACTGACCTGATGGCACTTAACAACAACAACAATAACAATAATTTAGGACAACACCACCAAGCTCTGAGCCCCAGGTTGGGCAGACAGCAGAGTGACAGGCATCATGCTTTCAAACGCACCCCACTGAATGCAGATTCTGGCTTTCATATTACTTAAAGCTGAAATCGTCCATTCTTCCAAGGAAGGTGCTAAAAAAATTTAAAAAAAAAAAGAACAATTCAAGCTGGCATGAGCTCTCTACTGGACAGAGCATTGGCTGTGGCATGAAACAGTGGTTCCAGCAAACACTCAACAGAGTGGTTTTTGCAATGACTTCTAGTTTTCAAAGCCTCCAGAGTGTGTTTTGCAATGACTTCTAGTTCTCAAAGCAGACCCTAAAGGCCTCTGGGTCAAGGAGGAGCCAACAGGCCTGGGGAAGAAAAGGCCCTGGCTCTCAAAAGTGTGTGTGCCTGCCCGCCCCACACATATACACACAGCTATACACACACTCGAGCATGGTGCTCTCTCCAGCCAGGCTGAAAGGTACGATCAGTCCTAGGGTTCACACCAAAGCACTGTCAGCCATTCTGGGAGCCCAAGCAACATCATAGCCTGAGCTCTCTGAGTTTCAGAAGGAAGTATGTGGTCAGGGTCAATCAAATTCATGCATTCAGAGCATCAGTGGCTATAAAACCAAACCAAGCCCACCTCACCAGACTCCTTCAAAACTCAAGGTCCCACTGTTCAACTACAGAGGGGCTAAGGCAAGAGTATGAAAGCCAACAACCTATTCATTCAGCCCATAAGCTGCGATTTCTGGAAAGCTGACACCCCTGGCCGCCCCCATATGGAACTAAGGAGCAGTCAATGTCGCCCACCAGCTGACCTCCCAATGAGTCCCTTCACATATGAGAAACAACTGCTTTAAATAACTGTTGAGTAACATTCCTAGACAATCTCATTCATGTCTGTGTCTCAGCTTCCCAAAGAGCTCCACAGCTCAGCAGGGTTGAATTGTTGACTCTGGGGAGAGGAATGTCCATTCAGATGCCAGCGTCTCTCTCCAGAAGCACGCCTCACTTCTGCTCCCCTGGGAACCTGATAGGACACCACGGACCTCTGAACAGAGCACAGCCATTAGGACTAAAGCCTGATCCCAGCCTCTCAATGTGGTGAGCAGAGTCGACAGGGACCTGCTAGGTCTGGAGGAAGGGCTCCCCACTCCCCAGAGTGGGACACAAAGGGCGTGCACAGAACTGAGTGTCCCAAACAAACCCCTAGTTTCAGCAAGAACAGTTGGGCTCGGGCTCCCCGATTTCTTTCAAATGCCTTGTGTCCCCACAGCTGCCTGCAGGGAAAATGCAAACACAGGCTAGAGAAACCTTGTCCGAAGACAAGCACAGACCCAACAGTGAACAGAGTCAATACTCAGCCAGAAAAACATCAGCAAAACCCTCAGCAATAAGTGAGGCAAGCGCAGATCCAGCGGTGTTACCTTTTCAAAAACAAAATTATTTCCTGTTTGGTGTTTTTGTGATGTTGAAACCATGTGCTTTCAATAATGGAATCTCAACTTCATTGTTGTCAAATTGGAACTGACTTAGAGCTGACCCTGCAGTGGGTTTTCAGAGGCAGTAAATCACACCGGAGGAGAGACAGCGCAGCTTTCTCCCACAGAGCAGCGGGTGGATTTGAATTGCTTGCCTCTGGGTTAGCTGTGCCACTCATTACCACTAAGCAAGTGTTTCAAGGAGGCTGTAATTCTCACAAGAGATTGTCCAAAGACATTCTTCCTCTCTTTTGCTGACCCTCTACCTTTTCCAGCATGATGTCTTCTTCCAAGGATTGACCCTTCCTGACAACATGCTCCAAACTGTGAGATGAAGTTTCACCATTCTCGTCTCTAAGAAGCCCCAGGTTGTACTTCCTCTGAGATAGACTTGACTCTTCTATTGGCAGTTCATGGTATAGTCAATACTCTTCCCCAACATGACAATTCAAAGGTTTTGGTGATTATTTGGTTTTCCTTATTCCTTATCCAACTTTCAGATACATACAAAGCAATTGAAAATGCCATGGCTTGGGGTCAGGAGCACCTTTCGCTTTAGTACTTCGGAGAGGTCCTTGACTGACAGTTGATTTTCCCCATTGATTTCTTGACTGTTGCTACCATGGATGTTGATTGTGGATCCAGGTAGCTAGCTACTACTGTGAATGATTGTGAAAAATAAAGGCTCAGAATCATGGTGGCCAGTGAGGGGAGCTTTAGTGGCCTACAGGTAAGAAGCTGCGCTGCAATCCCAAAGGCACATGGTTTGAATCCATCAGCTGCTCTGCACGGATGGGCAGTCTCTTGCTGTGTGATTAACTCTCTGAAAACCTGCTGGAGGGCCAGCTATGGGTTGGTGATGGTTCAGCCCCTTATTCTACCTTAGCCCACATTAGCTCTGGCTGATGCCCAGTTAGTGAGATAATGCCATGCACATTTTATTCTACTTTCCCCTTAATATTGGTATTAAGCAGATAATACTGGCAATGACTAGAGACAGGAAATGCCTGAAGATTAGGCAAACTCTACAGGAACTCAAGCACAGAGGCCACTGAACAAGTGCAGGATCAGACCTTGTTAAAACAACTGTGAATGGGGCTCAGTAATGTAACCTTTTTTC
The DNA here is from genome assembly GCF_000299155.1 of Elephantulus edwardii. Taxonomy (NCBI): domain Eukaryota; kingdom Metazoa; phylum Chordata; class Mammalia; order Macroscelidea; family Macroscelididae; genus Elephantulus; species Elephantulus edwardii. Next base: position 1,541,966 of record NW_006399911.1, on the reverse strand, counting down.
TTTTTTTAAAACTCTTAAGTGCTGTTTGACTCAATATGTGCTGAGCAGCCCCAGTGGTCAGTGTGAGCCTACAAGGAGGAGGTGACACTGACCCTTCTCCCAGGCCTGGCACAGCTGACAAGGACCACCACAATATAGAAACACTTCACATCTTGGCAAGGCTTTCAGGGGGAAAGGGTTCAGGTCTGAGTATAATGAGGCTTCCTCTGTACCCCACATGGAGGCGCTTCAGATAGAATGGATGACCTTTATTTAGCTTTGCCCTCTCTGCTGGGTTCAGCTCAGAGAGATTTCCAGGTGGAGAAATGACAAAGATGGTTGGTCAGACAAGAGGCGTCTCCACTTAAACCTCTCAAACAGGCCTCTCACACAGGTAAGAAGCTGTGCTGCAATCCCAAAGACAAGCAGTTTGCAACTGCCAGCAGCTCCGTGGGAGAAGGATGGGAAATCTCCTCCCATGTGATTAACTGCCTCTAAAACCTGCCAGAGGGCCAGCTATGGGCCGGTTCTGACTCAATGGTACACAACAACAACTCCCACCAAAATGTTGCCCACCTAGCTCCATCTCAGTGGACAGTACAGACAGTTCCCTGGCTGCCTGGTGTCTTTCCATGCAGCATCCAATCTGCTAGACAGTTCTGTCTTCTCTACACACAGCCAAATTCTCCCCTTCCCTGAGGGACCTTGTCCTACCTGCTGCTTCCCCACCAGCAAGCTGCTCTCTTTACATAGAGGCTAGTCTTCAGAAAGGCTGAGGTCATGCCCCTTCCCCCACCCCACCCCTGGTCAAAGCTCCAAGATGCCCCCATTACACCCATAGGCTTAGGCAAGGCCCTTGGCTGCCTCCAGCACTCGCTTCCTACCTTTATCCTCGATAACCGCTCGGCTTCCCCAGCAGCCTGGTGATGGCTCTTTGCACTGTTGTCTCCTCCTGGAGCATTCTGGCCAGAATAAATATGCCCTCTCCTTTCACGCAATCCTCTCACAGAGCGCCTGTCACAATGGCCCCCAACCTGACCAGCTGAGGGGCACCCCCAGCCCGTGGTTCATGCTCTGCTACTGTTCTCCTGCTTCCACTTACCACCACCTGACTTAACAGACACAAGGCTACATACTGGTACAGGACACAGACTGCCTCTTCTCACTAAGGAATAAACTGCGAGAGACTGAAACTGACTGCGCTTGGGTCAGTTCTGCCTCACAATGACCCTCCTTCAGGTTTCTGAAGCTGTAAATATTTTTATTTATTTTATTTTATTACTTTTTGTGCATGTACAGTCAAATCAAATCTGACTGGTACAGGAGATTGTCCCTCTTTCTCCAAAAGAGCATCTGATGGATTCAAACCATGCATCTCTGGGATTGCAGTGCAGCTTCTTGCCACTATGCCACCAGAGGTCCCTTTGAAGCTGTAAATCTTTAAGGGAGGACACTGCCTTAGGTTCTCCCTTGGAGCAGCTGGTGGATTCAAACTGCTGACCTTTCCATTAGCAGGATGACACACTGTGAACTATACCACAGGGGTCCTTGCTTGTGACAGGAAATGTGTTTTCTTGACCTTAGTTCTTCCAGAGTCTAGAACAGTGCTCAGCACATAATAACCACAGCAATAATAGAAGTAATGGCAATAGTAAGAGTAGCAGTAACAACAGTAACAGGGGTATTCATTGAGCACTTTAATAGATCTACTTTAGTAAAGTCCTAATTAACATTCTAATGTATCATTGTATTTAAATGCTTTGTTGTTATGATCCTGACTCATAGCTGAGCCTTCAGGGGTTTTCAGAGGCAGTAAATTGTATGGAAGGAGATGGCCTGTATTTCTTCTGGTGGACTAGAACCATGCTCCTTTGGGTTGGCAGTGCAACTCCTTGCCACTGAGCCACCAGAGCTCCCTATTTAAATGATTTGTTGCTGTTACGTGCTGGCTCCTGTGACTCATAACGACCCTATGTACAGCAGCTCTGAAGCGTGCCCTGTCCTGAGTCAGTCTCACTGACTCTGACACACCTACTCCCAGTGCCCCAGTCACTGTAGCAATCCATCTCATGCAGGGTCTTCCCCTCCTGTACTGTCCCTCCACCCTTCCGAGCATAACTCAGATATCATTAATTCCTTTAACGCTCACAAATCAATGACAAACGGTTAATACACACTGTCTCCATTTCATAAGATGATGAAAGTAAGGCATGGAATGGTTATACAAAACTTGAAACTTTTGAGTGAGCAAATCTGTTACCCACCATCAGAAGCTCTTCAGCAGGCGACAGTGACTGCCTGACAAGGTTACTGGGATATTGGGAGGAGTAAAAATCCCACACAGCCTTTTCCTGTGAGCCCATGGCCTGCCTGGGATCCTGTTCACTCGAGCCATTCTCAGATTTTAACGGTTCTTCCTGGTCACCCTGACACGGGTGCCACCTACTGGGTTTGGCACTGGTACCCAGAAGCCAGCCCCTGCGGTGAGCAGGCTTGGCTGAAGCCCTGGGGTAATTCTCACCCTGCCAGGTGGCTGGATCTTCTTTCAGAATAATGGAGCAGCTGTGGGCTCTGGTGTCAGTGTCAAGAGTGTGACAGGCAGGAGGGAGGCAGCAGCTGAGAGTCAGGTGGGCCGTGGCCCCGGAGCCACTGTGACTCACAACCGTCCTCCCAGCGTGCGCTTCACATGGAGAGGGGTGTGACTCCACCTTCACTGCCCTCCGCCACCTCTGCCCGGATGCATCCGGGGATGGTGACAGTCACACTTGTACTGAGGAAGCTGTGTTGCAAATAACAAAGGCCCAGCTCTGTCTGGCCAGAGGCAAAAAGGGGCACATATAACTCAAGCGCTGTAGATATGCATGGGTTGACCTGGGAGTTAGGCGGGGCTGGGTGAGGAGCTAGCTTCCTCTGCTCCTTAAAATGGATACTAGCCCAGCTGGAGACAAATGTTACCAGTGGCAGCCCTGCTAGGTGCCTCTTCTGGTCCTGTGACGTCCCTGACAGGCTAAATGAAGGCAAGTCCACACTGAATTCACCATCAGGCAGGTGAATGGATTGGAGGATCCAGTTCCACACCTTAGTTGGCTCCACGTGGGCCACCAGGAGCAGACTTAAGGTCCTACTATCAAAATCAGAAATAGATGCATGAGACCTCTGCTTATACCAGGGCCTGGCAGCCGAGGGAGCAAACCATCCTTCTCACTTCAAGCTTCACCCTACATAGGGGCATTCTGAAGCTTGCAAGATTTACAAATAGTTTGAAGCTTCAAAGAAAAAAGATGCTCTCGTCACACAAATGCGTTCAGCTGGCATTTGCATTTTTTATCACTCATTTGCCAAAAGGATATTTTCAGACAACTCCCAGAATTCAAAACCAATTATATTCACATGATCATGGAACGTGGTCATGCCCACAGAAGAAGGATAAACTGGACTGCAGGGTCTTTTTGCTCCCTTCACTATCACTCTCTTCCCCTATTATGGATTGAACTGTGTCCTCCCCCAAATGCATGTTATAAATGCTAACCTCTGCCTGTGGTTATAATCCCATTTGGAAATGGATTGTCTTGTTATGCTAATGAGGCAGTACTAGGGTAGGGTATGTCTTGAGTTGATTGTTTTTGAAATATAAAAGGAGATTAAACAAAAGCAGGAGAGAGATGGGGTAAGACAGATGCCAAACACATGAAAATCTCCCAGAAACCAGGAGGGAGAAGCTGTGGAAACAAGAACATTCCCTCTGAACCAACCCAGAGAAAGCCTTCCCCTAGAGCCAGTGCTCTGAATTCAGCATCTAGTCTCCTAAATGGAGAAAAGAAATTCCTATCTGTTAAAACCACCCACTTGTGGTATTTCTGGTATAGCTGTATCTGACAGCTAAGAATTTGGTACTGAGTGTTTAGTGTTACCCTAACAAATAGCTAAGACATGAAAACCATTTAGGAATTGAGTAACGGGTGGAGACTAGAGGAGTTTCAAGGTGTTTACTGGTGGTGTTTTGGTGGCTTAGTGGTAAGGAGTTGTGCTGCCAGCCCAAAGGTACATGGTACGAATCCACCAGCTACTCCTCAGGATAAAGATGGGCAATCTCCTCCCCTGCAATTTATTTACTGCTTCTGAAACTCACTGGTGGGTTAGCTACTAGTCAATTCCAACTCGACGGTAAGTAACAATAACAGTGGTGGTGCAGTCCATAGGCTACACGTCTCTTAGTTTCAAATCCCCAGTGATTTTAAGGGAGAAAGACGGACGTCTCCTCTCTTTGCTATTCACAGCTCAGAAACATGATGGTGGGTCGCTTAGTGTTGGACTGGCTCAGTGGCAGTGAGTCTGAATAGTAAGGAGTCCTGCTTAGCATAATGGGGTACAGAGAGTGGCTGCTAACTGAGAAGTCAGCAGTTCAAAACCAACAGCTACTCTGCAGGAGAAAATCTGCTCCTGTTAAGATTTAAGGAGACTAGGCAGCATAGAGCATTAAATGCTGAGTTGCTAACTGAAAAGTTCAGCTGTTCGAATCCACCAGCCACAGGAATAAGAGACTGGTAGCATCCTCCAAAACATATTTACAGTCTCAGGAAACCTGATGGAGGGTGCTTTGAGTGGGAATAAACTCCATGGAGATGGGAGAGTCTGTGTTTGTTTTGCTAATAATATAAGCTTACATTGCCTTGAATGTATTATTGGTAGGATTACGGATTTCAAAGGGAATTCTAGTGAGAGCTCAGAAGAACGTAAAGAGAGCTTTAGAGAGAGTCTCTATCATTTAACAGTATACATATGGTGCCATTAACAGAACGTAGCTGGAAATGTGGACGTCAGATGTGCATTTTCAAAGAAAATTATGAGCATGTGATTACATATGAGGAGAGATGCTGAGAGCTGTGGACACCAGGGGACTGTTTGGTAATGTCTGCTAACAAACCTTTGTCGTTCTGTCACTCTTATAAGAGAAGGAGACTACTTTATCCAGACAAGGATTAAATCCACAGTTCCAGCCCTCAGCAGCTCAGCTCATTAGCAGACACACAGAACTCAGCCAACACTCAGTACATGAGAAGTGCACGGCACTCACAGAGGAAGATGGGGACATGACTCCCCCATTCCACAGCTATGGGCAAGGAACCGAGGCTTGGTTGTTATTGCTAAGTGCTATCTAGCTGATCACGAGTCATAGCGACTCTATGCACAACAGACTGAAACCTTGTTTTATCCTGTGTCATCCCGTGATCTCTGCCATGCCCAAACCCATTTTTATAGTTACTGTACCAATTCATCCCTTTCAGGGTCTTCTTCTCTTCCTCTGACCCTCCACCTTTCCCAGCATGATGTCTTTTTCCAAAGACTGGTGCCTCCTGACATGCTCCAACATAGGAGCCAAACACATAACCAAATTTATAACATAACTACCTATGAATTAATTTAGTAAAATAAAGGGATCAATAGGCAAAGAGATACTTATAAACAAATGTTCACAACAACACTATTTATAATAACCTGAATGTCCATCAACAGATGACTTAAATATTCATACAATGACCTATTACTGAGCTATTAAAAAAAATGAACTTTGAAAACATGTACCTTTATATATGCTATCAAAAGAATAAACTTTGAGGAGCTCTGGTGGCCTAGTGGCAAGAAGCTGCACAGCAATCCCAGAGGTACGGGATCTGAATCCACCAGATGCTGTGCTGGAGGAGGGGCAATCTCCTCCTATACCAGTCAAATCCTTTTTGACAGTACACACACAAAATAATAAAAATAAAATTTAAAAAAAAGGAATAAACTTTGAAAGCATGCTGAGTGAAGTAAGGACAAAAACTTATATGAAAGGAGAGCTCTGGTAGACTACAGGTTAGAAGCTGCACTGCAATCCCAAAGGCACACAGGTTCTAATCCACCAGCTGCTCAGCAGAAGAAGGGCAAGGCATCTCCTCCTCTGCAATTACATGTCTCTGAAAACCCACTGGAGGGTCAACCATGAGTCAGTTCCAACTCAGTGGTACACAACAACAACAGCACTTACATGTGAACTATCTAGAATAGGCAAACATACAGAGAAACAAATTTATTCATGGTTAGCAGTGGAAGAATCGAGAAGGAGGAACTCAGTGTTTATAGGACACTGAGCAGCTGGTAAAGACAATGGAGCAATCTGGAACCAGATAAGGGTGATGGCCACTCAACAATGATGAACAGAAGTTAAGGTCACTTAATTGCACATCTGAAGATTGTTGGAATGTTAAAATATTTTACTACACAAGTCTTTAAATTGGCATCACTGCTCTTTGAAGAGGTCTTAAGAACAAGATCACTAGATAAAGCAAGACAGTGAGGCACACAGTTGGGAAGAGTTTGGTTTTAATGTAGATATTAGATTTAATAATAAAGCAAAGGATATATGAATAATTTAATGGAAAACCAATTTACTTTGTAAACTTTGTGTGGAACTGCAACACAATGAGAAAGAGAATACCATGGCATAGGTCAGGTGAACTTTAGACCACAAGGGGGCATCTTTGTTTATTTTAACACTTAAAGGCCTATTTTGCAGCAGATTTACTCAATGTGATATGTCTTTTTGATTTCTCAACTGCTGCTTCTACAAGTGTTGACTGTTGATACAAGTGAAATGAAGTCCTTGACAGCTTCAATCTTTTTTCCATTTTCCACGATGTTATTTAATTGTCCAGTTGTGAGAATTTTTCTTTTCTTTATGTTAAGGTGTAGTCCATTCTGAACGCTAATAGTCAGTAAGCACTTCAAATCTTCTTCAGTTTCAGCAAGCAAGCTTATGTCACCTGCATGTCACAGTTTAGTAGATAAACAGTTGATTATTTTGTTTTCCCCAAATCCTGACACCATATTTTTCTTCATATTGTCCAGGTTGTCAGATTATAGCTCAAAATACAGATGCAAAAGATACAATAAAAAGAATCCTGCTACATACATTTCCTGATTAAAAACTACGCAGTATCCCCTTGTTCTGTTTAAAAAGCTGCTTCTTGGTCTTTTAATGGGTTTGCTGTTCAGAGGTAACTTGCGGTTGTTGTGATGCTGAACACTGTGACACTGAAATGTCAAATAAGATAATGGTTACCCATGGTGGACAGTGTTTGGTGGAGCTTCCCGATTAAAACAAGCTTGGAAGCAAGAGTGGCATCCACTTCTGAAATGGCTTGCCTCCTGAAACTCTATGAACTTGGAGAAACAATGTAAGTTATACAAGTGTTCAGGTCTTTCGTTCATAGGATTGCTTAGAGTTGTCTACAACTCAATGGGAATTAACAACAAACAACAACACAACCTGATCATACTTAAATGTCTTGGTGTTTATATTCTTTTCAATGTTATCAATAAATTAGTATGATCTACTCAGTCGGATGCCTTTGCCTAGTCAATAAAACATCCTTCCGGTATTCTCTGTTTTCAGCCAAAATCCATATGACACCAGCAATGACTTCTCCTTGTCCTCTTTTGAATATGGCTTGAATTTCTGGAAGTTCCTTGTCAACACACCACTGCATGTCCCTGCTGATAATGGCTCTTGATCAGACCTACCTCCTGAAATAGCTGAATATCAAGCTTTTTCTACAGTGAGTGTATTCCTTCCATCTTCTTTTGATGCTTCTTGCATTATTCAGGTTTGCTTGGTTTTTTTAAATTGCTCGCCCACAATCAGCACTCTTGGTAACAGCAGCAGAAAATAAAAAGATCAATTGCATTGGGAAAGTCTACTATCAGAGACCTCTCTAGAGTACTGAAGAGCAACAACATCAGTCTGGAGACTATGGCGCACCTGATCCAGGCCATGGTATTCGCAATTGTTTGCTATGTGTCAGAAAGCTGGACAATGATTAGGGATGACAGAAGAATTCATGCCTTTGAGCTGTGGTGTTGGAGAAGAGTACTGACTATACCATGGACTGCCAGGAGAACAAACAGGTTTGTCCTGGAGGAGGTGAGACCAGGCTGCTCATGGGAGGCAAGAGTTCTGAGGCTTCATCTGACATACACTGGGCATGTTGCAAGGAGGGACCAGTCCTTGGGAGGATGGAGGGTAGAGAAAGAGAGGGAGACCATCTATGACATGGATTGATGCAGTGGGGTAATGAGGGTAGGTGTGTCAGAGACAATGAAGTTGGCACAGGATAGAGCAGGTTTCAAGGCTGTTGTACATGGGGTCATTATGAGTCACAAGCAACTTGACAGCACATAACAACAACGACAACATTTAGAATAAGGCTTAATATTTTTTCCCTTCAGTTCTTTCAGTTTGAGAAATACCAAACATATTCTGCCCTTTTGGTTTTCTAAGTTCATGTTTTTGCACATTACATTGCAATACTTTGTTTCCTTTAGCAGTTCTTTGAAATCTTCTGTTCCTTTCTTTTATTTCATCATTTCTTCCTATTGCTTTAGCAACTCTATGTTAACAGGAAGTTTCAGAGGCTCTTCTAAACATTTACCTTGGTCTTTAATGACCTTTCTTTGATGTGGTTTGACAACCTGTCTGGTCTTCAGTCTTTTTTTTTTTAATATTGATTATTAATTTACAGAGACTTTGGATTTCCATTCATTCATTGTTGCACTTTTCTCTCCTCTCAACCCTCTCCCCAGTACACTACCCTCTTGGAAAAGTAAAAGAAAAATTCTTTCATTATTTTACAAACCTCGCCCCAGGTACACTCCACCATGCAGCCTTCGCTCTGGACTCCTGTCATGACAAAAATACCTAATCACATATCCCTTTTAAACAGTTTTCTCCCTCATCTGTTCCAATGCCGTATACATTATTGAACCCATCCTGTTTTACAACAGTGGCACCATGCAGAATTTGTCCTTTTGTGACTGAGATACTTCACTCAGCATAATGTCCTCCAGGGTCATCCATTTTGAATAACACTGCATGAAGTTCCTTGTTTTTCAACGCAGTGTAGTATTCCATTGTGTGAGTATACCACAGTGTTTCTATCCATTTGTTTGTTGATGGACACTTAGGTTGTTTCCAACTCCTTGCTATTGTGAACAAAGCCACAATAAACATGGGTGTCCATCAGTCTTCAGTGTTCTTTGTGTCACATCTACTCTTGGGATGGTTGGAATATACTCAGGTTTTCCTTTGCCTCTCATGGATTTTATTTTTATTGCTCAAATATTTTTTTATAAACAGGATACATAAGCACTCTGTTCCCCTTTCAGTTCAGCATCGGCTATCTAGAAAAAAGTTGCTGCAACTTTCTCTTGGAAAACCTGTCGGTGCCCTGGTTGGGCTCTCACTGCTTCTCAGACCCATGCCTTCCTATCCCAGTGGCTCACTGACAGCAGCTAGGAGCCTGTATTCAGTCATCCATGTCCAGATCAAATTCTCGATATAATTCTTTGGTGGTGACACCTCAGATCGCAGCTAGTTTACCTAGTAGCATCTGCCCTACATCCTTGAAGTCATTACACTTGTGGAGTTGGGTCATCTGCTCCTTCAGCTCTTCCACACTGTAGCCTTTGGACATGAATTGGGAGATGTCTTTATCCAGCATGTCCCTTCTTCTCTTTCAGTTTCTTAATGTCAAGCTGCTGAAAACCCTCAATGGTTCCTTCAGCCTGGGCAGATGTGGGAGATGGCGGGATTAGGGGAGGGATTGGAAGGCTCCTCAGCAATTTTTGAAGAGTCAGGGTTGAGTTTTCCCTGGAGTCCCAGGTCCCCATTTTAGGGTCTGCAGCATAGAGGGTTCCAGGGCGAGGACTGGACAGAACACTATTTTGCCTCCCCCCACCCAAAAAAGAACACATTAATGGTGGCCAAAAACAATTGCAAAGACTCCTCTCATGGACTTTTTCTTTTCTGGACTCCAGTTCTTTGCACATTTCAGCACAATGCTTTGTGTTTCCATGCTGCCCTTTGAAATCTCTTTGCTGTTGTGCATCTGAATGGCCCAGGAGATATTCCCTGCTTCTCCAGTGGAGTGGACTACACTGCAGTTTCTTGCCACTAGGCCACCAGAGCTCCCTTCTCATGGACTTTTAAACATGTTCCTCAACTGCAATGTATGCCTCATGATGAGCACTTCAGCCCTTCCCTTGTTCTGATGATGAACAAATTCTCTTTCAACAATCGTAGCCAAGCCCATTCTGTGTATTTCATCTGATGAGGTTCCTGCATTCAAATCACCATTATGGTGTTTGAAAAAGTCACCTACATCATTCCTTTTACCAAGGTCATATTTCCCAACTACTGATTGTTCTTTTGTTTCTAATGTTCTCATTCTAGTTACCAGTAATTATCAATGCATCTTGATTGCATGTCTGACCAATTTCTGATGGCAGAAGCTGGTAAAGATCTTTGCTTTCTTCTTTGCCTTTAATAGTTGGTGCACAAATTTGAATAATGGTTCATTAATTGCATTTCCTTGTATGTGTATGTCTGTTATTCTATTATTGCATAGAATAATAATCAATAAAATTAATACAACATTTACAGTACTCTTTGAAAGAATTTTACAACGTTGCTCCCAATTATAATAAGAGAAATGTATAGAGAAGTCTTTGTGTTCTTGTAACAAAATCAAGATTTGGAGAGAGGATGTAAGGCTCTCTTTCAAAAGGAAAAAGGGGTGTGTGACAGGTGTTAAGTGGGACCACATTCTTTTTTTTGGGGGGGGGAGTCATGAGGATGTTTTTGTTTGGTTTTGGTTGGGGACCACATTCTAAGTGGCCACAAACCAACACCAAGGTGAACAGCTGGCTTTGCAGAAATATAGGTAAAGAAGGAAAGAGCTTTGGGGGAGCAAATGGTGGACCAGAGTATGGACTGTGAGTGAGGGAGCCCAGCCACCCACCTTCCCGCCTCCCTGCTCCTGCCACCTCCCCTCCATGAGCTGTGCCCTCACGGCCTCCCTCCTGTTCAGGCTCTGAAGGCGGCTAAAGCAAGCCCAGGTGGGAAAGAGAGTATGTGCCTGCCTGGAAGGAAACAGCCAGGACAAGCACACGTACATAGGAAGCTGCCGGACTGCTCCTGCTTGCTCTTCTCCGCCCCGCTCGCCCCTGGCCCCCGCCCCCGTACCCTACATTGCTCCCCTCTTTTTTTTTTTTAAAAAAAAAAAAAAGGAACCAAGAGTAGTTTGCCTTGGAGGCCACACACAAAGATAAGCAGGTGAAAAAAAGTTTCAAGCTAGAACAACATCGGCCTCTGGGCGATACTGCCACCCTCCATCCCTCCAGGAGCCCCCTTGACCTCTAGTGGACCCTTGCAGTTCCTAGAAATGAGGGGTGGAGGCTGAGGTCACCCGCAAGTCACAGCCCCACAGTCAGACTGGAGGCCCCATGCAAAGTCACAGCACGCTGGTAAAAAAGAAACCGCAAAGTCTAGCTGCTCAGTTCACTGGCAGGCTTCACCCATCTTCAGAAGACATTACAGGGGTGAATTCATTGCAGGGGGCAGCAGTAAAAACAACCCCTGAACACAATGCCTGTGCTGGGTACTGTTAGTCATGTTGGCAGGTCAGTTCCAATTCACAGCAACCCCACGTTCAACAGATAGAAGCCAGGCCCAGCCCTGGGCCATCCTCACAATCACTGCTGTGCTGGTGAGCTTGTGACACCATCGCCACCATCACCGTCACCATAGCCGCCACTTAACTCTTGCACAGACAGCCTGTGAACTGGTCAAGGGTTTGAGGAACAGTGGAAGACAATGGGCAAGGCCCTGTGAAATACGTTCCCTGTGCCAGGACACTCAGATTCATGCCAAACCTCAGACACTGGCCCGTTTTCATGTATCCCCACCCCATTCAGCCCACAAAAGTAGATGCTGGCGCGCTCTGGTGGCCTAGTGGCAAGAAGCTGCACTGCAATCCCAGAGATGCATGGTTCGAATCCACCAGATGCTCTTCTGGAGGAGAAACAATAGCCTCCAGTACCAGTCAGATCCGATTTGATGGTACATGCACCAAAAAAAAGTAGATGCTACAGGAGAATCAGAATGGTGCTTCTGGAAGGGGAAGCTACCCATTAGACTTAATAAAAAAAAAAATAAAAAAAGCAGGAGCCACAGTGAAAAACAGACTTTTTGGTTGAAAAACAGTCAAAAACAAACAAAGCAGTATAGTGATGCTGCTGTAAAAAATCGTGCTGTGTGTGCACTCCAACACCCAAGGGGTCTGCCCCAGAATCCTGAACATATACTTGAGACAACACAGGTAGACACACAGACTAGCAGGCAGAAGGTCAGACTGTAATCATTAACAGGTCTTCCTGGAAAGCACTATTCTTTTATTTGGCAGCATTGTACATTAACACAGCTCTTGACATTCTTTTGTGAATGATAAATGTGACTTTTTTATCTTCAATTTGTCATTTCTGGCATAGTAGACCCTATCATTAGCTTATAGTTTTTTTTGTTTTGGTTTTTTTACAATGATCAGTGACATTTTAGTTCACTAATGCCTAGGAACTGAAATGCTATTGACCAATGTAAAAAAAAAAAAAAAAGCCAAAAACAAACAAACAAAAATCCCCCAAACCAAAACTACAAGCCAATCACTATTGCTTAGGAGAAGCAAGGAGTGGCATCCACTTCCTAAATAACTTGCCTCCGGAAACGCTATGAACTTTGATAAATGTTAACAGCTGTAGAGGGGCTTCAGGCCTTTTGTTCATAGGGTTCATGAGTCGTGCTCAACTCAAAGGCAATCAACAGCATCAACAATGCCTAGGATATAATCTTCAAGCATTCTATTTTTTATTTGACAACTTCCAATTTTCCTTGACTTAGACTCCGTACATTCCCAACTCTGATTATTAATGGAGATTCGCGGCTGTTCCTTCTCAGTTTGAGTCTTGACACCTGAACAACTGGAGGTCGTGAAGCTTATTCCATCCACATCATCAAGGCCGACTCCACTCGGCGGGGGCAGCGTGTCCCTACATTGAGTGTATTTTGAATGTTCCAGTCTGAGGGGTTCACTCTGTGGCACTCTATCAAATCATATTCTGCTGTTCCTCATTTGATTTTTTTTTTAAATTTGTGCTTAATTGTGTTTTGAATGAAATTTTATAGCATTCTCGCTCAATCATTTGTACAGATTTTAGGTTATGGCATTAATTATCATCCCCACATTGCAACAGCATCTCCACTTTCTCACTGGTTCCTCATTTATCTGTGTTTTCATGAGGCCATTTTTGCTGAAATAGACTGCCATGTCCTTCTTCCCCGTCTTTCTTAGCGTAGAAGCTCTGCTGAAAGCTCTCCCTCAAAGGTAGACCTGATGGTACCTGAAATTCTGGTAGCGCAGCCTCCAGCACTAAAGCAAAACCCCAGCCATTAGAGCCCAGCAAACTCGACAGTAGTGTTGGGAGAGACAATGTAATATAACTATGCCACAAGACCCTTTCCGGAAATTCGCTGAGGCTGTTACTTCAGTGTTAGATTGAGGCAGCCCACCACACAGGTTCTATGTTACATGATATAGAAGGAGTTCTTGCTGCCATTTATGGGAAACAATCTTCTTAAAATAGACTAGAACACACTGTCTCCCTGAAATTAAGCACAAAAAGCCTTTCTTTGAGGAAATGGGGCAAAACCAATTACCAGACGCTGTATGCTGGGTAAGAAAGGCCCAGAGCCGAGTCTATAGGGTCAGAGAGGAGCAGAAAGCTACAGAGGCCTGCTGAGTTGTGCCATTGAACCGGTGATCCTATAAATGATAGATTGGAATTATGCCCGTTCTAGTGCCATCCTCATAATCACCAACATGCTCGAGGCCACTGCAGCCGTCACTGTGACAATCCATCACGCTGAGTGTTTTTTTCTTTCTCTGACCCTTCACCTGAATTCTGGGAGCCTGGTAACAGTCATCTCTCCAGTGATCTAACTGACCTCTTGTCTGTCGAGTGTGCCAATCGGTAGCGCAGAAGGGTCCGTGGCCACCTGGGTAGGTGGCCTCCCGCTGTCACGGAGCACATTCAAGGTGAAGGCTGCCGGGAAAGACAGGGATTTGCTGGCTTGGCTGGGAGGAGTCCTACTGCTGGCCTGCTTCCTGTAGCTCCCTACCAACACATCCAGCATTACAAGTCTGTTTGCATTTTCTGTCTCTCTGCTGAACTAAGGCTTCCTGAGACCACTGAGAAATAGACATGAACTGATGTGGCTACGCACGCTGGACAACTAGCAAAGTCCCACAGAAAGTGATCCCACTCTGTGAGGACTCCTTGACAGAATCCCTCAAAACGGCCCTGATCAGAGGGGCTGATACTCCAACGGTGGGTTTGCAGGGGTCTTAAACTCACAGCCTCATCTCTCCCCACACTCTCATTCCTGCTTCCTAGTTCACCGTCACCCATGTCTCAGTCTCTGGCTAAGCGACACAGTGTCTGCGGCCTCTTGGCATAAGTGCAGGATCAACCAAAGAAGCACAGCTTAAAACAGGCCTTTCTGGGCACATGGACTGTCAAGAGAAAGACAAAGGGCCAGAAAAGCACAGCCTGGTGGCACCACCACAACCAGCCTAACAATGTTCTGTTCCTTGACCTGCTGCACGCCCAGAGCAGCATGCACTCAGGAGCTGGCCGACCCAGTTCTTCTAGAGCCTGTCCTGTGCGCTTTCTCTCTCCCAGCAGTCAGTATTACGGTCCAGTCCCTGCAGCAGCCAGAACCCTGGAGCTGCCTGGACAAAGCTCTCAACCTTTGCACCCTCAGCTCACTCAGAAGCTGCTGAACTCTGCAGAACCCGTGCCCCCCTTTGATGCTCTGAACAGTCCTCCTGTCTCCTCTGGCTATCATGCTAGCCCATTATATCATCTCCCTTTCTGGACCCACTTTTCAGTAAGACGAAAAGTTCACACATCAGAGAGTGTAGCCCAAGAAAATGCCTGCTTGGAGTGGGGTTCAGCAGTTAGGAAGTGCAGCCTGGGAAAACACAAGCCCTGGTCTTGGAGAACACACCCTCCTCCAAGAGCTTCCTGTGCAGGGAACAGGCGGTGAGGGAGGATGGTGCCACAGTGTGGCCATCAATCACTGATGGCATAGGTGACAACAGGACACGTGTGGTGGCAACGATGGGCCAAGGCTGGGAGCAGTGGGCAGGTGTTTCTATGACCATAAATGTAGCTTGTTCTGAGCATAAAGATGCTTTACTCTGAGTATTCACAGTCACAATTCAACCTTGAGTTTATAAACCAATTTTATTTGCATTCAAATCATTTTCATCAATGATACTGGACCCTGTCGTTCAACTCTCTTCCTGCCCACAACTCCCTGTGGTAACTCTCTCCACTCATTTCCTCACCTGGACTTCTTCTCTCAAGTTCTGTAGCTCCTTCAAAGCCCAGCCTGAATCTGCCTTCTTGAAACTTTCCTTGTCTACTTTTCCCCACATGACTGCCCTCTTTGGCTTTCTCTGGGAAAGCTGACACTCTCTGGGAAAGCTGGTGGTTGCTCCCTGAAAGCTAATACCACATGCATTGCAAAATCCCTGTGGCTTGGCTTCTCCTTCACAAGCCCTTCTTACTACTTGGTCATCTCACTTATCCTGGTCTTAGTTATCTAGTACTGCTATGACAGAACTTCCAAAGTGTGTGGCATAACCAACACAACGTATTCCCTCCCTGGTTAGGAGGCTAGATGTGTAAAGGCAGGGCCTTAGCTCTAGGGGAAGGCTCTCCCTTGCGGCTCTGACGGAATGTCCCATTGTCTTTCCACATCGGTGGGTCCACTGCTCCTTGGAGACCTCCAGTGTCTTGGTGTCTAGGAGGGCTCACTTCAGGGATCTTGGGTCCAAGTGATGTTCTATGCGCACTTCTGACTTTGCTTTCTTTCCTTTTGCCCCCTTTCTAGGTCATAGTAGGTCTCTGCTCAGATCTTATTTATTTAATTTCTTTTCCATCTCAAAAGATAGGGATTCAAGGCATAGAGGAGAGGTATATTAGGCTGAGTATCACAGCCTAATTAATCAAGTTGACACAAAGACAGACACAATCCAGTGCCTCCACCTTAAGAGACCCAGAGCCTGAGCTGATGGTGCAGAGATGTCCCATCACCGCTCTGCTGCTTTAACAAGAGCATCAGTCCACTTGTGGATTGATTGTTCTGGAACTTCTAAGTTCTAAGCCTCCTAAGGAATTGACTTGATGGGAACATTAACTAGGTAATCCCTGAGCCTTGATAGGGTATTACATTCTAATCTAAAGTGAAAATATTTTGCTCAGCGGAAGAAGCCAGTCACAAAGTAACCTACATAATGTAGGACTCTGTTGATATATAGTATCTGTAGTTGTTCTTGTTATGTGTCATTGAATCGTCTACTAATCAAAGCCACCCTTATGTACAATACCTCTGAACCCTGCTCTACCCTGACCCAGTCTTATTGTCTCCAACACGCCTATCTCCATTTACCCCAGTTACTGTGTCAATCCATTCACCTGGGGTTTTCCTCTCCTGCGCTATCCTTTCACCCTTCCAAGCATGATGTCCTTCTCCAGGGATTAGTCCTTTCTAGCCAAATGCACAAAGTATATGAGACAGAGCTTCAAAATCCTTACCTTCAAGGGCAATGTATAGAGCTAGATTAGTGAGTGTCAGGGGGCTGGTTAGCAGTGGAAAGGTTGGGAGGAAATGATTGCTAATGGGCACGGCTTTCTTTTTTGGGCAATGAAAATGCTATGAAATAGATTGTGGTGGTGGTTATACAGCTCTGCAAACATACTAATGGCCATCTCACTGTGTCACTTAAATGGGTGAATTATATGGTATGTGAATTATAGCCCTGGTGACCTAGTGGCAAGAAATTGTACTGCAGTCCTGAAGGTGCATTGTTTGAATCCACCAACTGCTCCCTGGGAGAAGGATGGGCAATCTCCTCCCACACAATCAACTGTCTCTGAAATCCTGCCAGAGGGTCAGCTATATGTTGGTTCTGACTCGATGGTACACAGCAGTAACAAAGCTGTTACATACAGTCTTTAAAAAAAAAGAAAAGTGAAAAAAGCAAGTCTTTGAGACATCAGTGAGTACAGACATGTAGAGAGGGCCACAATGAGGCAACATGGCTTGTGCTCTCATGGAAACACACCAAGTTGAAAGACACTGTAACCACAGGGGAGGTTAAGAGCTGGTTAGCTTAAGGCTACATTCCACGAAACAGACTGGAAATAATGAGATTTCCTAAAGTTCCTTAAAGCTGTTAAGGAACAAATGGCCACTAAATAGTGGAAGCTTTTCCTACTGCATTTCCCTTGTCCCTTTGTGCCTCCAACCCACAAACCCTCAAGCACTGTCTGCATTCCAAGTGGGCTGCAGGTTCAGAGCCCTCAGGGTCTGCTAGGTCAGCAGGAGACACCGGCACACAAGCTATAGACAGCAGCACCTAACAGTAAGTCCTTCACACCACACTCCAGGAATGCTCCCCAAAGACAGAAGGAGGACTCAGACAGATCAAGTAAGGCAAGTGGGGACAGGAAAGAGGTATCCCTGAAGAGTCCCTCCACCAAGCACCCAAAGTGGGCTGCTTCAGTCAGAGGCCTCTTAGAACCACAGAGTTGGAGCAGCTGGATGGAGCACATGGTTGAAGCTGAGAAGTACAGGTGGGCAGGGCTAGTAAGGGAATTGTGGCTGGGGGTACCATGGGATACCGGCTTTCCTGAGGGCCCCAGGCACCAGATTGGATGAGGGCAGGGTGGGAGGAGGAACTGGCTGACTCCCTGACTACCCATCCTTCCCTGGGTAATGTCTAGTCTGGTCCCAGGCATTATACCCATTAGTGCTTTCGAGTCTCTGTGCTATAAAATAGATTGTGGTGATGTTTGTACAACTCTGTGAGCATACTACAAGCATTCAGCTGCACACTTTACATTCTTACACTTCACAGGTAAGAATCAGGAAGCAGAATGGTGGCCCTGCCTCCTCTGTGGGGCACGGTGGGGACAACTGACTGTGTCCTCAGGAGACAGGGACACCTTCATTGCAATATGCTGACGCACCTGTGAAATGAGGTGGATTGACGGAACCTGGGTCAATGACTCGCCCTCATAGACACATGGTTTTGCTATTCCTATAACACTATTACATCTCAGCTCTGAAACCGTCATGACTGATAAAAGATCAAAGAGTCCCCCTAACACGGTGTGGAGGCCAGGATGGATATGTTGTGAGAACAGACACCAGCAAGAGCTTTGTGGAAGGCAATCTGGCAATACTGCAAGGTGAAACGCAGATACCCTTTGACCTAACAAATATTTTAACCAAGGCAGACTGTTTTCAGTGGCACTTCCAGACCAAGATGGATTAGAAAAAAGGTCCTGGTGATCTACTTCTGACAAGCAGCCAATGAGAACCTCATGGATCATATATAACAGAAGACAGGGGCCTCCCCCGAGTGACACAGCAACAAACAGGAACTTGGTGTGGGACCAGGCAATGCTCCAGGTATTCTTTGATTCTTTTAACATGCACATTGTAGTGTCTCAACAGTGTTTGCCTAGTTTAAAAACAAAACAAAACACAACACACCATGCCCACTCTAAGGATGGTAGTTGGTTTCCGAACTTTCAGCTGCCTCATAGTGTGCAAAAAGCATAAACTGAGCCCAGGTGCTGCATTTGTAACACAGCAATGAAAGCAGCAGGCTAGAAAGAGGAAGAGAAGGCTCTGCAGGGTACCTGTCTTCCCATGGGCTGGGCACAATGGAGGAATGTGTCCTTGAAAAGGGCCCTTGCCCTTGAAAGGGGTCCTGACCTTCACCCTCTGAGGAGAGCTAAATGCCAGTCCTGCCTGCAACCTGCAGGCCTCAGAGCATGTCTGGAGAAGGCTGAGGGTGTAAGGCTGTTCATTCCCCATTTGCCTACCCCCCCCCACCACACACACACACACACACACACACACACACACCCCTCAGATACAGGACATGTTGCCCTTGGATGCCCCCCCAGGAAGAGCTCTCTGACCATCGCTGATACCTGGTGGCAAAGTCCACTCTCCCTCTTGGTCTGCTCAAGGACCCCAGCTCTTGCAGTGTGTCTGTGGTGAGGGGCTGGGCTCTCATACCCCACCCTGAAGGAGAAAGAGGGAGCCTTGTGCCTGCAGGGCCTGCCAGCGTGCAGCCCGCCATCCCACCATCAGCAACAGCTCAACACTCATGTGGCTCTTGCTGTCACCAGCACTTTCTTATTATGGGAGTGCCACTAACACATACCAGTGCCGAGTAGATAGCCCCAGGCTGGCAGGTGCTGATTAATGACATGCCTCACTGAACAGCGCCTGCTCCCCACCTGCCCCACCTGGCCCCACTCCTCCTCTCCAGGAGGCAGAGGGCCCGGCCTCACTCAACTGTGACTCTGCTGGGATGTCTTAGAGTCCTACTACCTCCTAGTGGCAAGAAGCTGTGCTGCAATCCCAAAGGCACACAGTTCAAATCCACCAGCTGCTCCATGGGTGAAGGATGGCCCATCTCCTCCTGGGCGAGTCCGGTTGGATCCAATTGGATGGTACACAATAAAAATAAAAACAAACTCCCGTCTGAAGCCGTCCGCACTGTCCAGTGCTTCAAACTCAAGTTTTTCACCCACGGTAACTTCTTGTTGGAACTGACTCATAGCTGACCCTCCAGTGGGCTTTCAGAGGCAGTAACTAGCGCAGGAAGAGACTGTCCATCCTTTTTAGAGGCAGTAAGTTGTACGGGAGAGTTCCCATCCTCCTCAGAGGCAGCAAATCACATGGGAGATTGCCTATCTGTCTCTCTCAGAGCAGCTACTAGATTTGAACCCTGAGCCTTTGGGTTGGTAGGGATTAGTTTTCAGAATGTCCACTGCCTAGCCCACCAGGGCTAATTAATTCCTTAGCTTCAGAAACTCAACATTACAGTGACCCTCCATCAGGTTTCTGAAGCTATAACGGTTTCTTTGTGAGAGGAGCGGGCCTCTCTTTCACCTTCAGAGTAGCTGGTGGATTAGAACCTTGGGAGATGCTTCCTTCTGGTTAGCAGCACAATAGTAGGCCACCGGAGCACTCAGCTTAGGTGTGCATTACAGCTTAAAATCAGAAGCGAAGCACTGCCTAGGGCAGTTACAGTGAAAACAGAAGGGTGACTAGGAGGGTGGGAGGAATCAGGAGAGCAGAGATAGAAGCTGCAGTCAATGAGCACTGTAAGGGATCAGAACAAGGGGGTCAACCAGGGAAGAACTAGCAAAAGAGCAATACGGCTACTGCAAGTAGCAACCAGAAAAGAACAGGATAGATGTAACTGTTCAGAAGGGGAGAAGAGGGGAGGAACAGTAATTAATGATAGAAAACGCAATGTATATTAATAAATATATGCTGACTCTTGAGAAGAATGGGAATCCCAGAACACTTGTTTGTGCTAATGCGAAACCTATACTTGGACCAAGAGGCAGTCGTCAGAACAGAGCAAGGAAACACTGCCTGGTTCAAAATTGGGAAGGGCGTACGCCAGGGATGTGTCCTGTCTCCATACCTCTTCAACCTGTATGCAGAACAGATTATCCAGGAGGCTGGGCTCTATGAGGAGAAATGTGGGGTCAAGATTGGTGGAAGATCTATCAACAATCTGCGTTATGCAGATGACACAACCCTGCTTGCTGAAACTGAGGAGGACCTGAAGTGCTTGCTGCAGAGTCTCAAGGACTGCAGACTTCAATATGGATTGAAGCTCAATGTCAAGACAAAGATTCTCACCACTGGACCAGTTGGCAGCATCAGGATGGATGGTGAAGAGATTGAGATTGTTCACAGCTTTAGTCTGCTTGGGACCACAGTCAACGCACTTGGCACCAGCAGCCAGGAAATTAAAAGACGTATTGCGATGCGAAAGTCTGCTGTTAGGGACCTCTCCAAAATATTGAAGAACAATGAATGTTGTCTCTCTGGAGACTAAGGTGCGTCTGATACAAGCCATGGTCTTTGCAATCACTTGCTATATGTCAGAGAGTTGGACAATGACTAGGGAGGATAGAAGGAGAATTGACGCCTTTGAGCTGTGGTGCTGGAGAAGAGTATTGAGGGTACCATGGACTACTAAGAACCGGGCAGCTCCTTGGAGGCAAGGATCCTGAGGCTTCGTCTAACACACTTTGAACATGTTGTAAGGAGGGACCGGTCCTTGGAGAGGGACATCATGCTTGGGAGGGTGAAGGGACAGCACAGGAGGGGAAGGCCCTCTATGAGGTGGATTGATTCAGTGACTGGGGTAATTGGGATGGGTGTGTCAGAGACAGTGTGATTGGTACAGGACAGAGCAGAGTTTAGGGCTGTTGTACACAGGGTCGCTATGAGTCACAAGTGACTCAACGGCACATAACAACAACAACAACAACATGCAACACAGTGTACATGAATGACAATATGAAAACCAAGTTAAAGGAAAAAGAACTTAAAAATCAGAAGTACTTGGCTCGTGCAAGACTAAGATCTATAGCAGAGGCTGAGTAAGATCTCCATAGGTACATGCATCATTTGAATTCCTCCTGACTATGTACTTGCCATGCATCTCTGCCCTGAGGGAAAGCAGACTGAAACAGGAGCATAGCTGCCAGATCAGTGTGTAAGGACGTGCAATTATTTGCCTGATGTGTCCTTAACAATTCCCATAAGTCCTAACTCTTAATGACCATGGAGCCAGATGGTAGGAACCCCAAAATCAATTCTGTAAGCTTACAATCTGAAACTGTGATATATCTCAACCATGGGCATATCCCATTGAGACAACCCTGCTGACCAGGTTGCTCAGAATCTTAAAAATGAAAGTAGTGGTCATGAGTCAGTGTAACTCCATAGGTACCATATTGATGAGTTTCCCCCATTTGGAACGACTTATTTGTTCTCATCCTCTTACTGTCATATATGGCTATTAAGTGTCCCTGTAGAACATGTGCTTATTTATTTATTCAGTCTAGAGATTAAGGTGTGACTGATCCAGGCCATGGTCTTTGCAATTACTTGTTATGCATCAGAGAGCTGGACAATGATTAAGGATGACAGACTAAGAATGCCTTTGAGTTGTGGTGCTGGAGAAGAGTCTTGAATATACTACCATAGACTACCAAGAAAACAAACAGGTCCGTCCCGGAGAGTGAAACCAGGATACTCCTTGGAGGCAAGAATTTTGAAGCTCCATCTCACATACTTTGGCACAATATCAGGAGGCACCAATCCTTGGAGAAAAGGATATCGGGCTTGGAAGAATAGAGGAATAGCGTAGGAGAGGAAGATCCTGGATTAGATGGATTGACTCAGTAGTTGGTGTAATGGGGCAGTTGTATCAGAGACACTGAGATTGGCTCAAGATAAGGAAGGATTCAGAGCTATAGTACATAGGATCATTATGAATCGCAAGTGACTCGACAGGACATAACAGCAACAACATTCCCCTGGAATGGTGCTAAGTGCCAATGTGCCCAGTTTCAATTAGTTATAAGAGCTCTAGAGGGGTGAGGTAACAGATAAGACTGGGACAGGAGCACACCTAACCCATCAGCCAGATTTTGGCCTTTGGAAAATTAGAAGATGGAGGCTGTGAGGAGGGACTCAGGAGACCCTCGGATCTCACGCAAGGACAGCCTGGTACCACATCAGTAACTCAGTTCCTCAACGCCGACAACCCCCCACTCCGATAGAATGAATTCAGTGTGACACTCAGGCCAACAGGATCCATGTGGGTCAGATCTGAAGATGAGCAAACCAGAGGCTCCAGGGTGCTGAGCCTGCTAACAGGGCTTCTTACCCTGCTACTTGGCTCAGGCCTCCCCATTCAAATGCATTCTACTACTAACCTACATGGATGCTCTGCTTCAGCATGAAGCTAAGTGCTCAGATCTCAGACAAAACTCTCCCTTTGCTAAATGTCCAAGTGATAACAGGGTGCCCTAGGTGGACCAGCTCATAACCTTACCCTTCACCTCGGAAGGTACAGCATTTCACAGAGAAGGCATAGTCAGCAACCAGGCAGGACTCAGACAGCAGTCCTGGGACCCTTAGCTCCATCAACTCCACATACTCCTCTTGCTTGAAACATTCATTTCCAGGAAGCCCCGTAGCACACTGCATGTTGGGCTGCTAACCCAAAGATCAGCAGTTTGAACCCACCAACTGTTCTGCAAGAGAAAGATGGACAGTGGCCTCCTATAGGGACCCATAGCCTCGGAAACCCCACAGAGGGTTGCGATGAGTCAGAAAGGGCTGAAAGGCAGTAGATGGGTTAATCTCAAAAGGTTCTTCTCTTGGGAAAACCACACAAACATTAGTGACTACAATGTACACGAATGAAATACAATGTAAATGAAAGACTGCATAAAGCACAATGTACATGCATAATTAAAAAGTGTTGCTGCTGTTATTGTTATGTGCCATCGAGCCACCTGTGACTCAGAGTGACCTTATGTACAGTAGCCCTGAAGCCTGCCCTGTCCTGGGCTAGTCTCATTGACTCTGACACACATACCCCGTTGCCCTAGTTACTGTATCAATCCACCTCATCTGGGTCTTGCTCTCCTGTGCTGTCCCCTCCATCCTTCCAAGCATAATGTCCTTCTCCAAGGATCAGTCCCTCCTTACCATGTGCACAAAGTATGTGAGACAGAGCTTCAAAATCCTAGCCTCCAAGGAGAAACTTGGTTTCACCCTCTCCAAGACAGACTGATTTGTTCTCTTGGTGGTCCATGGAAAGTTTAAGACTCCTCTCCAGCACCACAACTGAAAGGCATAAAAAATGCTACCAGACATTCGAAGCAGTCCCATGTCTGGTTGAGAGGACACATAGTTCTCAGGAGGGATGCAGCTCTGTTTTCTGCAGTCAGTCCTTGTCTTCCTGCATGATGGAGCACACCTCATGGGAATGTGTGATGCCTCCTAGCAAGGCGGCCCTCCAGCACTTCCTCCCAGCCTCAAAGCTCCAGGATCACTCTTGTGTGAGCCAACATCCTCATGTTCTTTCAACTCCTTTTCTTATCACAGAGTATTGAGCTCTTATGCCACTCTGCTAGTTAAGTCCTAGCACTGAAAATAAAAACAAAACAAGGCAAAAACTACTACAATCCCATGGTTGCTACACACCATCAAGTCTGAATCGACTCACAACTGATCCTCCAGTGGGTTTTCTGAGGCATAGAGGCGTTCTGGTGGCCTCGTGGTAAGAAGCTGAGCTGCAATCTGAAGGCACATGGCTCAAATGCACCAGCTGCTCCCTGGGAGGAAGATGGGCATATCTCCTCCCATGGGATTTACTGCCTCTGAAAACCCACTGGAGGGTCAGCTATGGGTCAGTTCTGACTTGACGGCACAAAGCAACAACAAATCAGGAGATTGCTCATCTTTTTGCTGCGTAGTGGCTGGTGGTTTGGAAGTGCCTTTGGGTAAGCAGTGCAATTCTCTTACCCCTAAACCATCAGACTCTACGGAGATGAATGGAACAAGTGAATTCAAAACACAACATACTAAAGTTGTTACTGGGTATTGCATTCTGTGGTTCAGAGTATGAAAGCTATGATGCTTGGGAGGGAGAGGAAATAGACAATGAGACTGGGAAGCCCACACTGTCCAGCGGGCTCGAGTGCTACAGGGCTTGCCTGTCCACCCCAGCCCTTCTCAAGAATCAAGCAGCAGCAGCAACAGCATTTTGCCTTGAAATCCTTCCAGAGGCCTGCCCACCAAGCCATCAGGCCTTCCTCTATTTTAATTTTCTTTGATTTTACTATTCCAGGGATGAAGGTGAGCTATTTTTAGTGTTAAGATTGATGTAGTAGAGTTGCCATAGCAACAGTTGGTGGTTAAAAACCAAGGGCTGCTATAGTTCCCTGTCAGAAATAAAACCTGCCCACCCAACAAAAAGGCTGTCTTGGAAGACACCGCTTCCTTTAGTTCCTGAGGGCCCCCGTGTGCACACGCTGAACTGTGCTGGGCTATATAGCAAACTAGGATTGCTCTTTGAGGAATTATACAGTCCTTGATGAGAACTGAGGTGACACAGCAGGACCCAGTGGGGAAGCACTGGCATTGGTAACAGGGCTTGAGGCTGGGATCCCCAGGAAGGCATATTGTCTGCTTCCACAACACTGGAGACAGGACACCAGTGCTCAGCGCTGTGCACTCCCTGCAGCTCAGCGTCACACCGAACCCCAGCAAGCCCAATCCTAGGATGTATGCCGTGAAACGCAAGCATTCTACAAGGAAAGTCAGACCAGGCCCTCAGTCAGCACCCAGACTGGAAGCCACCCTATTGTCCACCAGCAACAGGACATTTGAGTTGTGATCTCCACTTAACACAGCAATGAAAGGGGAATGAACTCATTGCACACACCTATGTAATTGTGCTTCATGTGTGAGTGAAAGACGCCAGAGAGGACAAATACTGAACTGACCCATCATATAAAATCTAGACAGTACTGACCTGAGGGTAGTGACTGGGAGGGGGTTGGTGGTAGGCTTCAGGGACGCCGATACCATTTTGTTTCTTGATCTACAGATCACATATGTGAATAAGTTTCACATGCAAATGTACCATCTCTGGTTTTACTTGAGATCGTGTGGATGTCAGGCAGCATTAAGAGCTAAAAGACATCTTAGAAACGTACCACCAATTGTGCAAATGTGCACATGGCACTCCGCTAGACAGCATCTGAGCACAAGACACCAAATGTTTTATTTAATATCTCCCCATCAACAGAGAGGGTAGAAACGTTGCTACAGAACATTCTTTTTTATTTATTAGCATAACACAGTCCTAATCACCCTTTTACATTATTAGTATTACTGCCACATGTCCAGATTGTGGACATCATCTGGATCTCTGTTTTCCAAAGAGACTAAAAGCAAAAAGCATAAATCACTTTCCTATTACAGAGAATGAGAACTTCACATATAAGAGTTACTCTGTCCAAGCAGTAGGATATCCCTCTCCTTTGTGGTGGGAACAATACAGGCATTATAATCTGAAGCTGGAAAAGGAGACATTCCACCAAGGCAGATGATGTATCAATAAAAAGAATACAAAGAAAAAAAGGAAGGGATTGCACTGTCAACCCAAAGGTACTTCGTTGAAACCCACCAGCCACTCTGTGGGAAAAGGATGGGCAATCTCCTGCCAGACAATTTACTACCTTTGAAAACCCATTGGAGGGTCAGCTTTGGGGAAATTCCAACTCAACACAACAACAGCATAATATATTTAACTTTGAACAACAACAAATATGTATCGTTACGTGTGTGTGTGTGTGTGTGTGTGTGTGTGTAGTTTTAGTGAGATAGTCTGTAGGGAGTTACACTGCTAATCCAGAGGCCATGCCTCTCGATGGGTGAAAATTCACTGGCTTCTCTGTAGGTGAAACATACAAAAACTCGTGCAATTTACATCCTTAGAAACTCAATTGAGAGCCAGCTAGGGATCTGTTGTGATTCCATGACAACAATAGATATACTGATTGTTATTATTATTATTCTTGTTGTTATTGCATAAATATGAAAGGAGACATCTCTCTGTTGGAGCAGCTGGTGTACTCACAGTGCTGCACCTTAGGTAACGTATATGCCACCAGAGCTCCTTTATATGCATATGCTATTGTCTGGTGCCTGGAACCGGCTGCAACTCATAGTGAGTATCTATACACCTGAGTTGACCTGATCCTGTGTAATCCTCACACTCTCCACTGTGCTCACACTCACTACCGCAGCCAATGTGCATTGTTGAGGCTCTTCCTTTCTTCCACTGACCCTCTACGATTTCAGTGTGATGTCCTTCTAGCCCCCCCTGATAACATGCCCAAAGTATGGGCCTGTTTCACCAGCTTTACCTCTCTAAGAAAGCACTCTGATACCAAGACTGATTTGGTCTTTGGGCAGTGCATGGTCTGGTGAACACTCTTGGCCAATGCCACAAAGCAAAGGCATCCATTCTTCTTCAGTCTTCTGTAGTCACTGCTCAACTTTGACCTGCATGTGAAGCAACTGGTAATACCACAGCTCAGGTCAGGCATACTTGAGTCTTTAAATGGATTTTCTTGCTTGTTAGTACTTAAAAGAAGTCCTTGAAAGCAGATTTGCCTAATACAACACATCTTCTGATTTCTTGACTACATGTATATATGTGTGTACATATATAGATGTACCTCTATGCATACGTATGTATGTGTAGATAGATAGATAGATATAGAGAGATAGATGGATAGACGGATAGATGGATGGATGGATGGATGGATAGACAGATGACAGATAGATGTGTGTGTGTGTGTGTGTGTGTGTATACTCACACAGTACAAAGCGGTACAGTCACAGATACTGTTTAGACTATAAACCTCATGGGATTATTTTTCTAGGCTTGAAAATGAAGAACCATAATCTTGTGGGACAATTTGGTAAACTGGAACACACCATTCATAAAATATCCTTTATCTACATCCTAGTTTGCTGAGTAGTATATAGATAGAATCTTAAAAGCTATCCAGTGAAGGAAGTAAAAGACTCAGAAAATCAGTCTGCAGGACTTTTTTAAAAAAGGCTCACTGTTGCTGAGTGAATGCCAATTCATAGTTGAGCTTTTATTGCCTTTCCAAAGCTGTAAATCAAATGACAGGAGACTGATCCCCATTTCCTTCTGTGGGGAAGCTGGTGGATTCACACTGCCTGAGAAGCTCAAGCTCATGGTTAACAAAACAACTTGCTACAGGTTATGACACCAGAGCCCCTAACAGGAGTAAGAATCTATACAAACTATGGGCTTCTCTCCTCTCACGCTAAAATAGACTTGCATGATGGATAAGGTAAAGGTGGAGGGAAGACCACAACATGCCTAGGCTGTGGATTCTTCTTGCCCCATGTGGGTCCACACCCAGTCCATTTTCCATATTAGCAATGGGAACCCCTCCCATCTGGGTGTGCTCTCTTTGGGTGCCTCTCACTGAGCCTCAAGGGGAAGACAGGGCGTTCCCTCAGCCTCCTGACCTGGGCTCCCACGGCCTCAGGGCAGCTTCACACTGTGGCCAGGCCAGTCTGCTCTACCTCAGGCTGCCCAGGCTCCAACCCTACAGCAGAACTCTGGGAGGGCCCTGTGGTTAGACCTGGCACAGACATGTGAGTACTTAAAAAAACTTGGAAGATAAGCAAATATCTTTTTCTTCTTCTTCTTTTTTTTTTTTAATCTCAGAAGCAGAGAAGACAGGATGACAGCCAAATTTTAAACACAAGGGAAGAACAGCTGTCTGGCAAATGACAGGTTTCCAATCACGATCCCTTCCACCTCCATCAGCAAAAAACAGCTTTTTAGTTAAACATGTTTAGATTTAATTCTAGAGTAAATGAGTGTTTATTACTTCCATAACTTTAATAAGAGATCTTCTCTGTAATCCACATCTATGTATCTTGACACACCTGTGTACCTCTAGTCTCAAGGAGGTACAATAGGTATTATCTCTGGTTATCTTCACGGGATTTCTCCCATTTTTGAAAATTTTCCCCCAGACTGAAAAGTCCTAAAGACAAGAACCATGTCTTTCTATCGTCTTACGGCTCATCAAGGTCAATAGGAACAACATACATAGTCTATAGAGACACTGGCCTCCATCCTCCTTTGTTGAGTAGAAACAACTCGTTCAAAGATTGAGCCTCAACCTTCGACATGAACCACATCCTTCAACCTCCAGGACCCCCAAACCAGGAAACCTGAGTAGTGCCCAACTCCACTGCTGACCACTGTAAAAGGGATGCGAAATGGAAGGTCTTGGACAGAGTGGATAAAAAATAGGGAACCAAACTCAAAATCATAATTAAGACCAGGTTTTTTTTTATTTAATAGATATTGGTGGGGGCTCTCTGAGACTATGGCCTTTAGTCACCATGCAAGCCTAGCACTGAAACCACCTCCAACTCTCAGCCAAATAACAGACTTGTAAGGTGATCAACACCATCAGGTGGGAACATAGTCCTTGGAAAAATAAACCATAGCCTTAGATGGAAACAGCCCAAATGTCCAACCACAACCAAATGGATTGAGAAATTGTGGTACATTCACACAATGGAATACTATGCAGCACTTGGGAACAACAATTTTGAAAAATACTATGTAATTTAGGAGCTCTGGTGGCCTAGTGGCAAGAAGTTGCACTGCAATCCCTAAGGCACATGGCTTGAGGCCACCAACAGCTCAGAGGGAGAAGGATGGGCAATCTCCTCCTGTTTAATTTACTGTCTCTGAAATCCTCTGGAGGTCAGCTATGGGTCAGTTCTGCCTCGACATTACCCAACAACAACAACAACAACAACAACAACAACAACTATGTAACTTGGGGGAGGCTGGAGAGCATTATGCTGCGTGAACTAACTCAATCTAATGAGGACAAATCCTGCACAAGACCATTATTGTAAAAACAAAGATAACTAGTAAAACATGTACAGGAACTCAAGGGGGGAGGTGGAGTGGAGGGGTGAGGAAGGGTAGGGGTGAAACCACAGGGCTGCACAGTTTGGTGGGTGGAGGGGGGAAGAAAATGGGAAGGATCTGGCTGAAAAGACAGGTAATGATGGTCAAGGTCCAATAGTGATTGATTTCATAAAACATAATGTATGGGAATGATAGTGTGAAACACAACGTGAATGAAGGGTAGCATGTGCCCAGGAACAAAACTGTCTGACAGGAAGAGATAAGAAAGAAGGTTGAATAACATGGGAAACAAGTCAGAAAAGTGCTATTAGATTATGTGGACGAAACACTGTTAAAAGGAAAACAAATGTGCTTTGTAAAATTTCACTCAAATCACAATAAAAAGTTTCCTAGTGTGCACATAACTAAGGTCTCTCTCTCTCTCTCTCTCTCTCTCTCTCTCTCTCTCACACACACACACACACACACACACACACACACACACACAGAGCAGGGTTGACCTGACTCATGGTGATCCCATAGTAAAATGAACTGTGATCTCTAAGATTTACAGTGTTGGGGTTTTTTTATGGGGTTTTTATTCATGCCTGAATTGAGTCATGACATTTTCAGTGGTTTCATATTCATGTGAAAGTTGGACAGTGAATAAGAAAAACTGAGGAAGAAATGGTACGTTTGAACTATGGTATTGGTGAAGACGGCTGGGTGTACCATGGGTAAACCACCTTGTGACTCTGTCACAAGAACAAAGGCATCTGTCCTGGAAGAACTTCAAGCAGAGAGCTCCTTAGAAGCAAAGATGATGGGACTTCTCCTCTCACACTCTGGGCGTGCTGTCAGGAGAGGCGAGTCCCTGGAAAAGGACACCATGCTAGGGAAATGGAAGGTCAGCAAAAGAGAGGAAGACCTTTACTGAGATGGGCAGACATAGTGACTGTGAAGCCAAGCCTATGTACAGTAAAGGCTGTGAGGAAGGCACAGGATTGGTCAGGGTCTCTGTGAGTTGAAGTCGATGCTATGGCATCCAACATCAACAGATTGCCCAACATTGCTTCTAACGTGCCTCTGGATGGGTTCAAACCACCAACTTTCCAGTTAGCAGCAGAATACTTAGCTGTTTACCCCATCCAGGGACTCCATCTTACTAGGGACTATCAATAATTGTTTGTGGAATTGCACAATTCAAGAAACATGGCTTTATTTCAAGAAGCATGGCTTTCATAGTTACCTCTTTTGAGGTAGATATGAAATAAATCTCATATTTACCTCTTTCCCCCCCTTACAACTCCCATTTTAATTTACTACCCAGCAGTTTTCCCAACATCTTTCCCCCACAACACAGAAATATTTTTGTGCCACTTACAAGTGTTATCTTCTTGGAATGCGATTGGCAGAAATCCTACGACATGGGAGCCACCTCATGGCGGGGATTTCAGGAATACCCCACATTATAAAAGTAGTAATGACCAGTGACGAGTGAAGTCTGAGTCTTCCAGAAGCAAAATCTACTGCATCATTGTAAACCCTAACCAGGTACCCCAACAAGCTATGAATGCTGTGAGCCCTACATACCCGGTGCCAGGCAGACAAACCCTGGACTGAAATTAGAGTAACCACCCTTTAGTGCTGATCACAAACCTCTGTGCACAAAGAAGGTTCCAGAAATCAGAGAGACCCAAAGCAAGGGGTGCTGATTCAGCCAATGTGGCATCCCATTCCAAATGAACCCATCTGTGGGGACTGCTCAGTAAAGGGGTCAGGAGGAGGGAAAAACCCCTCTCTTACCTTCCAGACTAAATTTCTATACATGTGCAGATTAAGTTGTTGACAGCTACAAACCCAACTCAACACATTACTGGTGTCTAAATGAGTCAGCATCCCATTGACCACTAATTTGTTGTCTCACCAGCCAGATGGGCCAGGAGGGGAAAAAAAATTACCTCAATGGAAAAAGTACTGGGATCGCCACATGGAAGGGGTGCCTGTCAGGCTATGTTTATAACCAACTCCGCCTTCCACCACAGACAAAACGGACCAGCACACCTAGGTATTGATTAGGAAGGATATGCACTCCTGGTGTTCCCAGACCCGGGCCAGCCCAGTGGAAATTAGGGGGAAAGGGCAGAGTCCTACCGAAAAGGCCATGAGGTTCCGACTGGCGCCTCTCACGTCTCCGGGTTTGGTCCTTGTGTTTCTTGTTGCCTCTGAGACTCCCGAAGCGTTTCATGAGTGGCTGCGGCTGAGGGCGCAGCACCAGGTACACAGAGCAGTGGTGGGACCAGCGTCAGCCCCAGGCAGCACGGGCCTGTGGGGGAGCAGCATCGGCCGGGCAGGTGCAGAGTGTCCGGTGGACAGGTGGCCACGGCTTCCCCTGAGCCTCTGCAGTGCAGCTTGCCTTGAGTGGCAGCTGACTGTCCCAGAGTCCTTCCAGAGGGCCTCCACCTGACGCAGGAGCGAGTCAGAGCCTCCGGCCAGCAGCAGTGGGCCACACAGGAGAAGCCCACCACAGTCAGTCCTGCCAGCCCGCCTGAGGCCACAGAGCTGCAGCAGCTCCAGCTGGCGCTCTGCTCCAACCCGGCTGCACTATCAGCCTCTCTTGTCCTTAAGTAGGCAAAAAGCCGCCGGAAGCACACTCAGAACTTGGATTTGTTTATGTAGCTAAGGTCAGCCACTGACTGATAAATACCACGGTTTTGTTGTTTTGTTTTTAATTCCCCCCTCCCTTCGCTCTCTCTCCTGAACATTTAAAAAAAAAAAAGTAAAGACTAATTAGGCAAAGGAAGAGCCAACCCCTCAGACGGGACTGTCAAGTGCAGACTGGCATGATGTCTCTTTAAAAAGACTGTAAAAGGAAACCACCCCGTACAGACAATTCTTGGCAACAATTGGCCGGAGCACATTCCCATTATGACATGACATCACACAACTATTTTGATTCATGTGTTCCAGGGCTCCGTGGGGTCAGGAGATTCTGGCTGCGTCTTGGTGAACAAGCAGCAGGGCCCTGGGCTGGAAGTCACTGGATCTGTTTCCTCTCAACCCGTGCTGTGTGGTAAACGCAGCTGATCATTCTTTAAAGAGGGGATGTTGGGTCATCTTGCACTTAATTCAAGTGTCTTCAGCAGAAGTGTAACTGGAGCTCTGGCCTTGCCAAAGCGTCTCAGTGACAAAGCTCAAAGAGGCTCAGATATCTGATTGGGTCCAACCCCCTCTATCCCAAATGGGGAAACTGAGGCTTAGGAAGGAGACAGATTTGCCTGAAGTTCTAGAAGTAATGACAGAATCCAGACTAGTAATCTGATCTCCTCAACTCTTAATCCAATCCTCCAATCTAATGAGAATGAAATGAGGCAAACCATCAAACTTCCAGTTTGCATGTGTTTTGCATGTCAAAACATATTTTGCAAAGGACAAAGTGGGAAGACATATTCTCAATATTTTCCCCAATTATCTTCTCTTGATTGAGGGGAAGTTATTTCTCTGCAATTAACTAGCATTATGATCTTGGGAACGTCACTTTCTATCTGTGATTCTTGGTCTCCCTCATTTTAAAACCAGACTAGATCCTGTTAGGATTTGCTGTAGTTTCAATACAGAAATTCCAATGATAACAGAATCTGAAGATTCTTAACCACATCCCTACACATGAGGAGGAGACCATGTCAGTCAGACTCATGAAATAGCCCCCAAATAAAGATTAGTAGCCTGGATTCTCCTGGCCACCCACAAGAGTGAGGTAACCTTTAAAACTGCAATGCCACAGTCTAATTGTTAGTGTCCGCACATCAGAAAACGGTGCTGGTGAGCAAGGAGGAAATACACACAGAAGCGTTCCAGAGTGCCTGAACTTCAGATCCAGGGGATTTCAGCTCATTCCACATGTGTGCATGTCTCCCTCCTGAGTAGGCTTACTCTCCTGCATCCTTCACATCCTACTGCCCAGGAATATCACTGTCATTGGCCCAGTCATAGTAAATTCTTGATGAGATAAACAGGGGCCTGCCTTTGCAGTTCAAACCCCAAACTCCCAAGCTGGTGCAACAGGCGGGCAAAGAATGAAGTGGGTGAAAGTCCATTGTTATCTGGGATCTCTGGACAGAGGAGGACTACAAATTGTCCTCACTGGGAGGGACCTTGGAATCTCAGCTCTGGCCCAAGTCCGTCGTCCTCACAGGGCCTGTCACTGTCCTGCATACAGCCCACAGAGGCACGGAGGACGGCCCCTGCATTCTGCTCCCGTCACACAAGAGTACTTCTGGCTGGTTCTAGCCTTTCAAGCTCAGGCTCACAAATCTGACCAGCTTGCTGCCTTGTATCTATCCGGCCCCTTTCAGCCACATCTGCTCACCTGTGTGTACACATTTCCCAGGGCCACCACGATGAAATGAGCGACTTAAAACCACAGGAAGCTGTGTGCACAGTTCTGGAGGATAAAAGATCCTATCCCTATCTAAAGTGACAGCCTAGCCACATCACTGTCAAGTGAATCAAGAAGTCATTTTCCCCATCTTTTTTTGTGCTATTTCCACTAAGTTAGTAATTGAATGACAGTTTACTTGTACCTATTAAATATCAAGGTCTATGTAAAAGATCTAGAGAGATTAATATTGGTGCTCATTCCCAAAAAGGGAGATCAAACAGAATGCAGAGATTATAAGATAAATTATCAGTAATAGCACATGCAA
Organism: Elephantulus edwardii; assembly: GCF_000299155.1. Lineage (NCBI taxonomy): Eukaryota > Metazoa > Chordata > Mammalia > Macroscelidea > Macroscelididae > Elephantulus > Elephantulus edwardii. Next base: position 1,507,933 of record NW_006399911.1, on the reverse strand, counting down.
AGAAATTCTTGCTCAAGATTATCCTAAAATTGCTGGAGTACTACATAGACAGAGAACTGCCAGATATTCAAGCTGGATTCAGAAGTGGCCATGGCATGGGGGATATCATTGCTGATGTCAGCTGGATCTTGACTGACAGCAGAGAATACCACAAAGATTTTTTTATGCGTTTGCTTGTGTTTTACTGACACTATGAAAAGGAGTTTGTGTGGAGCATAGTAAATTATGTATAAATGGGAATTCCAGAGCACATAACTGTATTTATGTGAAACTTGTACATAGCCCCAGAATCAGTTGGTCAGACAGAACAAGTTGATACTGCATGGCTTAAAATCAGAAAAGGTGTGCTCGCTTCGGCAGCACATATACTAAATTGGAACGATACAGAGAAGATTAGCATGGCCCCTGCGCAAGGATGACATGCAAATTCGTGAAGCATTCCATATTTTCGACCCTGAAATGAACCAGTCTGTAACGAAGGCTAACTCCTAACTCCTTTCACCTACAAATTTTGTCTTTGGATACAAAGCTGAGTGGATAGTCCTTACCGAGGGACTGTTTAAAAAGAGGCAGGGAGAAGAAAAGAAAAAAAAATCCGAAAAGGTGTGGATTAGGGTTGTTTTCTTCCACCATATCTATTCAATTTACATGCTAAAAAGAGAAAACAGGACATGTGGATTGGATGAGGACTTATCAACAACCTGCATTATGTAGATGACACAAGCTTGCTTACAGAAAGCAAAGAGTGAAACACTTACTAAAGACCAAAGACCACAGCCTTCAGTATGGATCACATCTCAACATTATGAAATAAAAAATCTTTACCATTGGACCAAATAGTAACATCTTAACGGACAGAGAAGAGATTGAAGTTGTCAATGATTTCATTTTACCTGACTCCATAAAAATCCATGGAAATAGTCCTGAGGAAATCAGAAGATGTATTACATTGGGCAAATCTGCTGTCAAAGACTTTTTGAAAGTACAAATGAGCAAGAATGTCAATTTAAAGAGTAAAGTGTGCCTGATACAAGTCATGGTATTTTCATTTGCTTCATAGGCATCTGAAATTTGGACAACAAATAGAAACCAAAGAAAAATTGATGCCTTTGAATTATGGTGTTGGCAAAGAATACTGAATATACTAAGACTGCAAAAAAATATAGACAAATTTGTTCTGGAAGGAGTGCGGCTGGAGGGTTCCTCAGAGGCATGGATGATCAGACTTTGTCATCAGGAGACGTCAGTCCCTGGAAGAAGATAGCTTGCTTGGAAAGGTGGGAAGTCAAAGAAGAAGAAGACACTCAAGGAAATGGACCGACAAAGTGTCTGTAGGAAAGGACTTGAGCACAAGCAGAGCTTGTGAGGATGGTACAGGACAGGGCAAGGCTTAGATCTGCTGGACACAGTGTGGCTATGAGTCAGAGTTAATTCAATGTTACTTAACATTAGATGCTGCAGGTGAGGAAACAGTCTAAGAACTGGCCTTGCCTTGGGATCTTGTTCAGGCCTGTCATGTTGTACTGGCCAAGGTGGTCTTATTCCAGTTCTTTGAATCTACTTTGAATGTTCTGCATTTCCTCACTTTGCTAACCCTGTTTGTCCTTCCTTGGTGTCCTCTGCATCCATCTTTCCCTGATGACAGCATGGGAAATGTTGAAAATATCCTTCAGGGAGGAGGTCTTTGCCCCTCCTGTGAGACATTTGGATACTCCTACTCCATATGCCCCCCATGACACTAGGAAGATGAGGCATTCTCCACCAAGAAGCCTTTAGATCCCAGCAAGATGTCTGCACCTAGGTGTAAAGACTCTCCTGGTTTCCACATGCCCTCTGGCTGTCCCTGCAGCTGTCCTCAGGCAGCATCAAGGACTCTGTTCCTCCCATTACAGTTAAGTGGATGAGACAGAGACAGATGAGGCAGCCTCTGCCTACATTCCATCCTCTCAACCTGAGAACTGGTGCCCCCTTCCCCATCTTTGAGGACTAGCCATCATTGGCACAAGTTATTACTCATTCCTTGCAGCTTCCGGCAGCCTGACTACCTTAGAAACCACTCCCTGTGTTAACATCTTCTTCAATTATCCTGGGTTCTGCGTACCATTTCTTCCTGCTGGAAGTGATTGGTAGTGAGATCAGATGTGTGTAGTAGAGATGCATGAAGAGACAAGCAAAATAGCTGTTGCCCTCAAGGAATTTGTGAACACCCTGGAGAAACGAAGGTACATGTCTAAATAAGACTAAGTATACAGAAAAGCAGTGATGGCCAGGCACAGGGCCAGGAAGGTGGGAATGTGGCCAGTGCAGTGCAGAGGGGGACCTGTGCTGGGCTTTGTGCACTGAGGGTCTAGGAAGAGGCAGGTGGCCACACCAAGCCAGGTCAATGCAATGTCTATGTAGGAATTCAGTCCTCAGAAGCAAGTCCTATACTCTCTCAAACTGGGCTCCCCAATATGCTGGAGGATTACTTCTACTGTACTATACAGGAGCCCAAGCCTTCTGTGATTAAACTCTAAAGGCTAAGTAGGCAGTTTATGAAGTTGCATGTTTAAATTTAAAACAAAGAAAAATTCAATGACACTCATAGCAAAAATGGAAAGATTCTCCTGACTAAAAAATAAAATTTTTTAAAAAGCAAAACCCCTTTAAGGAAGGCCCATTAAACATGTGTGCCAGTAATGGAGTCTGTGCAAATAAAGGTCGATAAAGAATTCATTGATGCCAGTGTAGCCTTCTGGTGCTGCACTATATTATGCAGAATATAACAAGAAATAGTATTCTATCATTTCATAACTAAAGGTGAACAAGGTGAAATTTGCAGACCAGCTAGACAGAAGCCTGGACATGCCCGGCAGCTCTCCACTGATGCGTCTGTGATCACTCATTCAGAAGTCATTATGGGCACCCAGGGCACATGACAGTTGCTGACTGTGGAAATTAGATACTAGGAATCATTTAAAGACATTACTTTCTTCTAAGAACTATATTTTAGTTATTAAAAAGGCCAAAATTACCTCATGATGAGCCTCCACTAAGAAACTTAGTGGGTTTCTGAAGCTGTGAATCTTTATGCGAGGAGACTGCCTCATTTCCCTCCTGTGGAGAGACTGGAGGGTTTGAACCACCTACTTTAGCTTCCCAACACTTAACCTGCTACACCACCAAGACGCCTCTAGGAAAATACGAATTACCATTTCTTGAGTGCCGACTGTAGGCCAGGCAGAACGCTGGTCATCTCATAGTTGTTACCAGATTTCATTCCTCCGATAATCCAATTAGCAGGGCAAGTATTGCAAACACTGCTGTCTAAAGACAAATCCAGAATCAGAGAAGCGGCTTGCCCAAGATCCCACAGCTGGCTAATGGGGAGAACATGGGCTTAACTCCTATTTATCTGATTTCAAAGTTCCCCTGTTTTGCTTGTCTCCTTTCTCACACATCACCCTGAAAACTCCTCATGCTCTGAGCAAGTAGTATGTGGGCAAGCTGTGTGTGCTGACTCCCACCAGTGTTTGGAGACCCAGGGAGCTACCCCCAAAGGGGAAGGAAAGCTTCTATCTATACTCTCCCTTTTAGATCCTCATCTCAGGCTGGGAAAGGTAAAGAAGAAGAAGAAGAAGAAGAAGAGGGGAAAAAAAAAGTAAGACAAGCCATGTTGCAAAGTCTTGATTTACACAACAGTCCAACACATACATAACTCAGGCAAGCATGGTGCCCGTGACAAGCTGCTTTGATGAATGAGTGTCTGTGCAATGGAAACAGGAAGTGTACCTGCTGGCTCCACCTAAGAACATTCCTTGGTGGCTGAGCATGTGAGTGGAGAACACACTGTTGTTTCTCTGCCCTGGAGGGCCAGAATTCACCGCGGCTCCTGAGCTTTGGCGTCCACACTCTGTGAATCTTTCTCAATAGCAAATGTGTAATATATACAAAAAGAGCAGACACTTCACCAAAGAAGACATTCAGATGGCAAACAAACACATGAAGAAATGTTCAAAATCCCTGGCTCTAAGGGAGATGCAAATCAAAACAACTATATCATCTCACCCCAGTCAGAATAGCAAAATTTAACAGAACAGCAAGCAACAAATGCTGGCAAGGTTGTGGAGAGACTGGACTCCTTATTCACTGTTGGTAGGAGTGTAAAATGGTGCAACCACTGTGGAAGGCTGTATGGCGCTTTCTCAAAAAGTTGCAAATAGAAATACCATTTGACCCAGCAATTCCACTACTGGGAATATACCCTAAAGAGACCATAACTGCCACCCAGGCAGATATATGCACACCCATGTTTATTGTGGCTTTGTTCACAATAGCAAAGAGTTGGAAACAACACAAGTGCCCATTAACAAATGAATGGATAGAGAAGCTGTGGTATATTCACACAATGGAATACTATGCTGCTTTGAAAAACAAGGAACTCATGAAATATTATACAAATGGGTGACCCTGGAGGACATTATGCTGAGTGAAATATCTCAGTCACAAAAGGACAAATATTACATAGGGCCACTGTTGTAGAATGAGACTGACATTGGGGTTGAGGGAAGACTGAGAAAGAGGAGATAAATAATGTATACTGCCTTGAAACAGATGAGGGAGAGACTGTTTAAAAGAGATATATGATTGGGTATTGTTGTCATGCCAGGAGTCCAGAATGAATGCACTCCAGAATGCATAGTGGAGTGGACTTGGGGGGAGTGATTGTATAACAATGAAAGAATTTTACTTTTCAAAAGAAGAGTGAATTGGAGGGGAGAGGGTGGGCAGGGAGAAAAGTGCAACAATTAATGAATGAAAACTCTAAGCATCTATAACTTCCATTAAAATTAATTTTAAAAAGAATTTAAAAAACGAAAGAAAAGAGCAGTGAGGTTATGCTAGCTTGGGCAAAATGAAGGCAAGAATGATCTGGAGAATTCAGGTCTGGCGGAACAGTCTGTAGGGAGTTGTGTTGCTAACTCAAAGGCTACATACTAACACCTCTCTGGAGGTTCGAATCTACCAGCCAGTGAGCTGTCAGCACTGACCTGCTCTTAGAAGGCTCCTCTGCCAGACGTCTCTAGCGATCTTCAGACCAAAGCTGTTGAGTCTATTTCGATTCATAGCAACCCTCCATTGGGTTTCTGAGATTGTAAATCTTTATGAGATGAGACTACCCATCTCCTTCCCAGGGGGCAGCTAGAGGGTTTGAACTCCTGACCTCTGGCTAGTAGTCATTCCATTACAGACCATTCTGTCAGGGCACTATCTAGGAATCATTTCAACTCTACACTAATTGTTGATGAGTCAGAACCAACCCATAGCTGACCCTCCACGAGTTGGTCAAGATTGTGAATTGCATGGGAAGAGATTGCCTCCCATCTTTAGTCTGCTGAGTCAATGGTTAATTCAAACCACCAAAGAGGTGTGGCCCTTGGGTTATTGTTGTTGTTTATTGCCATCAAGTTGAGCACGACTCACAGCGACCCTATGAACAAAAGACCTGAAGCCTTTCTATAACTATTATTGTTTCTCCAAGTTCATAGAGTTTCCAGAGGCATGTGGTTTAGGAAGTGGATGCCACTCCTGCTTCCAAACCTGTCTTACAACTGGGAGCTCCATCAAACACTATCCACGATGGACAAGTATTATGGCATTTGAGACCCCAATGGTACAAGGTTCAGCATCACAGCAAACCCAGATTATCTCAGCACAGGAAATTGACAGAAGAGTGCTGTATGACTTAGAAGAATATTCCCCCAAAATATAGCAATAAAGGATTAAAATATAATCCCCCGACCCAATTTTTAAATACAAGGGCCCTCCAGGAGGTCTTGTTGACCCTATTAGCAGTGCAATTTTTTTCCTCCTCACTTTTTTTTTATATTGGTTTGCATACAAAAGTCATGCACATTGTGTATCATTCATGTATATTGTGTTTCACACATTCCTGTATTCACCTTGTGCTCCAAATTATAATATACATTGTATTTTAGAAAATTAATCACCATTGATCTATAGCTACCTTCAAAGTTCTCCAAAGGAGGCCTGGGAACCCCTACTCCCACATCATGGGGAGTGGGACTAAGACATAAAGTTACTTTTTGTTGCAGTAACTGACTCTGTTCTGTGTCTCAGCAGTCCCACCCAGAATTTGCCTCTTCTGAATGTGGTCTGTGGGTCTCAGTTGACACCATGATTGATGCCCATTATTCAGCTAACCCCAAATCTCCTGTTCCTATGACTATGTCCCCGCAGTGTGATTCTGAGCGACTGGTCTGAGCTCCAGGTGGGCCTCCCTACAAGCTAGATGTGGGACTCTCCTCTAGCAGAGTCCTGCTGGTCAGCACATGGGACACCCACAGCACCCATCCTCCCCTAAAGCCCACCTGGGCACTTCTAATTGGGTTTTCAACATCAGTGGCTTATCAGTGAAGCCACTCTGGTCATGGAATCGTGTGCCCACTAAACTTGCCACTAGGAGACGGGTTTAAAGGAAATGCCAGTGTGACATAAAATAATCCTCATCCAGACCCGTTTCCTGTGGAGGTGCAGGTTGTGGGTGGAACTACCAAGGCATGGGCCTGGCTGAAGCAGAGCAAACCACTCAATCAAAGCACCTCCACTCACACAGAATGTGGGGTTTCCCAAAGCACTTTCCTATGATCAGTCTCAGTTGTGCTAGGAGGTGGGCAGGCCAGTTGCTTCTATTCACATGAATGATAACAAGAAACTGAAGTTCAGAGAAGTCAAAGAGCTTTTCCAAGACCCCTGGGAAGCCAGGGACAGGGCTGGGTCAGTTGCTGGACCTGCTGGTTCCTTGCCTAGAACATTTAGGCCATTGACAGCCTCTTCTGTGAAGGTTGGAGAAGTGTTGGAAGACACACCCAATTAAGAAGTCATTCTAAAACCTTCAGAAGCTCATGAGACAGTACCTGAAAAGTACGCAGATCCCTGAAAGGCCAGAGAGATCCAAACACAGTTTTATTATGTAAGAGGGCAGCTCCTTCCGGAGCCGAGCAGCAACATGTGTTAGCACTTACTTGCTCGAGCTCTCCTACTGGTTGCAAAACACTGTGTCAGATTTCATGGAAAATTCTAAAGGTCACCGTGGCACTTGACTGTGAGTGAGATTATGGTGTCACCTCACTGGTGCCATCCACAGCCCTTCCCGGGAGCTCCCCTCTCTGAGTCAGCGCCCCCAAACCCCGTGCCTATTTGTCACCTCCAGCCCAATGCCCCGAGTCACATGCAGTCTGTCGGTCCTGAAGCACCTGAAGCATAAATTCCCCAGGTGATGAAAGAATGACTGGTTTTGGCAAACTTAACTCACCTCATAGCAGTGACGTCTACACCTGCTGAGAATTGGCAGTGATAACAGGTGTGTCTTTATGAAAGAGGGGGGAAAAATACAGAAGAGGACCAAAAAATGTGGGGGGAGGGGACTAGGCAAAATTATTTTTAGTATGTCCAAGCGCAGCACCCAAAAAAATTATGAAATACCTAGATATTCCTCTTGTCTTAAGGGGTTTGATGTGCCCCATGAAATGTCCTTAGTGGGGGCCATATCTGATCCTGTCTCGTAATCCTTGGGGCCCTAGGGGCTCCCTGTGTAGTCATCTTCCCAGACCTCCTGTGGGAATAAATTGTGTACTCCAAAAAGACATTTGAAGACTCATCAACAACCCGAGTTATGCAGATGACACAACCCTGCTTGCTGAAACTGAGGAGGATCTGAAGTATTTGCTACAGAAGGTCAAGGACTGTAGTCTTCAATAGGGATTGAAGCTCAACATCAAGAAGACAAAGATTCTCACCGCTGGGCCAACTGGCAGCATCATGATAGATGGCGAAGAGATTGAGGTTGTTAACAATTACAGCTTGCTTGGCTCTGCAATTAACACTCTTGGTACCAATAGCTAAGAAATAAAAAAATGAATTGCACTGGGCAAGTCTGTTGTTAGGGACTCTCCAGAGTACTGAGGAGCAATGATGTCAGTTTAAAGACTAAGGTGCACCTGATCCAAGCTATGGTCTTTGTAATTACTTCCTAGGCATCAGAGAGTTGGACAATAAATAAGGATGATAGAAGAAGAATCAATGTCCTTATGTTGTGGTGCTGGAGAAGAGTGTTTAACATTCCATGGATTGCCAAGAAAACAAATAGATCTGTCCTGGCTGTATGTAGGAGGCAAGAATTTTGAAGCTCTGTCTCACATACTTTGGGCACATGGCCAGGAGACCAATACTTGGAAAGGTAGAGGGACAACACAGGAGAGCTTAAGACCTCAGATGAGATAGATTGACACAGTAATTGGGATAATAGCGGTAGGTGTGGCAGAGATAGTGAAATTAGCTTAGGATAGAGTTCAGAGCTATTGTACATAGGGTTACTATGAGTCGAAAATGACTCAACAGCACATAACAACAAGCCCAGTACTTGTGAACATGTCTTCATTTGGAAATGGGGGTATTTGGAGTTGCTTGTTTGCCTCTGAGAGCTGGACAATGACTAAGGATGACAGAAGAATTGATGCCTTGGAGCTGGAGAGCTGGAGAAGAGTACCAAACATCCCATCGACTGCCAAGAGAGCAAACAGGTCTGTCCTAGCGGGTGAAACCAGGCTGCTCCTCAGAGGCAAAGATTTTGAAACTTTGTTTCACATACTTTGGGCATGTTGTCAAGAGGGACCAGTCCTTGGAGAAGGACAATCAGTCTTGGAAGGGAGGAGGGTCAGTGTAGGAGAGGAAGACCCTGGATAAGATGGATTGACACAGTGACTGTGGCAATGGGGTCAAGTGCTTCAGAGACAGTGAGGCTGGCTCAGGATAGGGCAGGATTCAGAGCCTTTGTTTACAGGGTTGCTACAACATAAAGAAATGATGTTAATTACAGAACAGAGTTCAGGGTTTTTTGTTCATATGGTCATTATTAGTTGTATTCAACCTGATGACACGTAACCACTAAGTGAGACTAGTGATGTTATACTTTGGAGGAACATTCTTCTACTTTGTACATCAGTCTTTGTCAATTTACTGTACTGAGGTAGTCTGGGTTTGCTGTGATGCTGAACCTTATGCCATTGGGGTGTCAAATGCCATAATGGTTTCCCAATGTGGACAATGTTTGGTGGAGCTCCCAGATGTAAAACAGGTTTGGAAGCAGGAATGGCATCCATTTCCTAAATCACATGCCTCTGAAAACTCTATGAACTTGGAGAAATGACGATAGTTATAGAAAGGCATTAGGTCTTTTGTTCATGGAGTCACTATGAGTCGTATTTGACTCGACAGCAAACAACAACAACATGAGTCATAGTTGACTCAACAGTATATAACAACAACAACATCTGGTAGCCTAGTAGGTAAAGAGTTGCACTGTCAACCCAAAGGCAGGCAGTTCAAATGTATCAGCTGCTCCTGTGCAATTTACAGCCCCTGTAAAGGCACTGGAGAGTCAGCTACAAGTCAGTTCCAACTCCTCAGCAATAGGTACGATAGGTAGTATCATTTCATATGAGGCCATACAATAGTAAGATGGGTCTTAATCTGATCCAAGTGGTGTCCTTTAGTAGAAGAGACACAGTGACAGTCCAACCACAAATTAATGGATTGAGAAAGTATGGTAGATTTACACAATGGAATACCATGCAGTACGCAGGAGCGATAACTTTGTAAATTATTACCAAATTTGGAAGAGACTGGAGAGCATTATCCTGAGTGAACTAACTCAGTCCCACAAGGATAAATATTGTATAAGACCGTTACTGTAGAATGAGTATAAGGCTCCAAGAGGGTGGGAGAGGCTGGAAGCAGAGGGATGTGGATGTACAGGGGGAGGGGAAATTAATCATTGGGCTGTACAATTTGATGGTGGGGTGAGGGAAATTGAAAGAATTTGTTCTAGTTTGTATTAGAATTTTGTAAATAAACTAGTGGAGGGAAATGTTTTCACCCATCATAAAAAAAGAGAGAGAGGGAGGAAGAAGGAAGAAGGAGGAAGGAAGGAAGGAAGGAAGGAAGGAAGGAAGGAAGGAAGGAAGGAAGGAAAGACAACCATGTGAAGATACATCCACACAACCAGGAATGCCTGAAGCTTCCAGCAGCTGAGGGACGAGGAAGGAGAGGAAGGATCATACCTAGAACCTGCAGAGCGTAGATGGCCCTGCTGACTCCCTGATATCAGACCACCAGGCTTCAGGAACCTGGGGCAATATATCTGTGCATGAGCCACTTACTTTCTAGTACCTTATTACAGCAGCCTTAGGGCACTCACTATACACTTTCCTCACAGCCCACATGTCAAGGATTTCCAAGGCTCCAAAGACAGAATTTGGGCATATCAAGAACCTCCATCAGTGGTCAGAGAGTGAACCTTAGGCCCACAGAGGACAACAAAACAGTGGGCTGTAAAAAGCAGATCCAGAAGGTTCTATAAGCTAAGCATTTCCATCTCCTGTTTCATCCTCCCTCTAAGTTATAGTGCTCAAAAAAAGAAGAACTTACTGCAGTTGAGTCAGAATTGACTCACAGCTGATGCTTCAGGGGTTTTTCAGAGCTGTAAATTGCCCCAGAGGAGATTACACATCTTTTTTTCTGGCTGGTAGATTCACATGTATGCCTTTAGGCTGGCAGAGCAACTCCTTAGCCTCTCAGCCATCAGAGCCCTCTATCATGTAGAGACTGTGAGTATCCCAAGTTCTATTATTAGAAAGGTCAAAATGAGATACAAAATGAGATGGTGATGTCCAGAGCCCAGGGCAAGGGGAGAGCTGGCAGCACCTGGCCCTTCCTCGTCCAGGCATTCATCAGATGGGGCTCCTACAAGAGACCCTGGGCATGCTGATAATCAGGAAACCATTGCTTTAGAAATTTTAGAAGTGGCCTTAGGTGGACTTTGCCTTTGATCTACTCCTTTTTAGTAAGAAAACCAACCAAACAACCAAACAAACAAAAAAAAAAACACCACACACACACACACCAGAAAAACACCAACAATAAAATTCCACCCCAAAACCGACCCTGAAAACCCCCTCACTGCTGTTGTGTTGGAATGAACTCATAGCTGAGTGTCCGGCAGGCTGTTGGAGGCTGTAAGTCACACGGGAAGATATTGCTCATCATTCTCCCTCAGAACTTCCTGTGGATTTGAACTGCCAGAGGCCTGGCTTTTAGGTTAGCCTTTCAACACCCCCATACAGACTACACACCAGAGCTCCCTTCTCTTTGTTGTTGTTGTTATGTGCCGCTGAGTTGCCTGCTACACATATCGACCCTATATTTACAACAGTTCTGAAGCTTGCCCTGTCCTGAGCCAGTCTGACTCTGACACGCCAGCTCTCACTGTCCCAGTTACTGCATTAATCCATCTCATCTGGGGTCTTCCTCTCCTGCGCTGTCCCTCCACCCTTCTGAGTGTGATGTCCTTCTCCAAGGACCTGTCCCTCCTGGCCACGTACCCAAAGCATATGAGACGGAGCTTCAAAATCCTAGCCTCAAAGAAGAAACTTGGTTTCACTCTCTCCAGGACAGACTGATTTGTTTTTCTGGCAGTCCATGGTATGCTCAAGACTCTTCTCCAGCACCACAATTCGAAGGCATCGATTCTGTCATCCTTAGTCATTGTCCAGCTCTCTGATGTATAGCAAGTAATTGCAAAGACCATGGCCTGGATCAGGCACACCTTCGTCTCTAGACTGACATCGTTGCTTCTCAGTACTCTGGACAGGTCCTTGAAAGCAGATTTACCTAATGCAATTCATCTTTTAATTTCCTGGCTCCTTCATTGTTGTTATCAAGTACCACCCAGTGGGAACCGACTCAACAGCTGCCCCTCCCGTGGGTTTTCAGAGGCAGTGAATCACATGGGCAGTGACTGCCCAGCTTTCTCCCGTGCAGCACCTGCTGGATTTCTATTGTACTTCTGGGTTGGCAGCACAATGCTCGGCACCTGTACCAGCTGCTGTCGAGCTGATTCCAGCTCATGGAGACCCCATGTGTGAGGGGAGAACTGTGTCCCACAGTGTGTCCACTGGTTGACTTTTTAAAAGGACACTGCCAGGCCTTTCCTCCAAGGCACTGCTGGGTGGACTCAAAACTCTAGCCTTTCCACTAGAAGACGCCAAGTATGTTAACAGCTTGGACCCAGGGACTCCAGACAATGGATAAGAATATTTTAAATACGTAGGTCACACCAAGAAATCTGTTCTTTTTAGTTGTGATCAAGTCATTTGGGATACATGGCAGCCCTATGCATGCAAGATTTTCAGGGCTGCAGCTTTCCTGAAATGCATCACTGGACCTCTTGCCAAAGATGCTTCTGGGGGAGTTCAAACTGTCAACCTTTCAGTTACTAGATGAGCGCTTAGCCGTTTGAGCCACCCAGGGAACCTTGGCATAACCTTGGTACACTGGTAAACAAGGTAGTTTGCTCTTCCACATTGTGGTACCGGCTGTGCCCATTCCATGGGGTTTCTAAGAGGACCAACTGAAATAAAACAGCAAGACTACCCTTGAGTGGCCGGAAGCCTTACACACCCAAGGCATGGCCTCCCTGGAAGGGCCCCTACCCACTGTGCTAACCTATACACTCTGTGCTTGGAAAGACCACAGAGCTTCTTCTGCAAGATCAGCAAGTGGTCCTGGGGAGCTCAGAGCCCCAGGAGGGGCCAGGGGCTGCTGGAGCTCACCAGGAGAGAGGGGGGAGAATGAACCCCTCACTGGATGATTCCTGATCTAGACTGAAACCAGAGGTGATTCAACACCACCAAAAAATTCAAGCCCAAGTTCTTACACTCATCAGTCATCTTACACTCATCTCTTTTTATCATCTCCATTGGGTGGAAAATGCCAGTGTGCAGGCCCGGGGCTCTAGAAAGCTACCAGTTCCTGAGGGCAAGAGACTCTTCTGGAAAGAACGCCTGTCTTCCTGTCAGGGACGTCCTGTGGTGCCCCCTAGCAGGCGTGCTCCATGAATTTCTCATGGTGCCAGGCTACATAGCTCTGCAATGTGTTGGCTGAACTTTTCAGGAAACTTGGATGCCACGCATACTTTTCCTTTCTCTGCGGGCAGGCAGGATGAGTCAACCCCAAGATTCAGACCTCACCAGCTGCTATGATTCAGAGGCTCAGGCCCAGGTGCAGGGACTCTCCCACAGAGCCTAGGGAGAGAGAGGGCTGCTCAGGGGAAGCCTGGGGATGGGACAACACGCCTGCAGCCAGGCAGCAGGGCCTCTCAACACTGCTGCCATGTCAGAGGTGGGCAGAGCAAATCTTCATTACCCATGTCCATGGAGACTAGAGAGTCTGGGGACATTGGGGGATTTAGGGCATTTCCTCTAGCCTATGTGAGCAACCCCAAGGGAAGCTGGGCCCTGGCTCACATCTCCCCCACTTTCCTGCCTTTTCCCAGCCCCTGCATTTAATTAGTGCTCATCTGCCATCCAAGGCTGAATTCACATTCTGCTGCCTCCCTCGATTCTTCTGAACATAGTGCCACTGTGATAAAGGAACACTGGACAGAGACCTGAGTGTGGTATCTGAGGGATGATGATGGTGCCTGAGAAACAGGCCCTGGGGTGGGGATCAGCGTGAGCACCCTCGGGACATCTTCATGCCACAGAGGGGAAAGGGGGTGGAGAGGACATAGAAGCTGTGCAGAACCACTGAGAACCCAGCCTGCCCTATGGGAGGTTCTGATCCTTCAGAGGGGTCTGAGATAGGGAAAGGGGTTAGGCCTTTGTGTTCACACTCATCAATGACTGAATGTAGGCCAACTCGGCAAGGTGCAGGAACTTGCTTGGGTTCCTTAGCTGACAACGTCCACAGAGGGCTAAGGGCTGAGGCTGATCTGTGGCAGCGCTCCCAGGGGCCAGGAGACCAACTTTTTCCTTGTGCCGTGTGCATAGTACAATGTCTATCACCATGCAGAGGAACCAGGCTACAGGGTATCCATTACCTTGAGCCAGGTACCTACAAAGGCCCTACTTAGCTTGTTAAGAGACTCAGCAGTGTTCAGGGCTGGAAGGATATGCTAGGAGATGAAGCCAGACCATGTGTGACTGACGCCCAGGTGAGATTTTTTACTCAGGCCTTGAAAGGTAGAAAAGAGTATGATGTGATTAGATTTAGATTTTAAAACAAAAGTCAGCAAATTATATTCCACTGGCCAAAACCTACTAGCTGCCTTGTATTACAAATAAAGATTTATTGGAACTGCCTGTTTATTTAAATGTTCTTAATAATGTGTTTTGACAGAGACCATTCAACTCAAGAAGCGTAAACTAATTATTACCAGTCCTTTTACAGGAAAAACATATTAGCTTCTCTTTTAAAAGGCTTTGCTGGAACAGAGTAATTTTCAAGGTTATGAACACAGCATCCCCTCACGGGGCTCCAGGGTCCAAGCCCTTTGCCAGCCTCTTTGGGTAACACCACCTCCTAACCACATCACACAGTTTAGCATCTGACTGTATGTTGTTATATATGTGATACAATGAGACGGATTGACACAGTCACTACAGCAATGAGTGTGGGCATTGCAGAGAGCGTAACAGTGGCGCAGGACAGAGCAGGGTACTGACCTGTTCTTTACGGAGTCTTTATGAATTGTCTTCAACTCGGCGGCAACTAACAACAACATCACGTTGGACAGACCCGCGGCAAAAGACCTCTTTAACGTACTGAAAAGCTAAGACGTCCCTTGAGATTTCCTGAATCACTTCCCGGGCACGGGAAGGCTGGATAATAAGTAAAGAAGAACTGACCACAGACTGTCAGAAGTGAAGCCCAAATGTCCTCAGAAGTGAAGATGGCAAAACTTTCTCTCTCCTACTTCAGATGAGCTATCAGGAGGGACCAGCCGCTGGAGGAGGGCGTCATGTCTGGTAAAGTAGAAAAAAACGTGAACACATTGCCACTGCATTGGAATCGACTCCTGACAGCCCATCTTTGTCCCTTGGAGCAGCTGGTCATTCCAGGGTGAGCAGCACCCTGGTGACGAGCCAGAGGGTGAATGACAAAGCGGAAGGCCCTCCAATGAGGTGGAACTTACTCAAGGGCTGCAACGATGGGGTCAAACACAGGAACAACTGTGAGGAGGACCCAGATCGGCGTAAATATTTAGTTCTGTGGTGAACAGGGTTGCTGAGTCAGAACAGATTTAATGGTACCTAACACCCTGATTCAGGCCATGGTCTTCTCAATCACCTGCTACGCGTCAGAGAGCTGGAAAATGAGTAAGGATGAGTACTGAATATCCCATGGACTGCCAAAAGAACAAGCAGACAGGTCTTGGAGAAGGTCCAGCCAGAGTGCTCCTTGTGGGCAAGGGTGACAAAACTTCATCTCACATATTTTAGACATGGACATCATATCTGGAAAGATGGAGGGTCAGCAAAAGAGATGGAGACCCCCCAATGAGATGAACTGACCAGTGACTGCAGCAATAGACTCACCTGTATCAGAGACGATGAGGTTGGCACAGGATAGGACAGGGTTCAGGTCTTTTGTTCACAGTCACTATGCGTCACACCCGACTCAAGAGCATCTAACAACAACAACAACAACAACAGCAACCACCCCACTGGGCTTCCTGCCTCTCTGCACTATGCTTGTGCTCCCTGTGGCTCTTCTGAAACACAGAGCCATTCAAACAGTACATACCCCACGGCGTAACTCATGGGAAGAGCGGACGGACAACAGCAAGGGTCTTTCTAGACCTACAGCTCTCTATAGTGTGGGTACCACCAAGGGCTTCCTGAAAATCCTGCGTCAGTTACACTAAAGGAGAAAGTTCCCCTCCTTGTAATGTGAGGTGCACTCTGGACAAGAATCTGGGGATACTCAAGGTATCTACATGGTTCCCAGGTACATGGTGTTGCTAGCTGTTCCTGGGCACCTGCGTGGCTGAACCCAGCAGTTGTCTCACCAGGGTTCCCTCTCAGGGTGTCCCTAAGGGCAGGAGAAGGCCCTGGCACCCCTGGGTGGCATGTCTGGCTGCAGCCCTGGCCACAGAGACCAACAGCTCGGCCTGGAGTTTACTCTCCCTCCTGTCTATTCCACCCAGGCTGGTGGCAAGTTTTTGTTACTTGGTTTTGGGTTGCCTCCCAGAAGCCTGTTTCCCTTCTCAGCTCTTTTTTATAACCACCTAAGCATATAATTTAAAAGATAGTCTTCGCATTAATCGCCACCTGTCTGAAATACCTAGAGTCGTCTCCATCTTCTCGGTATCTGAGGAGACCATGTGCAGGAGAACTGCAGAGTGGCCAGCATGGAGGTCAGACCTCAGATCTAGATGGCAGGAATGACTCAGGGCTGACCCTGATTTCTTTGACGCGGCTCTAAATTTAGGCACAATGGTTCCCATTGACATTCACGAGCTGTCTAACTGCCTGGCGTCGTTCTTCGGGAACAAGTTGGAGCAGGCAGCTACTTGGCCCTGGAAAGCCCTTGGCGTGGATACGAAACACTCGGAGACTCCAAATTAAATTCTTAAAAGCAGAGTTCATTCCTCCACACAGAGCACAAAACCTTGGGCATTTTATGGGGAAACAGACTTTTATTTGCAAAGTAAACTCGAGTTGCTGGGATATAAAGGAAGAGCTGTCCCTGGTGCAGTGCTGCAGGAGTGTGAAAGGAGCAAGAGTTTTACAAGTTCAATAAACCTCTCAGAAAGCTCGTTCACATTTCGAACAGCGTGCCTAACAGCATCTGCTGACGACCCAGAGACACTAGAGGGTGAGTCTGAAGAGCTGAGAGGCAGCCGCCCAACGCAGGGCCAGAGCCATCTGTGGCAGAAGCCATCTTTTAATTTTACTGCAAATGGAGAAGGTGGAATTCATTTTCGGAGTTCAAAGTCCATATGCCCCCCACCAGGGGTGTGAGCGAGCCTGTGAAGTCTCTGCATTGAATGTCTTACCATTTCGCACGGGGCTCGAATCCAGTCCTTCTCTCTGTCCCAGGGTTCCACCACCAGACCCTCGAAACCTACCACCCTAGTCTCTGACCATCAATGGTAGGGCTTTCCAAACAGCAATTACGCCCTGGCTGGGAAATCATGTCTATGGGTCAGATAAAGCATGTTTTTAAACTGAACCAGGATAGGATAAAAAAAAAAAAAATGAATACACAGTCCAGGGTAAACGTTGCTTCTTGAAAAATGCATTTAGTTGTATCTGGGCCTACATTGGGTTGCTACATAAAATGCATCTTTTACTTTGTGGGGACCATGGTCCAGAGCAATGAAACCACAGCCGTCACGGATTCTTCTCACGGCACTGTCACTGGGCTGCAGGAGCCACTAGACGCCAATGGCAGCATTCCCTATAATTAGAGTTGCTGGTTGTCCAGTTCAGCCATTTCCAACTCCTTTCTTCTAACAGGACAGAGAGAAAGTCCAAATGCAGAGCAGTTCAGTCTTCTGTCAGCAGAGCCACTGCGGTGGAGGCTTCCCAGTGAGCCAGGCTCCTGTTGGGGCCAGTCTGCCACAACACCATCATCTTGCTCTCTGAGAACCTTCCCTCTATGGGACTGGGGTTGCTTCCCTTCAACAGCTTCCAGAAAAGTATCCGTTTCCTCTGATGCTAAAAATCCCTTCTCTGCTATAAGTTTTGGCACACAGAGCCTTTAACTTTTATACGACCTCTTAGTTTGAATGCTTTTACCAGTGCCTTTCCCCAAAGCTGGTGTCAATCTGTGAAGGAGGGGAAGGAATGGGGTGCTGAGATCCAGGAGCCCACAGAGGCAAGGAGACAGAAAGTTCCCAGAACCATTTCACTTACTGGTCAGCTGTCTTCCTATTGTTTGGAGCTTAGTTCTGATGACCTTCCCACATAAAACAGTACCCTCCCAGTCACCTCTTCTTTGACTCTATGTTTTCTTCATAGTGCTTCACCCCTTAGGTTTTCACTCCTGACAGAGCTGGGCTACTGCTAATCCAAGGGCTTTACTTCTCTGAAGGTCTGAATTTACCCAGTGCTCCATGGGAGCCTGGGAAACCCAGGGGGTCAGCCAGGGGGTCAGCTGTGAGTTGGAACTGACTTGAAGGCAATGAGAGAGAAAGAGAGAGATTTCCAGCTGTCCCTCAGCATGCTTCGCCCATTGCCTAAGGTCCAGCTCAGAGTGGCTCTCAGAACTCCAGGGAAGCAATGTGTTTGTGAAGAACCTCCTTCCCCCCAGAAGACGAGGCCGGCTGGTCAGTTATGAGATTTCTCTAGCCCATCAGCTTTCACCTGTTTTGGAAAAGTGCCTGAAAGTGAACATTCCCAGGCTGAAATAGACCCCACAGACACAGTGGGCCTGCATCATCCCGTGGGAGGCTCAGTTCACTCAGCTCTATCGCCCTCCAGTGGTCATTTGGCCACAAAGCGGCAATGGTCCAAGATGTTCCCACAGATGGTAGCGCCAACTGCCCTAAATCTATCTACTCTCTCACCTCAGCCTTTTCCTACATGTAAAATCAGACTGAAAGACACAGTCGGAATATAAAGGTGAGAGGTAATAATTATTAAATTAATCTTGTCTTGATGTGGGAAAGATTTAAAATTTACTTTCTGTTTCCTGTTGTGTGGTTTCAGGTCTGTGACCTCTCTCAAGAAAATAAATGCACAGAGGTAGCAGCAACACTTATCCCTCCACGCCTTTTAACTCATCCAACACTAGTTTGACTAAGTTGAGAAAAAATATTTTAAAGGAACTCTTGAGGAAAGCTCAAGAAAATAAAGATCTCATCACTGGGCTAATTGGTAGCATCATGATAGATGGAGAAGAGATTGAGGTTGTTAACAGCTTCAGCTTGCTTGGCTCCACAATCAACACTCTTGGTGCCAGTAGCCAGGAAATACAAAAAAAATTGTATTGGGAAAGTCTGCTGTCAGGGACCTCTCCACACTGCTAAAGAGCAACATGATTAATCTAGATACGTCTGATTCAGGCCACAGTCTTCACAATTACTTGCTCTGCATAAGAGAGCTGGACAATGAATAAGGATACCTTTTAGTTGTGGTGCTAGAAAAGAATATTGACCATACAATGGACTGCCAAGAGAACAAACAAATCTTTGAGTTCTAGAGAGAGTGAAACCAGGCTGCTCCTTGGAGGGAAGGATTTGGAAGCTCCATCTCATGTATTCTGGGCATGTGGCCTGAAGGGTCCAATCCTTGGAGAAGGACGTCATGCTTGGAAAGGTGGAAGGGCAGAGCAGGAGAGGAAGATCCCAGATGAGACAGCTTGACTCAGTGACTGGAGTAATGGAGGCAGGTGTGTCAGAAACAGTGAGACTGGCTCTCATAGACCAGGGTTCTGAGTACACAGAGTCACTGAGTCGCAAGCAGCTTGAGAGCACATAACAACAAGAGGGATGATATAAAGAGAATATAGAAAATGTGAAATTCTAGAAGGGAAAACTCAGGTTTAACTTCAAAAGAAAGCCAAACTTAGGGGTGTTGAGTCAGAACTGACTCAGAGCTGACCCTCAGCAGGTTATCAGAGGCTATCAACCCCAAGGGAGGAGACTGCCCGTTCTCCCATGGAGCCACTGGTGGATTTGAACTACCAGAGAGGTACCACTTTTGGGTTAGCAGCACAACTGTCTATAAACTAGGCCTATCTTCTTTTTGTTGTTGTGTACCATCAAGTCAGAACTGACCCATAGCTGACCCTCCGGTAGGTTTTCAGAGGCAATAAATCCCACTGGAGGAAACTGCCCCTCCTTCTCCCACTAAGCAGCTGGTGGTTTCTTTCTTTTTTTTTTTCTTCTTCCTTTTTTTTTTTCTCGAATCGCATGCCTTCTAGATTGCAGCACAGCTTCCTACCACTAGATCACCCAAGCTCCTTGGAGCTAGTTTAGGCCTAGCTTCTTGTTGTTGTTGTTGTTGTTATGTGCCGTTGCGTTGTTTGCAACTCATAGTGACCATATGTACAACAGTCCTATATCCAGCTCTATCCTGTGCCAATCTCATTGTCTCTGACACACCTTCCCCACTCACTGAATCAATCCATCTCATTGAGGGTCTTCCTCTCTTGTGCTGTCCCTCCACCCTCCCAAGCATGACGTCCCTCTTCAAGGAGCAGTCCCTCCTTGCAACAAGTACAAAGTATGTCAGACAGAGCTTCAGAATCCTTGCTTCCAAGAACAGTCTGGTTTAACCCTCTCTAGGATGAACCTGTTCTCCCAGCTGCCTATGGTGTATTTCATATTCTTCTCCAGCACCACCACTCAAAGGCTTCAAATCTTCTATCAACCCTGGTCATTGCCCAGCATTCTGATGCATAGCAGGTAATTGCAAAGACTATGGTCTGAACCAGTCACACCTTAGTCTCCAAACTAACATTATTACTCTTCAATACTTTAGAGGGATCTCTGACAGTAGACTTTCCCAGTGCAATTCACCTTTTAACTTCCTGGCTGCTGGTACCAAGAGTGTGGATTGTGGAGCCAAGCAAACTGCAGCTCTTAACAATCTCAATCTCTTCATTGTCTGTCATGATGCTGCCAAACGGCCCAGTGGTGAGAATCTTTGTTTTCTTTGATGTTGAGCTTCAAACCATATTTAAGGCTACAGTCCTTGACTTTCTGCAGTGAGCACTTCAGGCCCTCCTCAGTTGCAGCAAGCAGTGTTGTGTCATCTGCATAACGCAGATAGTTGATGAGTCTTTCCCCGATCCTGATGCCACATTTCTCTTCATATAGTCCAACCTCCCGGATTATCTGTGCTAGCCAAAACCTACCTCAATAGCCATGCTTGCTTATTTCCTTCTTTCAGGATGATCTTTGGAAAGGGGGGGGAAGCTAGGGATTGAGGTGTACCACAAGGTTATAAATGTGAACTTAGACTCTAGACCTCTACAGCTTGCTCCTTGGCTTTAATCTGGTGGCCTTATCAAAGGGAGTCCCCTGACCATCACATGGTGTATCTCTCCCTTCACTCACACCCCTCCAACAGCCCTCACCCTCCTTTTCATTCACAGCATACAGGGGGAATTAAAGTCTGTCCGCGCACTGAGCTTGAATGCTCAGGTTATTGCCTTGGTTGCCACCAGATGAGTCATTCATGGCTTACCTGGGGACAAGGAGGTGTTTAAATTACTTTAGGCTCTTTGGCAATAAGTGATAGAAAAATAATACATAGAAAGGGCTAAAAAAAGAGAATCTTATTATCGAGAATGACGAGAAGGTGGTGGCAGATGGTTTCTGACGCAGAGACTGTTCAGTGATGAAATCCACAAGGGCTGCCTTTCTTCCTTCCTGTTCTGCCATCTTTGGGTGCTGGTTTATGTCTTCCGGGTCACTGAAGGACCAATGGCACTGGAAATCATGTCTCACTGCATACCAAAGGCAGGGCAAGGGATTAGGTCACACGTATCTCTTTCTACAGGGTGGTTGTTGTTGTTGTGTGCCGTCAAGTCACCTGCAACTCACAGTGACCCTATATCAGCTCTGAAGCCTGCCCTGTCCTTCTCCAAGGACCCGTCTCTCCTGGTCATGTGTCCAAAGTACGTGAGATGGAGCTTCAAAATCCTAGCCTCCAAGGAGAAACTTGGTTTCACCTTCTCCAAGACAGACCAATTTGTTTTCTTGGTGGTCCATGGTATGTTCAAGACTCTTTTCCAGCACCACAACTCAAAGGCATTGATTCTTCTTCTGTCATCCTTAGTCACTGTCCAGTTCTCTAATGCATATTGTTGTTGTAGTTATGTGCCATGGAGTTGCCTGTGACCCACAGTGACTCATAGCGAGCCTGTGAACAGATGGGAACCCTGACCTACCCTGTGCCACCATCATGGGCTCCGCCATGCTCATGCGCACTGCTGCATCTCTGGGTCTCCCCACCTTATCGAGAGTCTTCCTCTCTTTCACAGACTTCTCTTTTTCACAAGCGTGTTATTTGTAGCATAGTAGGCACAAGTACACTTCTCAGAGAGAAACATGTTCTGACACTTTAATGGGAAGGAGATGCTTCCTCAACAGGTACAGTGGGTCCAAGTTAAGACAACTAGCATTGAAGTTTATCATCAGTCCAAGGGCTTAGCCCCCATTTCCCAGTCACTGCACAGTGTCTGCACTGGAGTAAAAGAGCAGACTCTGGAGGTAGGTTCTCTGAGCTCGAATCCTAGTCCTAGTTATGGGCTCTATGGCCTTTTTTTATGCCTCAATTTCAACTACAGTAAAATAGCAAAAACATAATTACATAAACTTGTCATGAAAAGGATGATCATACTTAACGTACAACTGACAAGTTGATACAGGACATGAATGAGGGACTGAAGTTGGAGGGAAGAGGGGAAGATTTGTGTAAGTGAGTGAATGAGAGCCAATTTAAAAAAGAATTTATACAGTTATTAACAACTATTAGGGAGCAAAGTGTGGTAGTCAAAATGAAAACATTCTGCAGTTATGCCTTGCTGATTGTACAACATGAATTTTTTACTCTTAATAAAAATTCAGTTCACATAACATGTCATCTCCAAAGGTAAGACAATCCTAAAATCAACCATAAAAACTCTTCTAGCAATAATGATCCACTGTATTGGAAACATCTATGGCCTTAGAGCCACTTCGACTTCTTTAGGTACTAGAGTCAGATTAACCAGGTCAACATTTCAGACATGATGGGCATGTGGTCTCTGTTACAGTCAATTTTGGCATGACATACAAAAACTACCCAGAAATAAGCAAATTTCTGTGTTTCAAAGAAACTTTATTTAAAAACAAAACAAAACACAACCAAAAAACAAAAAACATGACAGGCTGACTACAGTCACTGAGCTGTAATTTCTCCAACTATCAGAATGAAAGGTCAAAATATGGTTATGACTTGGTCAGGATAGTGGGTCCTGATCATCCTGGGAAGTAGGTTTGCTGCTACTAGAAGTAGGCTGAGAGGAGTTAAAAATCCCAGTGGCCTTTGCCACATGCTTGGATTCACTTGCAGTGAGTTTCCTGTGGGCTAGTAATGTAGTAACTAGTGAAGAACTGCTGTAGCTACACAAATAAAACCCTTAAAGGCTAAAATCCCTTTAGAATCAAAGTTTGCTTGACTTCCCTGGCAAAGGACACCAGTCAAGTACTAGCTTAGCTCCAGGACCAATTAAAGAATCTAGAAGTGTAAGCTTCTCTCTGTTCTCCCTTTCTTGTTCTTTGGCATTTAAAGACTTTTACTTTCTCTTTTAAAATGAAAATGGAATTTGTATCATTCTCCTTTCCCTCTAATAATAACACATATCAAGATTTAACCAGCATGTAAGCATTGTCTGCGGTGCTACTAAAACCGTATTGTTCCGTGTCGAGTTGGAACCGACTCATAGTTGATCTACCAGCAGATTTTAAACAGCAGCAAACTGTACAGAAGGAAAGTACCCATCTTTCTCCGACTAAGCAGCTGGTGGATTTGAACTGTGTGCTTTCGGGCTGGCAATGCAACTCCATACCACTAAGCCACCAGAGCTCACTAAAACTTTAGGCTTTGCATTTATCACTTAATCCACATCTTATCAGGCAGAAAAGGAGGATATGGACAAAAACTGAGGTGAAATGGGCAGCACCTTAAGGCAGGACCCTGAAAACAGTGAATCATGGTGCTGGCCTCTGCTGAGCAGTGAACAGCAAGGCATGAGGCTGGAAGTCGGTTCATACTTAATGCTGAACACAGCATGAGGATACTGTGAAAGTGGGGATGGGGTGCCCCTACATCAGTACAAATGCAGGGTCATGAGGGGGCACAATGTGAGAGTCACTCCTTGGGTCACCTGCAGGACCTCTGAAATGGGCTGCTGAGGCTTCTGTCTCTGCTACATGACCATGCCCCCCACACCCCAGCTACAAAGACTGCTTTGGGGTCCTGATTAGGCCACTTGGAGATCTGTCATGAGATATTTATACTATTAAGTAGAAAGAAATAAAAATGAGGAATCATCTGAGCTCACAGAAAAGATACATGAGCCCAGTCATAGAGGTCTCCAGTGTGGCTCTGTCTCTTCCTGAGTTCCAGCAGTACAGCTCTTCTTTGAACCCCGGTGACACCCCCAATTTCCCCCAGTAGACTGTCTAGTTGGTTTTAAAAACATGAAGTGAAAGGTGGGAAGTGAAAGGATGATGATCAAATATGGAATCAGAACTAGCACCAGAAATGCAATCCCTAACATCCCTCTGACAGACGGGGTTCCAAGGTTTTTAGCAGATGATATAAAGGGAACACTTGGCTGTCACACCAGCTGCTATGTGGTTATTGTTCAGTCTAGACAAAATTAATTGAGCTGCTCAGAAGGACAGCTATTTTTAGTACCAAGACCAGATAGGAAATTTCTCCCAGGAGTCTTGGGCACTGGGAAATGTCTTTGTGGCATCCTATACTGGACACAGAGTTCAAGTGGCCTTGTGGTAAGAAACTGCACTGCAATCCCAAGAAGGCAAGCAATTCAAATCCACCAGGTGCTTCACGGGAGAAGGATGGGCAATCTTCCCCTGTGCACTAACTGCCTCTGAAAACCCTCTCGAGGGTCAGCAATAGGTCAGTTCTGACTCGATGGTACACAACAACATCATACTGGACACAGAAGGCTGGAGGGGCTCGTCATAAAGATCCTCCACGCAGCCCGACAGCACTGCTCTCAAGCTCAATTTTGTGACATCATTCTAGGGCAAGGTGAACAAGACATACTCTAGTATCTCGATCCAGAAACAGATTTTCAAGTATGAGGGGAGAAAAGGTACGTCACTGCTCTCCAAGCTAGTCTTACACCAAACACAACTGAAAAATCAAATGGGAAAGAGTCCAGTGACGTTCCCAGCCAGGCAGAACCTAAGTGCAAGTACAGCAGGCAGCTCATGAACACAGATGCCGTAACTTCTCACTTGAGTGGCCAAGGGCTGAGGCGGCTGGCGTCCTTTGGGGAGAGTCAAAGAGCTGAGCTCTCTGGCTTAGGAGCAGCAACACGGGCAGTTGCTCTGCGAGCCAGGCGCCCCATGGTCCCAAGAACCCTCACCACAGAGTCCACAGCACAGGGAGTTCTGGTGGCCTAGTGGCAAGAAGCTGCACTGCAATCCCAGAGCTACGCGGTTCAAATCCACCAGATGCTCTGCTAGAAAAGGAGGGACAATCTCCTCCTGTACAGTCAGATCCAATTTGATGGTACACACAAGAAATTTTAAAAAAAAAAGTCCACAGTACAAGGCTAGTCTGTTGTATTCAGTACACTCCCCCACCCCACCCCCAGGCTTTAGTGGAGATAGTGGAGAAGTAGTCATCACTTCAGTGGATAGACCAATTGGATACTTTCTGAAGGACCTTCTAAAACCGCGAACAGAGAAAAACTGCCTCCCAGGCAGCTGAGATTCCAGCCCCTTCAACATCGACAGCCCATGCCACGCCCAAGTCTATGGTAAAGAGGTGGGTAGCTGAGCCCCAGTGCATCCTGGACAGAGCCCTGCAGGAGAAATGGGAGTAACATGGTGTTGGAAGTCCTAAGGTCTCAGCATTGTTAGTAGCAGTCTGTATTACTCCTGGGGGGCGGGGGGGGAACAATTTACAACCATTAAGCTTGAAAGCACAGAGGCAGGGCTCCAAGGTGGACTCTGGGGGTTAGGACAGGGTCCTGCCACATTCTTGAGCATACACTGGGGCTCTGGGGCACAGAGCTGTGAGGTCATGCACACCTGCCCTGCCTCCAGGCATCCAAAACTTTTCCCAGTGGACCCTGGGTTTCCACATCTCTCTCTCAAGCCCCGACCTTGTCCTCGAGCTCCTCAGCATGTCACTTGGAATTAGCCAGGTCTTGGACTGTGCTGACAGCCAGCATGAGAGTGAGGACCACTTCGCCCTCCTCAGGGTGAGAAAAATGGATGGATGCCTGGCTTGGCTATTTCCCCTATCTTTCTTCCTTAATCTTTGCCTCCTTAAAGAATGGTGAGGGTAATCTAATGGACTCAAGTGTGCCCAGCGGGGGGTGGTGGTGTCCTCTTCCTGTACACAGCAGCCCCTAGAGCAAAGGCACAGTTTGCATCATTTGGATTATTCCAAGACTTGTCCCTTCAAAGCCACAACCCCCAGTGCAGACAGAGCCTCTTCCATTCGGACACTTCAGCTCTGGCTCCACCTAGTGGCAGAAGTGGGGAACTTCAGATCTACCAGATCCCATCCCCTTCACATGCTTACTTGCACAATCGCCTTCTCAGCATTGCTGCCACATTCCAGATGCCCCTCCCAGCCCTGGACCTGGCTCAGCTGTCCCGGGCATCCCTGACAAACCCAGTCACTCCTCAAAGAGGGTATAGACTCCTGACAAGTTTTTATATGTGTTCTGTTTCATTACCAATAAATGCATATCTCAAAACATTTGAACCCTGTGATACAAAACAAGTTTCTTTTGGCTTCTCACATTCATTCCTGGTCCTTTACTCAGAAGTAGTCCCTGGAACTGCAGTCCACTTTCCCTTTAGAAGTTATTGTTAGTTTCTGTCGAATTGGCTTTGACTGATGGTGACCTTATGCATAAAAGATCGGAACGCTGTCCGTCCGGCGCCATCTTCATAAATGCTGCTAATGTGACAATGTGACCCACAGAAGTGTCATTGGCTGGAGTTTGGAAACAGGACACGAGGCCTTTCATCCAAGTATATCTTAGCCAGAAAGCTCTGCTGTAGCCTGTCCACAATGACTGGTCCTGAATATCTAATAGCACAGATTTCCCAGCATCACAGCAACATGAAGGCCAGCACAGTGCAACAAACCGACAGGCGGTGAGCTTTAAAAACACAGATATATATATGCTCTAAATCATCCTGTGTATTTCTCTCCTTAAACTGTTCCTTCATATCCCCATCCAACTGTATGTATCTACAAGTCTGGCAAGTACTAAAAGAAAACAGTTAAAGAGAAGAAAATCCAGAAATAATGTCAAGACAATAAAATGGAGAAATACTTTAAGAAATTGAAGTGATGGAGAAACACTTTAAGAAACTGAAGTGATTGACCAATTGATCTTGAAAGATCTGATTAAGCAGGGCAGCGGGCAGCACCAAATGTCGAGGAGGTGACTGAAGGCTGCGGTGAGCCCAGGCACCATCACCAGGGGTGGTGACTCCATGCCCATTTCCACCTCACCGGGTTTACACCACTTTACCCCTCTAGAGTTCCTCCCTACCTCCAGCACCTCACAGCCTGCTCCAATCTGACCCACCCACCTGTGTGTCCTGAGCTTCACACCATTCCTGGAGCCCCTAAACAACCCAGGGGTGACTCAGAGGGTGTTTGGGACCCTGATCTGGAGACAGGGGCAAAGTACCTGGGTCAAGGCCAACTAAGCAGGGTAAGGCCAGCTCCTTGGACAGAGGCTTCTTCTGGCCCTCATCTCTGAATGTGATCAAGGGAGGCCATAAAGCCCATGGTCTCGGATCAGGCTTGCTTCCCTTTCTTCTCACAAGTACTTTGAGGCTCAGTTTCTAGAAACTATTTATGGAAGGTAAATGGGGAGAAGAAAAGCTTCATGGGTGAAAACACATAGACTTAAAGAAAAGTGTATGAGCAATGAAAATATCCAGTCAGGTGCATATAGAACAGGCCAGGAGGTGTTCCAGCCCCACAGTCATCCTCACTGATTCATACGGAAGGAAAAGAGGCCTGGGCTCTATTCTCCATGCACATGGAGTCCCTCCTGCCTGTAGAAATGAAGGAATGGATGCCAGCAGAGGGAGGTGCTCGGATCGGTCCAGTGCTGCCCCCCCTCTATGGAGGGTCTTGGGTATTTCTGGCTTCGACATTCGTGACATGTCCACATTGTTTATTTATTGATTTACTGTTCTCACTGAGGTCCTGGAAGCTCGTCTGCCTCATGATCTACAGGGCTAACCTTCTCTGGGTCAGTCTGCATCCTGCCTCCTTACTGCCAGCTCTCTCCAGCCCCCAGACATGGCTTCTTATTGCCCCTTGTTGCCCTCAGAAACCTCCATGGTATTAACAGGCTCACCACTCTATTCCCACTTGTCCCCCACACCCCAGCTGCCCATCCACAGTTTAGTCAGGCCTTTCCTCACTGACCTAGTTCTATGGTCATTGGTACATGCACACAGTGTCACCTTTAAAGAGACAAAAATGGCAGAGGGGAATCAGGACAAATGTTCTCTCCTCGTAAGTGCTGTACTGAAGAAACATTTGAGGATCTTAGGATGCCTATCACATAAACGATTGAGGCTCTTATGATGCCTATCACGTAAATGACGTCGAGAATATGAGAAGTGAGGTGTGAGAAAGCACTGCCCCTTTGGGGACTTGTTAAACAAGCCACCCCCACCACACACAATTGTTCTGTCTTTAATTGTACACCTTTCCTGTTATGATTCCTTCTCCAGCAAATCAACTCCAGGTCCATTCGTTGTGGAATGGACAAAGTCAAGAGAAACATGTAGACTTCAACCTTCAAGTTCCAAACCACAAAGAACGACAGAACAGAGCAGGTGACTAGGGCAAAGTCTAGGTCCTCTGGCCCCGGTGAGTGGGCCTCACCTTAGTTTCTTGGCACCATTGATTTTCAGAAGGGGACAGGCTTCACTTGGCCATCCTTTCTGGTCTCACAGGGCATTTATAGTGACCACTTGAGGATGGATGAGCCTCTGACAAGAGGTCAGTTAGTACAGGAGGAAGACGTCAAGCACACTCTGAAAGGCTCCGTTCTCAAAGGGAAAGGCAGACTCACATACCCTCCACACAGTCACCACTAAGTCACCACCAGCCCCTGGGTCCCAAGTGGGCACCACTGGCCACTTGACACACATAGAGATGGCTCCCCATAGCCCAGTACCCACGAGAAAAAAAATAGCATCAGTGCTTACTTTTTTTGGAGCGGGAGAAGAACCGGATGCCCCCAGGCGAGGTAGAGGGGTTGGAGCTCGGGGATGACTCCTTGGACGACGAGCGGAAGATGCCACTGAAGCTCATCCGGCGTGGGGAGCGAGGAGGCGACTCCTGGTAGGAGAACGGGAACACTGTCCTGGGAGAGCCAGGGCTGGTCTTGGGCCTCACGGGGGCAGACACGGGGCTGGAGGGCCGGTGCTGGGGCCCTCTGGAGAAGAAGCCCTTGGAGGGGCTGCCTGAGGTGAGAGGGCTGTCCACCTGCAGGGAGAGACAAGCAGAGGAGTTCTGAGCTCTGTCCTCCTGGACCTGCCACCATCACACCAACCAGCCAAGAGTCCCTCAAGAGGAGAGGCTTCTTACAGTTCCCTGCCCAGGATGAGCCATCTGTAGGTTGACCAGCCACCTTGTCCCACAGAGCCAGGGTTAACCTTAGCCAGTCTTCTACAAAGGGATTCCAGCAAGGTGAAAAGGAGAATATGGAGTGGGAAGTAGAAAAGGGCAGCTCAAAACCACGCATCCTACTCCTTTAACCTATCTGTATTGTTTCCTGGCCTGTCCATCTCCAGTCCTCACTGCTGACCTTCTCAAGCTTTGGTCGCCCTGGAATTTGTTCCCCTGCCCCACCTCAGAGAAGGAGGAACATCTCTCTGTGAACTAGAAGGCAGCAGGGCTGAAGCTCTTTTCTGAGGGACTTCAGAGCGAGGAGTTAATGGGGGTTTCTTCCCTGAGGCTCAGGTTCTGGATGAGAGGAAGGTCAGGGTGAAACCAACATGCCAAGACCTCACTTCCTTGAAAGCAACTGCAACCATAGGCATGTGTTGAAAAATTATTGGAATTCACATTTGTTTGGGTGTTTTTTTTTCCTTAAAAAAGGTATTGTGGCACAATGTGCACAATTTTTGCCATTTTAACCATCTTGAAATGTGCAGTTTGGTGACATGAATTACAGTCACCACATTGTGCAAACATTGTTCACCACTGACCCACAGCTGACCCTCAGAGGCAGTTAATCGCATGGAGATTGTACCCAACTATTTCCAAAAGTTTTTCATCAGTCCAAATAGACCCTCTATTCCCCTGAAGCAGTTTCACTCCCCCACACTAGTAACCACTAATAAACTGTAATCCCAATACATTTGCCTACTCTGGGTATTTCACGAAAGGAGTTCTGGAAGCATAGTCAGTACGGAGCTGAGCTGCGTTGCTAACACAAGGTGGCGCCTCTCTGCTCATTTGAATCATTAGGGGCTCTGAGCAAGGACGAGCTGTCACCTCCCGTGAGAGCTACAGCCTCACAAGATCCACTGGAGGGTCAGCTTAGAGTCAGTTCTGACTCGACGGCACTGATGGATATTTCATCTAAGTAGAATCACCACTGGACCAATTGACAGCATCAGGATGGATGGCGAAGAGATTGAGATTGTTCACAGCTTCAGTTTGCTTGCTCAGATCCACAGTCAACACTCTTGGCACCAGCAGCCAAGAAATCAAAAGACATACTGCGATGGGAAAGTCGGCTGTTAGGGACCTCTCTAAAGTACTCAAGAGCAGCGGTGTCTCTCTGGAGACTAAGGTCCGCCTGATATAGGCCCTGGTCTTTTGCTATCACTTGTTATGCGTCAGAGAGTTGGACAATGACTAAGGAGGATAGAAGGAGAATTGATGCCTTTGAGCTGTGGTGCTGGAGAAGATTATTGACTGTACCATGGACTGCCAGGAAAACAAACAGATTCATCTTGGAGAGTGTTAAACCAGGCTGCTTCTTGGAGGCAAGGATTCTGGGGATACGTCTGACATACTTTGGGCATGCTGCAAGGAGGGACAGGTCCTTGGAGAGGGACATCATGCTTGGTAGGGTGGAGGGACGGCGCAAGAAGGAAAGACCCTCTATGAGGTGGATTGATTCGGTGACTGGGGTAATCTGGATGGGTTTGTCAGAGGCAATGTGATTGGCACAGGATAGAGCAGGGTTTAGGGCTATTGTACATAGGGTCGCTATGAGTCGCAAACGACTGGACGGCACATAACAACAACAACAACAGAATCCTCTCAGATCTGTCCTTTCTCTCAGCACAGCGTTCTCACGGTTCTTCCACGCCACAGAAGCAGCACGACTTCACTTCTCTTTATGGCTGAGTGATGCTCCATGATGGGAGCTGGGCTCGCACAGGTTGAGTGTTGAGTTGTTCACTCAAAGGTCAGCAGTTTGAACCCACCAGCTGCTCCCAGTCTCCTCCTATTAAGATTTACAGCCTAGGAGACCCACGAGGTCACCACAAGTTGGAATCAACACAACAGCAGTAGGTTTAATTTTTATTTTTTAAATTACTTCAGAGTGTGTCTGCACAGAATTTTGTGCCTTCAGATACATCCACTTGATAGTTCTTTCCACCTTTGGCTATTAGTCTAGTAATGATCATAGCGGTATAAAACTGAATACTATATCATTGATATGATATTCAATTCTTTAGGGTATATGCTCAGGCGGAGAATTGCTGGATCACATGGTAA
Organism: Elephantulus edwardii; assembly: GCF_000299155.1. Taxonomy (NCBI): domain Eukaryota; kingdom Metazoa; phylum Chordata; class Mammalia; order Macroscelidea; family Macroscelididae; genus Elephantulus; species Elephantulus edwardii. Next base: position 1,476,596 of record NW_006399911.1, on the reverse strand, counting down.
TTCTATGTTTACCTTTTTGAGGAGTGAACCCTAGAATTTTGAGGCAAGGTTCACAGACTTAGATAGAACCTGTCCAACCTTGTGCCATACATGTATGCGACTGCTCAAAGGACTGGAGACCATGAGCTCTGGGATGGACGTGCCTGAATTCTGCTCAGCTCCGCCCCTCCCTGCGTGCTCCCAAGGTTTGCTACCACATCACTCTTGGCTTCAGCTGTCTCACCTATAAACATGTCCTCACTGCAGAGGGCTGCTGAGGTCAAATGAGAATTCACATGTGAGCAGCAGCTCGGTGCCAAGCGCACAGTGACCCTCCAATCTCTGTGAAGCTGTTTCTCTCCTTCTACTTGATAAACTTAACTGCCCTTTGCAGAGAAGGCCTCTGAAGCCAGGGTCTCTCGTCCAGCAGCCGGAGAGAACCATGACGCCCGAGTGGCAAGCACAAGGCCTACCAGAGGGCAGCTCGGTACTTTAACTGCCACCTCACAGGCCCTGGAAGCACTGAAGAACCTTGGTTCATGACCAGCAGAGTGCTGAAGCCATGCCTTCAAGACCACATAGTGGTGTGGCGTCCTGGGTCATCCTGCTGCAGGTGTTGTGTGGGGACCAGATGGAAGTAAGCGCTTCCACCAGTGGAGGGGCCACCCCACCTCTGAACTCACAGCCGGTGACGGATACACTCCCTCCTTTAGTACCATTAACCACCACAGGGCTGACCTCTGTCTGCCAATTCTTCACTGAGCCTGCACCCTTGTTACTTCCTTCCTTGTGCTGGGGGTTATAAAACAATAGATGGCAGTTCCTCTTACTACAAAGGAGCAGTAAAAAAAAAACACATAACAAGCATTTATTAAGATGAGCGAAGGGTAAGACAATATGGAATGAATGATACACTGTATATTGTAACTGAGACTATGGAACAAAACGTACATGAATTGGCAAAAAACAATATGTTTTGTCAACCTTTACTCAAATCAAAATATTAAACTTTCCCCCTTTGTAACCATTTTGTGAAAATCATTTCCACTCTGCACCCAATGAAGTCATAGTGTCACCTATCTATGGGACTCAGGCTTCCTGATGCTTTTGCGAATCCCAAACGGAACTCCTCTTTGCCAGGAGTGACAGAGGAAGGAGAACCAGAGACAGGAGGAGGATGTGGAATGTGTGCCTAGATGCAAATATGAAACTAGCACTGGTTGATATCCAGCAAGCAGTACTGAACATTGTGATCAAAGATTTTACAGGAGAATCCTGACAACACGGGAGAGAATGCAGACCAGAATTTAAAATTCTCATAGAATCCAGACCCTCTGGAACCAACAGACACTGAATGAATCCAATCCCTAAACCCACAGCCCTGAGATATCATTTAAATCTTAACAAAAACATCCCCAAAGCCTTCTGAAAACCACACCATTTAGCTTCACTAATAAATAACTTCTGCCTCAAAAGACTGTATTCTTTAGGAAGCTACAGAGAAACATTAAGACTGCCCTGTTTTTCCAGTCTCCTTACTTTTCCATCCTGACAGTACACCATCTTAATACTTTTCTGTCATTTATTATAATGGGAAATATTTGTATTTCCCTTCTCTGACAGGTTTCCTGTGGGTTTTAGTCTATCTATCTGAGATTCAACTGCCAACAGCAATTTGAAAGGTAGACAGACACCTAGGGGGCAGTGAGTTTATCTCAGAAAAAGAAGTTGTGAAAAGTCACACAACTATGTGTGATTTTTAAGAAGGTACTGGATGGCACTGAACTACACATGTGAATTGGCCATGGACTGTTGTCGAATCGGTGTGAGTTATTAATAAACACACACACACACACACACGTATACTAACAATAATAAAGAATAAATTTTAATGGCTTTCCCATTGATGGGCAGAATGTGCATACAGTTGAGGTGGAATTCTGAGGAAATGTCTGGGGAACAGTACAAATGAGAAGTAGACTACGCACCCTGCAACGGGGGACAGCTAGGACTGCAGAGATTCAGAGCCAAGTCAACTACTGGCTCCAGTTTTACCATCTGAGCCTGTTTCCTCACCTATAAAATGAGGAGGCTAGACCTGATTTCCCAGGGTGTCAAGATGAGGAGTGCAGTATTTCCTACAGTTATGGCACGTAATGACCACCTTTCATCCCATGAGTTCTGTATCAGCAGACACTTGGTATGGATGGAAGAGAGGACAGGGCTGAATTATAGACAGGCACTGTGCTCTGTGTTGAGGAATGCGTCTTTTCTCATGGAAGTCTTGTGCAAGGAAATGGCGCAGCCAAACTTACCTAAAAAAGATTATTCTGGAAGATTCCTTAGCCTCTCCCTCACCATCTCGCACAGAGTGTTACAGGAGCCAGAGAAGGTGCTGGCCTAGAGCATGGGGTTTAGGTCATACATGTGCTTCTAAGAGGTGGAACCAGAAGCTAAGCCACGTGCTGGCTGATGCTAACACAGCTTCTTCTGTGAGTTTACATCTCCTCTCCTAACATGGGCGGAGGGTAAGACCCGCATCCTAGACTTTCCCACCACCACTGCCAATACCACCAACGTTTTAAGTCAATGCTGAATTGTTGTTTGCCATCGAGTCAGAACCAACTCATAATTGACCCTCCAGTGGGTTTTCACGGGCAGTAAATCACACAGGAGGAGATTGCCCAGCCTCCCTTGGAGCAGCTGGTGGGTTTTAACTGCGTGCCTTTTGGTTGACAGTACAGTGGTGTGTTTTTGTCTAGTCACAAGAGCTTTATATTGAAGTCAGGAATGGATTGAGTGAAACTCCAGCTCTACTGGCCCGGGCTCAGCCAGAGCAGTTCTGTGTGTCTTTCCTCAGCCTGAGATCTGACTTCAGTGCTCACTTGTGTAAGAAAGCATTTTTGTGGCAGCATCTGATTCGTACAGCCAGGATCCTATCAGACTGTTGCCCCACACAGACCTCCATGTATCCCCTGCTGGGCTGGGAAGCTCTGGATGCCATGACCACAGTGCCCTCTGCTGGCCATTTCTAGCTGGGTCAATAATCACCACTAAAAGGATTGCTCTCACAGGACCAGTCGGAGAAGAGCCAATTTGGTCTCATCAGTCTAAACCAATTTGTTGATTCAATCGGATGCAATTATAGACGCTTAGGGACTAGATTGGCCTAATCCAGCATAATCCTGGCTTAGTCTTGTTGGGATTCCCGAGAGCCTTACTCTGTACTTCTACTCTAAGACCGGCCTGCTCCCCACTTACCTGGCTTGCTACCAGCAGTACCCCCCTCTGATCCCCATGACAGGATTCTCAGAGTGGGCAGGGGAGCTCACCACCCTAGGCAGCCTTTGTACCTTTTCTTGCTCCTTGCGTGGCCACCTCCCCCTCCCAAAGCAGCTTTTAACCCCTCTCTGCCCTCTCACGCTTTCTCTGAGTTACTGAAGCCAGCACAGCCAAGTGCCTTGTGGAGAGACTAGTTCCTATTGGAAGAGAGATTAATTAATGTCATCAGGGCAGGAGGACTAAGCCCAGGTGAAAAAAGGGGCTGAAAAGGGGGTTTAAGGAACTATCCAGCTCCAGGAACTTGTATCTTTAAGTGAAGACTGCAGATGCACAAGCTCATAGCCTTCGAGCCAGTCACCCTCTTTGCTACTTGGCCCTCAGTGTTCAGGCTACGCTATTGCTCAGTGTGGGGCTTCTACCTGATGAGATGGGTTCAGAAGGAGAAAGAGAACCAAGAGCAAAGCTGAAGGCGCTCTCAGATGGGGCAGCAGGTGTGGGGAGGGCTGGGCCTGCACAGTGACCAGAGTGGGTGGCATTCCAGGGGGCTCTTGGAGAGCTTACCTTTCGAGAAGGCTTTTCTGCGTTGTCCAGGTCTCCATCCAGGTGCGGCATGGCGAAGGAGCTCAGGTCCTAGGATGTAGAGAACACTAGTCAGTGATGGTCACACGTGGCCTCCACCCAGGGGCTCCAAAGGCCTCTACGTGTGTGTGTGCTCCTTCTTGGGGGCAGTGAGGTGAATGAGGTGCAGGGACGGTGAGCAAGCGTCAGTCCCTCTTCTAACAGCCCTGCCCTCTCCACTGTCCTGTCCGGAATGCCGAGTCCCACTTCCAGTGGTGGCCGCCCCACCCCTCCAACCCAGGGAGGAGAATGAACGGGAAGTGGCCATGAAAAGAAGACGCAAAGGAGAGGATGGCAGGAGAGAGAGGAAGGTCCATCTTGGGGTATGCGGGGATTCGCTGACAAGGGCCTGTGTGTGCGGGCAAGGAGGGATGGGGCGACAGCTCTGTGAACCACCAGCAACCCCTGTGCTCATGTGTGGCCCATGGGAGAAAGGAAAGCCAGCAGGGCCACAGGCTGCCATCACAGTCACCCTTTACCCTCAGCCACCCCCCACCGAGGCAGACTTCATGTCTGGAGACCCGCTCCTTCATCTTTCTAGCCCTCACTTCCCACCCACCTCAGATGGAGCCCTGGCTGCCTCCTTGTGCGCAGGCTTGCTCTTTGGTGGACAGCTTGTCCTCCAAAGCATTTCCGGCTGTCATGCCCTGTGCATCCCACTAACCCTCTGCATCACGGCAGCATGCAAGCCTCCAGTGACAGACACGTGGTAACTGCATGAGGCGCACTGTCTGGGACAACCTCGGCTCCCATTAACCCCAAACCACATTAGCCGTGAACGAACAAGTGGAGGCTGCAAGCCACACCCTCATCTGAAGCCTGGAGCCTCCTATCACCAGGGCAACAGCTCCTGGACCACGGAGGTAAGTGCTGACCTGGGCAGGTCCAATGCTGTGCCCCAGAATTCCCAGCCTAGAAAGTCCTTGGGTGTGTGCACCCCAGGAGCACGTGAGGACTACCAGGGAGGATCTCATGCTCAGGTACCCCACAGAGATGGCCCAGGTGCAGGTGCAGCCTTGGAGAGAGCCAGCACCCTCATTTGGTTTAGCTTCTCAGGAACTGCTCAGAGCCGGCTGGAGTGGGGCCCTCAGCATGTACCTGGTCCAGGTCCAACCCACCCTTGCAGTACCCACCCCCCAACCCCTCCCCAGCCGATGCTGCTGTTGTTTTACTGTTGAGTCAGAACCAACCTATAGCTGACCCTCAAGCATGTCTTCTGAGGCGGTAAATAGCACGGTAGGAGATTACCCATCCTCCTGTGGAGCAGCTGGTGGATTTGAACTGTGTGTGTTTGAGACTGCAGCACAGCTTCTCACCAACAGGCCACAATCCACCAACTATTAACATTTCCAAACACAGCTCTGTGGCTGGATCGTTTGGAATGTATTGCTCTCAGATCCACATAAGTCTGCATACGGCTCAGCTACAACCATCCTGGGGGTCCCCCCACCCCTCCTGAATAGCACCATCTTCTCTCTCAAGCCCCAGTGCCGAGCCTGCACCAGGACAGTGGGAATCACCAGAACTGGCTCCTGCCAAACTCAAACCCTGGAGCCCTGTCGTCCTCAGGGCCTTGGACTTCCGGCCTCACCATCCTCATTGGCAGCATGAATTCCTGCCAGTCAAAGTCCGAACCAAAGATCACCTCAAGGTTTCTACCCATCAGCAGACAAAATGAATCACTCTCTGGTCCTGAGCCCATGGAACCCTTACTCTACACCTCAATTGCTATTTATCAGTCTATTCTCCTACCCAGACCGGGACCGTCAAAGGCAAGGAGGGAATAATTAGTCACCTTGCATTCTGTCTGGCATATATGGTAGGTGTTCAAAAATGTCTGAATTAACTCCTCCACAAACCACCCACCCCAGAACTACCATGTGGGCTACAGCTGAGCGCACAAAGGCCCCAGGAGCAGTTCACAGGGAGGGGGGCAGGCACAGGCCATTATCTGCAGCTTTAATGAGTACATTCCTCTCGTGTTTCACATGGTCATTACCTGCAAACATTTGTTCAGCAACAGCAGTTTCCACCTAGGAAAGCATTTCATAAATACTTGTTCCTCACACATCAGCCTCAACACCAGGCCTCCCACCACGGAGGACCAGAAAGGCCAAGTTGCTCATGCCAAGATGTTCTGCAAAGAGCTAAGGCTAAGCCTTAGTCCTTTTTCTTCAAGGGCTGCCTTTTAGCCTGGCCTTTAGCCCATGCAAGCCTTCCTGATGGCATGCCCAGTCAACCAGGTCACTGCAATGTGCCCACTTCTCAGTAGACTTTACTGGAAGGTTCCTTGTTCTGCCTCCTATTATTCTAATCTTGGCCTTCATCTTCCAGAGCACCCTGGATGCTGGGTGTGGGAAAATCTCTACCTATAACTCGAATAACAAGACTATTAGCTTGTAGGCTCCAGAGGGCCTAGGATTCTGGAATTTACCCTGCTTCTTCAACATGCCAGCCAAGTCTCAACTGTGCAGGGGTCCAGCATGTCATGAGGCTCTGCTGAGGCATCAAGAGAAGTTTAAGACTGAAGACACAGATTCATAACTCTGGAATTTGCCTCAGATGCACAAAACGTGTTTTTAGAACTTGATGTCCTGCTTGGAGATTATTGTCAGGGTTTTCAAGGAAAGTCCATGTCTAGGACTTTAGCTGATAAGATCACCTGCCAAGGAAGCACCAGAACAACATAGAAAATGTGAACCTTCGCCACAGCTTTGATGAAATTCCCAAGAAATGACGTGACTTCCAAAGCAACTTATGTGCCCCCTCTCTTCAGAAATCCACACAAAATGAAACACCTCACAAAAAGCAGGGTTTTGGTGAGCTCTGGTGGCCTAGTGGCAAGAAGCTGCGCTGCAATCCCAGAGGTGAGCTGTTTGAATCCACCAGATGCTCTGCTGGAGAAAGAGGGACAATTTCCTCCTGTACCTGTCAGATCTGATTTGACAGTACACACACACACACACACACACACACACACACTAAAAATTTTTTAAACACACAAAAAAGCTATTAACAACACAATCAGTTAATCTGCCATTAAAAAAAATCTTCCTATTGATGTCTTTGCATTGTGGTGTTGATGAAGAGTGTTGAATACACCATAAACTATTGATAGAACAAACAAATCTGTCTCGGTGGATGTGCACCCAGGATGCTCCACAGTGGGAAGAATGGTCTCACACACTTGGGGCGTGCTGTCAGGAGGGGCCAGTCGTTGGAAGAAGACATCATGCAGGGAAAGGTGGCGGGTCAGAGAAAGAGAGGAAGACCCTCAAGGAGGTGGACTGACACAGTGCCGGAACCAATGGGCTCAAGCATATCGGAGATGATGAGGATGGCACAGGAAAGAGCAGGGTTCAGATCTACTGGTCACAGGGCTGCTAGAGAGAGAGTTGACTTGCCAGCACTAACGGTAATACTGTTTCTTCATATAAGTTGACTTGCCAGCACTAACGGTAATACTGTTTCTTCATATGGTCTTTGCCTACAGAAATGAGAAAAGCAAGTGGTACTGTTACAATCTACACATGCAGATGATAAATAGTGATGAATGGGAGGTAAAAGTCACACCTCCCAGTCACTTCCTGACTGATGCCCCTTATGTGCAGCCACCACCCATTTGTCAGTGAAGGCTTATGTGTTGCTACAAGGCTGAATATGTCTCAGTGGGGTTTCCAGACTAAGAAGGACTCGGAAAGAAGGCCTGGAGATCTGTTTTCAAAAACTACCCCAAAAAGTGTTCTTTAGATCACAATTGTCTGATCCACACTGAAAGATCATGAGTACAATGCAGGAACAGGCAGCATTTAGTTGGGATCTCCATGATCCAGAATCTGATTCAATGGCAGCTGCTGAAGCACACCAGATGAAGATCCTGAGAGTCAGAGAGATGAAACCGCCTGCCCACAGCCAGACGACTAGACAGGAGTAAGTAGGCATGATAACCTGGATCCATCCACTCCTATAGCTCAGACATCCTTCTATTAATCTCCACTATTCCCATGCGCCTTATAAAGGCCATGGTTTTTGCAATCACTTGTTATGCATCAGAGAGTTAGACAATGACTAGGGAGGATAGAAGGAGTATTTGAGCTGTGATGCTGGAGAAGAGTACTGATTGTACCATGGACTGCCAAGAAAACAAATAGATTCATCCTAGAGAGGGTTAAACCAGGCTGCTCCTTGGAGGCAAGGATTCTGGGGCTTCGCCTGACATACTTTGGACATGTTGTAAGGAGAGACAGGTCTTTGGAGAGGGACATCATGCTGGGCAGAGTGGAGGGACGGTGCAGGAGGGGAAGACCCTCTATGAGGTGGGTTTATTCAGTGACTGGGGTAATCGGGATGGATGTGTCAGAGGCAATGAGATTGGCACAGGATAGAGCAGGGTTTAGGGCTGTTGTACATAGGGTCGCTATGAGTCGCAAGCGACTTGACGGCACATAACAACAACAACAACAACAACATTCCCATGGTGAGAAGATCTGGCAGCCTAGTGGTACGAAGCCGTGCTTCTGACCCAAGGAAACACAGTTCGGATCCACCGGCTGCTCTATGTAAGAAAGACAGGCAGTCAACGCCTGTGTGACTCACTGCCTCTGAAAACCTACTGGAGGGTCAGTTACAAGTGAGTTCCGATTCAGTGGCGCATAACAACAACAAGAAAAGTAACTTTCTTGGTATTTCTATTTTTCAGGAATAGAAAAACAACTTGGTGTCTACGGCCATACCACCCTGAACGCGCCCGATCTCGTCTGATCTTGGAAGCTAAGCAGGGTCGGGCCTGGTTAGTACTTGGATAGGAGACCGCCTGGGAATACCGGGTGCTGTAGGCTTAAAAAAGAAAAACAACTTGGTATCGGAGGCTGTAAAGACACGGAGCTGCTTCTGTGAAATAAGAGCATTTTTGGTACCATGTGACCTCAGGGGATGAAGGAAGGATGAGTGAGGATTTGTAGAGTTCAATCATTTGTTCCCACAGCAGCTTATGAGAATTCTTAATTCACCATCACTTAGAAAAGTACACAGAACTCCACCACTGAATAGCAATCACTTGATGCACTCTGCGTACAGTTCAGAGTCTTATATCCCACTTTCCATCCACTGGTCTCAACGCCTCCCTCAAGACAATGAACCATCTGGTGTTTGCAGCTGGCCCACGCGAGCTCCTGGCGCAGTCCACTCCTTCCCTGGAGCTGACAGCAGGCACCGTACAGCATGCACGGCTCCGATACTCTCCCGGGCCCTCAGCTTTCCTGATATTTTCCTCTCAAAACTCCTGTTGATACAGCTGGGACCCGCTCCCCACCCCACCCCTGAGCTGATCAAGTGCAAAGGCAGGACAAACAGGAAGGCTGCTAGCACAGCGACTGTGGCCTCTGCCCCAGAGCCAGTGAGGGTCCCAGTGTCAGGCTCCCGACAGAACATCCCGACTGAGGAGAGAATCCCTCCAGGGAAGCTTTCTTCTCCATCCCGCTGAGCAGGCCTCAAGGACACAGAGCACCAGAAACATTTGACCCCCTTCCCTGCATCCCCCCACAAGCTGTGGCACCACTGAGTGTGCCTTCTAGGCCTCTCCAATCCCACACCTCCATGTACCTCCCCACACCTGGAACATAGCCTGCTCCCCGAATCACAGGCAGGTTCCAACCCGGTCCCATGAACAGCATGCTTGCTCTCTGGATGATCCTGGACACATCAAAATGCCACTTTTTGTCTGTCTAATAAAAGATTAAGGAGATTGCTTCTTTTAAGGAGAGGCCTTTGCTTGCACCCACCCTCTCTGCTTTTACCTGCTGCACTGAGGCCCACCTGAAGGTGCCAAGCCCACTTCAAGAGAAGGCTGATATACAGAGAGTAAAATGCATCTCCTAGCTTAGGATGACTATCGCCCACTTGCACACTCAGAGGCTCGGACGTTCGAGTTGTCACATGCGCAGTACGCATCCCTTAATCAGTGGAGGAATGGAGGCATTTCCTTCATGGACGTTTATAGAGAAGTATCTTGTTGTTATGTGCAGTCAAGTCTATTTCAACTCATAGTGACCCTATGTACAATAGCCCTGAAACCTGTTCTATTGTGTGCCAACATTATCATCTCTGACACACCTACCCTCGTTACTCCAGTTACTGAATCAATCCATCTCATCAAGAGTCTTCCTGTCTTGTGTTGTCCCTCCACCCTTACAAGTATGACATCCTTCTCCAAGGACTGATCCCTCCATGCAACATGCCCAAAGTATGTCAGACAAAGCGTTAGAATCCTTGCCTCCAAGGAGCAGCTTGGTTTAACCTTTTCTAGGATGGACTTGTTTGTTCTCCTGGCAGTCCATGGTATATTCAATATACTTCTCCAGCTCCACAGTTCAAAGGTATCAATTCTCTTTCTATCATCCCTAGTCATTATCCAGCTCTCTGAAGACTATGGCCTGAATTGGGTGCACTTTAGTCTCCAGACTGAAAGTATTGCTCTTCAGTACTTTGGAGAGGTCCCTGACAGCTGACTTCCCCAATGCTTTGAGTGTTTACCAACTGGCTTCTTAAATCCCAGCTGTCCTGGTTTCTAGATTGTTTGCAAGGAACTGTTGCTGTTGTGTGCTGTTGAGTCAGAACTGACTCCTAGCTGACCCTTTTGTGGGTTTTCAAGGCTATAAATCCCATGGGAAGAGACTGCCCATCCTTCTGCCAAGGAGGAGCTGATGGATTATAAATACGGGTAGTCCTAGTGGGTACTTGAGGTGACTCCCAGAAGGCAGTGATTGGCCTCCTTAGCCCCGGGGTCCACCCAGAGACCCTCATTCTCATTTCCTAACTACTGGGCCCCCTTGCTCACTGGTCTGCTTGAGCTGCTCATATGCATAACCTCATCCCTATTAAGCTGTCTTTGTGGCGACCTGATGCTCAACCCTTGTTGCAACGATCTTGACACAAACAAGGTGTCTCATGATTGATGGTCTATGTAAAATTCCTCAATCATTACCAAAAAGGAGATTGGTTACCATGGTTTCGGAGGAGGGAGCCTGCCAGAGGCAGGGATAATTGAAGCCTTTGAACACCTTCATTACCCAACCACTCTCAGGGGAAAAAAGTAAGGAATAAATGGTGAGGGTTGGAACTCAGCAACAGGCAATCATGAACTTAACCCGCAGACAAGTTCCAGACGTATCTATTTTCCCCAGAGGGTACCTTGATCTCTGACTGCAATCTGGGAGACATGCTGATGTCAGAAAGCCACTCCTTTTATTCTGTTTCTCCCTCCTTTCCCACTGCCATGCATGGCTGGGTGGTTGGGTTACATGTGGCCCTGCGTTCCCCTTGCCAGAAGAGTCAATGACCTCCCAGCATCTGAGGACCAATGACAATGGAATCTGTGTGCACCCCACCTGTCCACAGGAAGGGTTATGGAACAGGGCTATTTCTCCAAGTAAAGAAGCTCTGAGTTTTACTAAAAAGGCATAACTTAAAGCCCAACTCTTCTTGCTCACTACTCCCCGGCTCCCTCCCCCTGGTTCCTCAAGCCTGGTAGCAGCAACTAATATTAAACTCTTGTCCTCAAAAACAAGAAACTGCAGCATCCAACACTAGCGTGCTCAAGAGGCCTCAATTGGTCCAGGGCTCCTTTCTGCCACTATGTGGGTCAAACTATTTAGCTTCTAAGAGCTTAGGATTTCAACCTGTACCAGGAAGATAAAGTCCCTTCTCTGTCACAGAAGCTGTTTGGGAAACAGAAAGAGTTCTATAAATTAAGGCCTTCTCCACAATGCAAATCCCTATATGGTGGTGGTGGTGGTGGGGCAGCATCAGAGTGGACAACTTCTACCAGAAGAGCCTGAGGCTGTGAGATGGTGAAGGGCCCGGACAATGTCCAAGGGCTTGACCCTCAGAAACCAAATACTGCCACATTGAAGCCAGCCCAGAAGTCAGACAGAAAGGTTGTCAAAGATCTCAGAGGCTTCTCTTTATGATTATAATGCTGTTTTTATCCTCTCTGAATGAGGTAACAGGAAGAAGAACGTGCCCACGATGGTTCCTAAGCCTGTCATCTGCTCCATCCAGCATCCACCCTCTTCTGGGTCAAAGGAAGCTGGCCTTGCCCCCTACTGAGGTAGGTTTTGCTCCAACAGAGTTAAATGGAAGTTGCCCATTCTAGACCAGCACCACTTAGCTGGTATCCAGAAGAACAACTCCAATCTTTCCAGGTATGTCCTATCTCCAGAGATATAAAGGGATAGCAAGTTGTTCCATCAGGGAATCTGAGGGTAGTGGTGCCCCACAGGGTGAACCCACGTGAGGGAGCACAGACTATAGGCTGGTTCTTGGATGGAGAAGAGGAATCAAGTCAGCCCAGTTGGTAGAGGTGTCTTCTGGACACCTGCATGCCCTGCCTCTGTTCAAGGGCCTGAGGAATGGCCAAAAGCAGTAGTGGGAAAGTGGACAAGCCCAGTGTGAAAGCTGTGCCAGGTGGCACCTTCTGGTGAAGAACAAGATACAATCCAGTGGCTCTACATTCACTGCCAGGAAAAACATTTACAATACATTAATCACAGCAGCAGATTTAGAAGAGCCTCATAGCCACACTATAGCTTAACATTTTAGAGCCTCACTTGTAAAATGGGGACAATAATTCATATTTTCTAAGTCTCTTACTTAACTTTCTGTCATGGCACATTGTCATCCTGTATCATAAGGAATCTAAAACTTGGAGTAGAATGTAAAGAAGTCAAAACAAGGGAGAAAAATGCTGAAGTAAAACCTAAACAGAAGATTTCAAAGGGCAACTGGAGAAGACAAAGCAAAGAATTATAATGAAATGTGCAAGGAGCTGGAGTTAGAAAGCCAAAGGGATGCACATCCAAAACTTTTCCAACAGGGTAAAAAGGGAAAACACAGACTGGGAAAAAGTATTTGGTAATAGTATGTCAGATAAGGGACTTATATCTAGAATTTATAAAATATTTGAGCATCACAACAAGATAAACAATCCAATTGAGAAATGGGAACAGGATATGAACAGACACTTCACTAAAGAAGACATTCAGATGGCCAGCAGGCACATAAAGATATGCTCAAACTCCCTAGCTCTAAGAGAGATGCAAATAAAAATAAATATATCATCTCACCCCAGCCAGAATAGCAAAATTTAACAGAACAGCAAGCAACAAATGCTGGCGAGGCTGTAGAGAAACTGGAACCCTTATTCACTGTTGGAGGGAGTGAAATATGGTGCAACCACTGTGGAAGGCGGTGTGGTACTGTCTCAAAAAGTTGCAAATAGAGATACTATTTGACCCAGCAATTCCACTACTGGGAATATACCACAAAGAGACCATAACTGCCCCCCAAGCAGATATATGCACACGCATGTTTATTGCAGCTTTGTTCACAATAGCAAGGAGTTGGAAACAACCCAAGTGCCCATCAACAAGCAAATGGATAGAGAAGCTGTGGTATATTCACACAATGGAATACTATGCTGCATTCAAAAACAAGGAACTCATGCAATATTATTCAAATTGGGTTACCCTGGATGACATTATGCTGAGTGAAGTATCTCAGTCACAAAAGGACAATTACTGCATAGTGCCACTGTTGTAAAACTGGACTGACATCAGGATTGCGGGGAGACTGAGAAAGATGGGATAAATTATATATACTGCATTGAAATAGATGAGGGAGAAAACTGTTTAAAAGGGATATGTGATTAGGTATTATTGTCATGACAGGAGTACAGAATGAAGACTGCATAGTGGAGTGGACTTGGGGGGACGGACTGTATGACAATGAAAAAATTTTCCCTTTAATTTTCGAAGAGAAGAGCGAATTGGGGGGAGGGATGGGTGGGCAGGGAGAAAAGTGCAACAATGAATGAATGGAAATCCTCAGTCTCTGCAAACTTTCATTAAAATTAATAATAATAATAATAAATTTTTTAAAAAGAAAGCCAAAGGGGAAAAACACACTTGGTATTTCTCAAGCTGAAAGAACTGAGGATCAAATGCAAGCCTCAACTTGCAATATAGGCAAAATCTTGAATGATGGAGGAAGCATCAAAAGAAGATGGAAGGAATATACAGTCACTGTATCAAAAAGAGTTGGTCAACACAAAAGTAGAATATGATCAAGAAATAATGGTAGCAAATGGGCATTAACAAAAAGAAAAAGTGTGGTCACAGGAACTGATGTAATAGCAATTGAAGTGTTTCTGCAGAGAGATGCAGCTCTAGGGGTGTGCACCCGCTTATGTCAAGAAATTGAGAAGACAGCTACTTGGCCAAGACTACTCTATTACTGACTAGAAGAGATCCACATTTGTTCCTATTCTGTAAAAACAGTTATCCAACATAGTGTGGAAATCAAAGAACAATATCAATATCACATGCAAGTAAAAGCACCTTGCTGTTGTTGATAGGTGCCTTCCAGGTGACTAAGACTCACAGTGACCCTATGACCCACAGCTCAGAACACTGCACCACCCTGTACCATCCTCACAACATCAAGCCTATTGTGGAAATCAATGTGTCAACTTATCTTGTTGAATCTTCCTTTCTTCTGCTGACTCTCTACCTTTCCCAGAATGATGTCTTTTTCCAAGGACTAGTTCCTCCTGAAAACATGCCCAAAATATGAGAGATGAAGAGGTCACCATTCTTGCCTCTAAAAAGCACTCTGGTTGCACTTCCTCCAAAATGAATTTGTTTGTTCTTTTCACTGTCAATGGAATACTCAGTACTCTTCTCCAACACCATAACTCAAAGTCATTAATTCTTCTTCTGTTATCCATCCAACTGTCAGGTTTCAGAAAAGACCGTGGCTTGGATCACGTGCACCTTAGTCTTTAAATTAACATCCTTGTTCCTTAGCATTTTGGAGAGGTCCTTGCCAGCAGATTTTCCCCAATACATTATATATTTTGATCTTTTTCTTTCTTTTTTTAATAGTGATTTTAATGAAATTTTACAGAAAAGTTAGATTTTCATTAATTCATTGTTGCCATTTTCCTCTCTACCCCTTCCAGTTCACTTAAAACAAAAATTACTCATTCATTGTTGCACAATTTCTCCCCTTCCCCAATCCACTTTGTATGCACCTCTTTCCTGGACTGTTGTCATACAAATAAGGCCTAATCATATATTCCTTTTAAACAGTTCTTTCCTTCATCTGTTCCAATGCAGTGTGCATTATTTATCTCCTTTGCTTAGTTTCTCACCAACCTCCATTGTCAGTCTTGTTTTATAACAAGTGTGTAATGCAGTAGTTGTCCTTTTGTGACTGAAATATTTAATTCAGAATGATGGCATTCTCCAAGGCCACTCATGTTGTGTAATATTTTACTAGTTCCTTCTTTTTTCATTGCTGTGTAGTATTCCATGTGTGCATATACCATAAGTTCTTCTACCTATACATTTTTTTATGGTCACTTGGGTTGCTTCCATCTCCCTGCTATTGTGAATAAAACAGCATTAAACATGAAAGTGTGTGTGTGTGTGTGTGTGTGTGTTTAGGTTCCACCTCCCTGCTATTGTGAATAAAACAGCATTAAACATGAAAGTGTGTGTGTGTGTGTTTAGGTGTCAACTTTGGTTTCCTTAGGGCTCATATATTTAAAAGTTGGGCCTGAGTGTTTATATTTTAATCCCTTGTTACTATATTTTGGAGGACCATTCTTCTAAGTCATATAGCACTCTGGTCAATTTGCTGTGCTGAGGTAATTTGGGTTTACTGTGACACTGAACCTTGTGTCACTGGAGTCTCAAATACCATAATGAAACAACTGTGTCATAGGTGTGTCAAATGCCATAATGACTACCCATCATGGGCAGTGTTTGGTGGAGCTCCCAGATTGATTCAGGTTTGGAAGCTGGAGTGGCATCCACTTCCCCTGGAAACTCTATGAACTTTGAGAAACGATTATAGATACAGAAAGGCTTCAGACCTTTTATTCGTGTGTGTGTGTGTGTGTGTGTGTGTGTGTATCTCCCTTGTATTTAAAAGTCAGTTGGGCACAAGGGTCTAGTATTATTTTTGGAGGAACATTCTCTAAGTTGTACAGCACTCTTCTGTCAATTTGCTGTACTGAAGTAATCCGGGTTTGCTGTGAAGCTGCACCTTGTGCCTTTGCGGGAGGGGGGGGTGTCAAATGCTGTAACAGCTGCCCATGGTGAACAGTATTTGGTGGCGCTCCTAGTTTAAGACAAGTTTGACAGCAGGAATGACATCCAATTCCTAAACCACATGCCTCTGGAAACTCTATGAACTTGGAGAAACTATGATAGTTATAGAAAGGCTTCAGGCCTTTTTTGTTCATAAGGTCGCTATGAGTTGTGCTCAACTTGATGGCAGTAAACAACAACAACATGTTCTTAGTAGTGGAATTGCTGGGTCAAATGGTATTTCTAGTTCTAACTCTTTGAGAGAGTGTCTTACCACCTTCGACAGTGGTTGCATCATATCTTTTGATCTCTTCACTTGTTGCTACCATAGTATTGATTGTGGATCCAAGTAAAATGAAATTGCTGGCCAATTCTCACTTCTCTCCATCTACCATGATGTTTCCCGCACTGCCTGTAGATTTGAACCACTGCCTTTTCAGTTAGTAGTGTAGTATGTGGAGCACCACATTTATTTATTCTTCAGGGTCATCTCTCATTTAAGTTCAGTTGGCCTCTTTGCATTTTTTTCCCTCCACAGACATAGTAAAGCTCTTGTTCCAAATTAACTTTGACAAAGGTAGGCTGCATATGAATCAGCTTTGCAGCAGTCCTTCAATTTCTATGTACAAACTGGACAATGAATAAGCAAGATCAAAAAGAACAGATACCTTTGAATCATGGTGTTGGCAAAGAATATTGAACATACGGTGGACAGCCAAAAGAATAACTTATCTGGGAAGAAATGCACCCAGACTGCCTTTGTGATGGTTGACAACATGGCCATGATCCTCCATCTAATGTAGATCCTGTATGCTGGAATTTCTAACCTCGATGATGTTAAAGAGGTAGGATTCAACCCAGTCTTGTAATAATAAGATTGGTCTAATCTGATGGAGGGGCCATCTCCTCAAGGGTGTGGCTTGCCCTGAATATCTGTATGGATTTTGGAAAAGCTAGAAGTTTGCTGTACATCCTATATCCGGCTCAGAACCTCCAGTCTAGAAAGAGTGGTCTGCCAACCTTAGACTCAGCAGACTTCAAAGCCAGTAGATTTAAACCCGACCTGCCTGCTGAAGATTTGAAATCATTAGCCTCCCCAGATACTCCTCTCTTGAGGTCTGATCTGCAGACCTGGGACTAGTCAGCGTCTACAATCACGTAAACAATCATGTGGATCTAAAATCTCTCTTTCTCTATTGAGTTATCAACCCGTCTCTCTAGTTCTTGCACACACACACACACACACACACACACACACACACACACACACTTGGGGATGTTATCAAGAGAGGTCAGTAGCATGTTGGCAAAAGAAGCAGCGCCTTCGAGGTGGTTTGGCAGTGGTTACAGCAGTGATTGCGAAGATGGTACAGGATCAGGGGATGTGTTTTTTCTGTGACATACAGGGTTGCTGCAAGGCAGAGACAGCTTGACAGTATCTAACAAGAAGAAGAACCTCTCACATTCAAGACCATGGCCATTATAATGAAATACAAAAAACAAACCTAAAAAACCCCACCCTTCATTGCCATCAAGTAGGAACTAACTCAGAGCTGACCCTCTAGGGGGTTTTCTGAGGCTGGAAATCATGTGTGAGGAGATTAACCATTTTTCTCCCTGGAGTCACTGGTGAATTTGGACCTAAGCCACCAGGGCTCTTCCCCAAGGAGCTCTGGGAGCTGTTCCTAAACTCTCTTGAGCACATAAAAGCCACCGTGTCCTCCTGAGACTAGATCACTCAGATGCACTGACCCAGGGGCTCCTGTTCTCTCCAGGTCAGGACTAAGCAGCAGTGTCGCGTGGGAACAGCCAGGAGGTGTGCCACATCTGTCTCTTCCAGGGCTGAGCTCCTGGCAGCTCTTGAAATCCCCAGTTAAACCCCACCCCTGGGAAGGACAAGCTGTCCAAGAAAACCCCCGAGGGCTTCTGAGCACCATTCAGCTAATGACTCCCCAGTGGCCATGTGCGAGCCCCTTTTTCACTTTCTTTTTGTTGACTCATCTCTTTTAGTAGATTCGCTCCTGTGTGGCAGGACAGGAGAGGCAGGTCCTAGAGATGCTCCTGCTAGGCTTCCCTGGTGTCTGCTGTTTTTACTTCCCACCAGCCCATTCCCTTCTGGAGGGGCTCCTTACATAAGGACGAGAGGGGAGGAAAATGGCCTGCAGAGACCTCTAGATCAGCAGCCACAGCAGGAAATCAGGTACAAAAAACAGGGGGCTATTTGTGGATGTGTTTTCTCAAGGAAACAAAATAAAAAAGCCTGCCTCTTACATCTCAGGAACTGGGTTCAAAGATAACATCTCTGAGGTCAGGCCATTTGTGATGAGAATCTGGTCACTGAAATGTCCTTGTTACTGCCCCTCAAGTGCAGGGCTGATGCCCAGGGACCTGGGCACTGTAACTGGGCCTCTAGTCTGGGCCTGGCTTGGATTCCATCATGGAAGAAGTCCTTACACAGCTCAAATGATGAAGTGCTCGCCTACTGGCTGAAATGATGGGGGCTCTGTGGTAAAAAGCTGCTCTGTAATCCCCAAAGCACACAGTTCAAATCCACAAGCAGCTCAGGAGGAGAAGGATGGGCAGTCTCCTGCCATGCGATTTACAGCCTCTGAACACTAGCTGGAGGCTCAGCTATGAGTCAGTTCTCCCTTGATGGTACAACAACAAACAATAAAGCCACCTAGTCATACCTTGGATGACAGGCCTGGCAATCCACTTCCAAGAAATGGTGGTGGTTGTTGTTTTGTTGTTATCCACCACTCAATTCACAGTGGCCCTATCTGTGTACAAGAAAATGAAAGCATCATTCCCCAAATCCCCCGAGTCCTTGGGCCCACCACTGGAGCCACTGTGCCCACCCATCTCCCTGAGGGTCTTCCCCAACCAGCGCTCTGACCAGCCACTTGATCAAGCACGATGCCTCTCCACAGGGACCATCCCTCCTGATGACATCCTCAAAGGCTGTCTCCCCATCCTTGCTTCTTAGAAGCATCCTGGCTGTTTCTTCCCAGATAGTTCACTGTTCCTGGCTGACCATGGTATAGTCAACAATTGGCCAACACCACAATTCAAAGGTATCAGTTCTTCTTTGGTCTTCCTTATTTATTGTCCAACTTTTCTTATTCATAGTGTCCAACTAGGAGAATAAAAAAACGCCCTGGCTTGGATCTGGTACACCTTGGTTTTCAACGTGACATCTTTGCTCTTTAGCACTTTCACGACAGTATGTCGTTTGGTTCCTAACTGCTGCTTCCACGAGCGCTGATATGACCTCAAGTGGAACAGAATCCTGGACAACTTGAGTAAGGTTTTCAATGGCTGTGACCTTTCAGATACTTGGGTACGCTCACACCTGCAGGGTCACTATGAGTGGGAGGTGGCTTGACCACAACTGGCTTGCATTTCAGCTTACAGGAGGAAGGATGAGTCCAGCCAGAGTGCCTCACGAGAGGTACCACTCACTCACTGTCACTGGAGGCTTGCATGCTGCTGTGACACTGAAAAGTTTCCTCAGAGTTTCCAGATTAAGAGTAGGAAGGAAACCCTGGCAATCTACTTAGAAAACTCTAAAGATTGCAGCAGTCTAATTATGAGTCAGGGCCAGATCAGTTTTCAGCAGGTAACAACATGGCAGGTAAACAAGTGTTTCTAGAAAGAAACACTTCCCTGACTAGGATGTCAGCACTTCTATTTGCTCAAGGTTGAAGTCATTTGGGATCTATGCCTCTCACTGATGAAGCATAACAGATTCTAGATCAGGTCCTGAGAGTCTCTTGCTGGACTCAGAGATCCCCCTTTCAGAATGGTGGCTCCTGGCATCTCGCTTCAATTCCACGTCCTGCCTGTTGCACCCACCTGGAAGCCTTTATAACAACGGGCTTCTGTTTTTGTGCCTACAAAGAGCCCGTGGCACTCTCCCCCACCCCTTCTCCACACTGTGCTTCGTATTCCAGTGCTTGGTCCCAAAATAAGCCCACTGATCTAAGGAGAGGGCATCTTTCCAACATCTGGTTTTAGACTGAGTGGAGGTACCAGAAGCCCCTTGGAGAGGTCCATAACCGACAGAGTGGAGCTCCACAGGCGGATGGTAAATGGAGGCTGCCCAGGCGTCCCCACATGCCTATCTGATCCCTCTGTCCACACTAACCTGCTTTTCATAGTTTAAAAGATAACAGTTAATCTGTGTGCCTTTGACTGTCTGTCTGCCTAGCCCAGAGAAAATGACAGAAATCAGACAGGGGCCTTGCTGGCTAAAGCCTTTAGGCTTCAGTAAAAGGCAACAAGTTCTATGCCTGTGTTCGACACCCTCTAGGGTCCAGTCTGGCTTTGTCTTCAACTCCATCATTGCTATGGATCCTTATTATACTGCACCATTACTATCTGTCAGAAGCTTAGTCTCAAGCAGCTCAGGATACTCTCTGTCCATCCCAGCTCCAGGATCCACATATAAACTCCCATCTCGCTCTCCTGGGGTCGCCTGGCCTGAGCAACTCCCATTCTCTGTGGAGTCACCTCAGTGCCTCCCTTCACCTGGCAGCTGTGGCCTGGAGACCTTATCACGGACAAGCCAAGATTTCTTTTAAAAAGAGATTGTGTCTCAGAAACCAAGGACAAAAGACTACATTCTCTGAACAAAGTTTATGTAAACTCCACATTAACACAAAATGTAGATGCTTTATTCTGCTCTACTCTTAAAAAGAAATGTTAATCTACAACCAGGAGAAGATAAAATAGATGAATGGAACCTTCTAAGAATCAAATTCTTATGCACATCCAAAAACTTCTCCAACAGGGTAAAAAGGGAAGACACAGACAGGGAAAAAGTATTTGGTAATGACATGTCAGATAAGGGACTTATATCCAGAATTTATAAAATACTTGAGCACCACAACAAGATAAAGGTAAATAATC